>NC_069501.1:1275351290-1275668790 GCF_027579735.1 Bombina bombina
TTATACAGAGCACACTCACCTCAGTCATACAGGGCACTGCTGTTATACAGAGCACACTCACCTCAGTCATACAGAGCACTGCTGTTATACAGAGCACACTCACCTCAGTCATACATAGCACTGCTGTTATAAAAAGCACACTCACCTCAGTCATACATAGCACTGCTGTTATGCAGAGAACACTCACCTCAGTCATACATAGCACTGCTGTTATGCAAAGCACACTCACCTTAGTCATATAGAGCACTGCTGTTATACAGAGCACATTCACCTCAGTCATATAGAGCACTGCTGTTATACAGAGCACACTCACCTCAGTCATACATAGCACTGCTGTAATACAGAACACACTCACCTCAGTCATACATAGCACTGCTGTTATACAGAGCACACTCACCTTACTCATATAGAGCACTGCTATTATACAGAGCACACTCACATCAGTCATACATAGCACTGCTGTTAAACAGAGCACCCTCACCTCCGTCATACATAGCACTGCTGTTATACAGAGCACACTCACCTCAGTCATACATAGCACTGCTGTTATACAGAACACACTCACCTCCGTCTTACATAGCACTGCTTTTATACAGAGCACACTCACCTCATTCATACATAGCACTGCTGTTATACAGAGCACACTCACCTCAGTCATACATAGCACTGCTGTTATACAAAGCACACTCACAACAGTCATACATAGCACTGCTGTTATACAGAGCACACTCACCTCAGTCATACATAGCACTGCTGTTTTACAGGGCACACATACCTCAGTCATACATAGCACTGCTTTTATACAGAGCACACTCACCTCAGTCATACATAGCACTACTGTTATACAGAGCACACTCACCTCAGTCATACCGAGCACTGCTGTTATAAAGATCACACTCGCCTCAGTCATACATAGCACTGTTGTTATACAGAGCACACTCACCTCAGTCATACATAACACTGCTGTTATACAGAGCACACTCACCTCAGTCATACATAGCACTGCTGTTATACAGAGCACACTCACCTCAGTCATACATAGCACTGCTGTTATACAGAGCACACTCACCTCAGTCATACATAGCACTGCTGTTATACAGAGCACACTCACCTCAGTCATACATAGCACTGCTGTTATACAGAGCACACTCACCTTAGTCATACATAGCACTGCTGTTATACAGAGCACACTCACCTCAGTGACCCACAATACTGGTCTTGTACAGAGCACACTCACCTCAGTCATACAGATCACTGCTGTTATACAGAGCACACTCACCTTAGTCATATAGAGCACTGCTGTTATATAGAGCACACTCACCTCAGTCATACATATCACTGCTGTTATACAGAGCACACTCACCTCAGTCATACAGAGCACTGCTGTTATACAGAGCACACTCACCTTAGTCATACATAGCACTGCTGTTATACAGAGCACACTCACCTCAGTCATACATAGCACTGCTATTATACAGAACACACTCACCTGAGTGACACAAAGCACTGCTGTTATACATAGCACACTCACCTCAGTCATACAGAGCCCTACTGTTATACAGAGCACACTCACCTCAGTGACACAAAGCACTGCTGTTATACAAAGCACACTCACCTCCATCATACATAGCACTGCTGTTATACAGAACACACTCACCTCAGTCATACAGAACACTGCTGTTATACAGAACACACTCACCTCAGTCATACATAGCACTGCTGTTATACAGAGCACACTCACCTCAGTCATACATAGCACTGCTGTTATACAAAGCACACTCACCTCAGTCATACATAGCACTGTTATACAGAGAACACTCACCTCAGTCATACATAGCACTGCTGTTATACAGAGCACACTCATTTTAGTCATACATAGCACTGCTGTTATACAGAGCACAATCACCTCAGTCATACATAGCACTGCGGTTATACAGAGCACACTCACCTTAGTCATATAGAGCACTGCTGTTATACAGAGCACACTCACCTCAGTCATACATAGCACTGCTGTTATACAGAGCACACTCACCTTAGTCATACATAGTACTGCTGTTATACAGAGCACACTCACCTCGTCATACATAGCACTGCTGTTATACAGAGCACCCTCACCTCAGTCATACATAGCACTGCTGTTATACAGAGCACACTCACCTCAGTCATACATAGCACTGCTGTTATACAGAGCACACTCACCTCCCTCATACATAGCATTGCTATTATACAGATCACACTCACCTCAGTCATACATAGCACTGCTGTTATACAGAGCACACTCACCTCAGTCATACATAGCACTGCTGTTATACAGAGCACACTTACCTCAGTCATACATAGCACTGCTGTTATACAGAGCACACTCACCTCCATCATACATAGCACTGCTGTTATACAGAACACACTCACCTCAGTCATACAGATCACTGCTGTTATACAGAACACACTCACCTCAGTCATACATAGCACTGCTGTTATACAGAGCACACTCACCTCAGTCATACATAGCACTGCTGTTATACAGAGCACACTCACCTCAGTCATACAGAGCACTGCTGTTATACAGAGCACACTCACCTCAGTCATACAGAGCACTGCTGTTATACAGAGCACACTCACCTCAGTCATATAGAGCACTGCTGTTATACAGAGCACACTCACCTCAGTCATACATAGCACTGCTGTTATACAGAACACACTCACCTCAGTCATACAGAGCACTGCTGTTATACAGAGCACACTCACCTCAGTCATACCTAGCACTGCTGTTATACAGAGCACACTCACCTCAGTCATACATAGCACTGCTGTTATACAGAGCACACTCACCTCAGTCATATAGAGCACTGCTGTTATACAGAGCACACTCACCTCAGTCATACAGAGCACTGCTGTTATACAGAGCACACTCACCTCAGTCATATAGAGCACTGCTGTTATACAGAGCACACTCACCTCAGTCATACATAGCACTGCTGTTATACAGAACACACTCACCTCCGTCTTACATAGCACTGCTTTTATACAGAGCACACTCACCTCATTCATACATAGCACTGCTGTTATACAGAGCACACTCACCTCAGTCATGCATAGCACTGCTGTTATACAAAGCACACTCACCTCAGTCATACATAGCACTGCTGTTATACAGAGCACACTCACCTCAGTCATACATAGCACTGCTGTTTTACAGGGCACACATACCTCAGTCATACATAGCACTGCTTTTATACAGAGCACACTCACCTCAGTCATACATAGCACTACTGTTATACAGAGCACACTCACCTCAGTCATACCGAGCACTGCTGTTATAAAGATCACACTCGCCTCAGTCATACATAGCACTGTTGTTATACAGAGCACACTCACCTCAGTCATACATAACACTGCTGTTATACAGAGCACACTCACCTCAGTCATACATAGCACTGCTGTTATACAGAGTACACTCACCTCAGTGACACACAACACTGCTGTTAAACAGAGCACACTTACCTCATACACAAAGCTATATTAAGTATATACTCACAGTACACTCACCTCTAACATGCAGACATCAGTATTTGTTCAGTTACTGTATAAAGCTGTCTGCTGCTAGTTTCTCCTAAGCTGTGAGTGTTTTATATAGAGATCCCTGATTATATGAAGTCTGCCGGGAGAATAAAATAATAAGCTTTTAATGATCTCAGTGAGTTCCAGATCTGTTTCTTACTAAGCTTGTGTTTGTTTCTGGTATCTAGAGATGGGTGTGCGCGCTCTGTGCGCTTATTATTAATAATTTATTTATGCGTTTGTTTCTGGTATCTAGAGATGGGTGTGCGCGCTCTGTGCGCTTATTAATAATAATTTATTTATGTGTTTGTTTCTGGTATCTAGAGATGGGTGTGCGCGCTCTGTGCTCTTATTAATAATAATTTATTTATGTGTTTGTTTCTGGTATCTAGAGATGGGTGTGCGTGCTCTGTGCGCTTATTAATAATAATTTATTTATGTGTTTGTTTCTGGTATCTAGAGACGGGTGTGCGCGCTCTGTGCTCTTATTAATAATAATTTATTTATGTGTTTGTTTCTGGTATCTAGAGATGGGTGTGAGCACCCTGTGCGCTTATTGATAATAATTTATTTATGTGTTTGTTTCTGGTATCTAGAGATGGGTGTGCGCGCTCTCTGCACTTAATAATAATTTATTTATGTGTTTGTTTCTGGTATCTAGAGATGGGTGTGTGCGCTCTGTGCGCTTATTAATAATTTATTTATGTGTTTGTTTCTGGTATCTAGAGATGGGTGTGCGCGCTCTGTGCACTTAATAATAATTTATTTATGTGTTTGTTTCTGGTATCTAGAGATGGGTGTGAGCACTCTGTGCACTTAATAATAATTTATTTATGTGTTTGTTTCTGGTATCTAGAGATGGGTGTGCGCGCTCTGTGCACTTAATAATAATTTATTTATGTGTTTGTTTCTGGTATCTAGAGATGGGTGTGAGCACTCTGTGTGCTTATTGATAATAATTTATTTATGTGTTTGTTTCTGGTATCTAGAGATG
This sequence comes from Bombina bombina, assembly GCF_027579735.1. Lineage (NCBI taxonomy): Eukaryota > Metazoa > Chordata > Amphibia > Anura > Bombinatoridae > Bombina > Bombina bombina. The sequence goes on from NC_069501.1 coordinate 1,275,355,843, forward strand.
GGTGTGCGCACTCTGTGCTCTTATTAATAATAATTTATTTATGTGTTTGTTTCTGGTGTCTAGAGATGGGTGTGCGCGCTCTGTGCGCTTATTAATAATAATTTATTTATGTGTTTGTTTCTGGTGTCTAGAGATGGGTGTGCACGCTCTGTGCGCTTATTAATAATAATTTATTTATGTGTTTGTTTCTGGTGTCTAGAGATGGGTGTGAGCGCTTTGTGCTCCTAATAAAAATAATTTATTTATGTGTTTGTTTCTAGTATCTAGAGATGAGTGTGCACGCTCTGTGCGCTTATTAATAATAATTTATTTATGTGTTTGTTTCTGGTATCTAGAGATGGGTGTGCGCGCTCTGTGCTCTTATTAATAATAATTTATTTATGTGTTTGTTTCTGGTATCTAGAGATGGGTGTGCGTGCTCTGTGCGCTTATTAATAATAATTTATTTATGTGTTTGTTTCTGGTATCTAGAGACGGGTGTGCGCGCTCTGTGCTCTTATTAATAATAATTTATTTATGTGTTTGTTTCTGGTATCTAGAGATGGGTGTGAGCACCCTGTGCGCTTATTGATAATAATTTATTTATGTGTTTGTTTCTGGTATCTAGAGATGGGTGTGCGCGCTCTGTGCACTTAATAATAATTTATTTATGTGTTTGTTTCTGGTATCTAGAGATGGGTGTGCGCGCTCTGTGCGCTTATTAATAATTTATTTATGTGTTTGTTTCTGGTATCTAGAGATGGGTGTGCGCGCTCTGTGCGTTTATTAATAATAATTTATTTATGTGTTTGTTTCTGGTATCTAGAGATGGGTGTGCGCGCTCTGTGCTCTTATTAATAATAATTTATTTATGTGTTTGTTTCTGGTATCTAGAGATGGGTGTGCGTGCTCTGTGCGCTTATTAATAATAATTTATTTATGTGTTTGTTTCTGGTATCTAGAGACGGGTGTGCGCGCTCTGTGCTCTTATTAATAATAATTTATTTATGTGTTTGTTTCTGGTATCTAGAGATGGGTGTGAGCACCCTGTGCGCTTATTGATAATAAGTTATTTATGTGTTTGTTTCTGGTATCTAGAGATGGGTGTGCGCGCTCTGTGCACTTAATAATAATTTATTTATGTGTTTGTTTCTGGTATCTAGAGATGGGTGTGCGCGCTCTGTGCGCTTATTAATAATTTATTTATGTGTTTGTTTCTGGTATCTAGAGATGGGTGTGCGCGCTCTGTGCACTTAATAATAATTTATTTATGTGTTTGTTTCTGGTATCTAGAGATGGGTGAGAGCACTCTGTGCACTTAATAATAATTTATTTATGTGTTTGTTTCTGGTATCTAGAGATGGGTGTGCGCGCTCTGTGCACTTAATAATAATTTATTTATGTGTTTGTTTCTGGTATCTAGAGATGGGTGTGAGCACTCTGTGTGCTTATTGATAATAATTTATTTATGTGTTTGTTTCTGGTATCTAGAGATGGGTGTGCGCACTCTGTGCTCTTATTAATAATAATTTATTTATGTGTTTGTTTCTGGTGTCTAGAGATGGGTGTGCGCGCTCTGTGCGCTTATTAATAATAATTTATTTATGTGTTTGTTTCTGGTGTCTAGAGATGGGTGTGCACGCTCTGTGCGCTTATTAATAATAATTTATTTATGTGTTTGTTTCTGGTGTCTAGAGATGGGTGTGAGCGCTTTGTGCTCCTAATAAAAATAATTTATTTATGTGTTTGTTTCTGGTATCTAGAGATGAGTGTGCACGCTCTGTGCGCTTATTAATAATAATTTATTTATGAGTTTGTTTCTGGTATCTAGAGATGAGTGTGCACGCTCTGTGCGCTTATTAATAATAATTTATTTATGTGTTTGTTTCTGGTATCTAGAGATGAGTGTGCACGCTCTGTGCGCTTATTAATAATAATTTATTTATGTGTTTGTTTCTGGTATCTAGAGATGGGTGTGCGTGCTCTGTGCGTTTATTAATAATAATTTATTTATGTCTTTATTTCTGGTATCTAGAGATGGGTGTGAGCGCTCTGTGCTCTTAATAAAAATTATTTATTTATGTGTTTGTTTCAGGTAACTAGAGATGGGTGTGCGCAATCTGTGCACTTATTAAAAATCATGTATTTATGTGTTTGTTCTGGTATCTAGAGATGGGTGTGCACGCTCTGTGCACTTAATAAAAATAATTTATTTATGTCTTTATTTCTGGTGTCTAGAGATGGGTGTGCGCGCTCTGTACGCTTATTAATAATAATTGATTTATGTGTTTGTTTCTGGTATCTAGAATTGGGTGTGAGCGCTCTGTGCGCTTATTAATAATAATTTATTTATGTGTTTGTTTCTGGTATCTAGAGATGGGTGTGCGCGCTCTGTGCGTTTATTAATAATAATTTATTTATGTGTTTCATTCTGGTATCTAGAGATGGGTGTGCGCGCTCTGTGCGCTTATTAATAATAATTTATTTATGTGTTTGTTTCTGGTATCTAGAGATGGGTGTGAGCGCTCTGTGCGCTTATTAATAATAATTTATTTATGTGTTTGTTTCTGGTATCTAGAGATGGGTGTGCACGCTCTGTGCGCTTATTAATAATAATTTATTTATGTGTTTGTTTCTGGTATCTAGAGATGGGTGTGCGCGCTCTGTGCGTTTATTAATAATAATTTATTTATGTGTTTGTTTCTGGTATCTAGAGATTGGTGTGAGCGCTCTGTGCTCTTAATAAAAATAATTTATGTGTTTGTTTCTGGTATCTAAAGATGGGTGTGCACACTCTGTGCGCTTATTAATAAAAATGTATTTATGTGTTTGTTTCTGGTATCTTGAGATGGGTGTGTGCGCTCTGTGTGCATATTAATAATAATTTTTTTATGTGTTTGTTTCTGATATCTAGAGATGGGTGTGCGCGCTCTGTGCGCTTATTAATAATAATTTATTTATGTGTTTGTTTCTGATATCTAGATATGGGTGTGCGCGCTCTGTGTGCATATTAATAATAAATTTTTATGTGTTTGTTTCTGATATCTAGAGATGGGTGTGCGCGCTCTGTGCGCTTATTAATAATAATTTATTTATGTGTTTGTTTCTGGTGTCTAGAGATGGGTGTGAGCGCTTTGTGCTCCTTATAAAAATAATTTATTTATGTGTTTGTTTCTGATATCTAGAGATGGGTGTGTGCGCTCTGTGCGCTTATTAATAATAATTTATTTATGTGTTTGTTTCTGGTATCTAGAGATGGGTGTGCACGCTCTGTGCGCTTATTAATAATAATTTATTTATGTGTTTGTTTCTGGTATCTTGAGCGCGCTCTGTGCGCTTATTAATAATAATTTATTTATGTGTTTGTTTCTGGTATCTAGAGATGGGTGTGCGTGCTCTGTGCGCTTATTAATAATAATTTATGTGTTTGTTTCTGGTATCTAGAGATGAGTGTGCACGCTCTGTGCGCTTATTAATAATAATTTATTTATGTGTTTGTTTCTGGTATCTAGAGATGGGTGTGCACGCTCTGTGCGCTTATTAATAATAATTTATTTATGTGTTTGTTTCTGGTATCTTGAGCGCGCTCTGTGCGCTTATTAATAATAATTTATTTATGTGTTTGTTTCTGGTATCTAGAGATGGGTGTGCGTGCTCTGTGCGCTTATTAATAATAATTTATTTATGTGTTTGTTTCTGGTATCTAGAGATGAGTGTGCACGCTCTGTGCGCTTATTAATAATAATTTATTTATGTGTTTGTTTCTGGTATCTAGAGATGGGTGTGCACGCTCTGTGCGCTTATTAATAATAATTTATTTATGTGTTTGTTTCTGGTATCTTGAGCGCGCTCTGTGCGCTTATTAATAATAATTTATTTATGTGTTTGTTTCTGGTATCTTGAGATGGGTGTGCGCTCTCTGTGCACTTAAGAAAAGTCATTTATTTATGTCTTTATTTCTGGTATCTAGAGATGGGTGTGAGCGCTCTGTGCTCTTAATAAAAATTATTTATTTATGTGTTTGTTTCAGGTAACTAGAGATGGGTGTGCGCAATCTGTGCACTTATTAAAAATCATGTATTTATGTGCTTGTTCTGGTATCTAGAGATGGGTGTGCACGCTCTGTGCACTTAATAAAAATAATTTATTTATGTCTTTATTTCTGGTATCTAGAGATGGGTGTGCGCGCTCTGTGTGCATATTAATAATAATTTTTTTATGTGTTTGTTTCTGATATCTAGAGATGGGTGTGCGCGCTCTGTGCGCTTATTAATAATAATTTATTTATGTGTTTGTTTCTGGTATCTAGAGATGGGTGTGCGCGCTATGTGCACTTATTAATAATAATTTATTTATGTGTTTGTTTCTGGTATCTTGAGATGGGTGTGCACGCTGTGTGCACTTAAGAAAAGTCATCTATTTATGTCTTTATTTCTGGTATCTAGAGATGGGTGTGCGCAATCTGTGCACTTATTAAAAATCATGTATTTATGTGTTTGTTTTGATATCTAGAGATGGGTGTGCGTGCTCTGTGCGCTTATTAAAAATAATTTATGTGTTTGTTTCTGGTATCTAGAGATGGGTGTGCACGCTCTGTGCGCTTATTAATAATAATTTATTTATGTGTTTGTTTCTGGTGTCTAGAGATGGGTGTGAGCGCTCTGTGCTCCTAATAAAAATAATTTATTTATGTGTTTGTTTCTGGTATCTAGAGATGGGTGTGCGCGCTCTGTGCGCTTATTAATAATAATTTATTTATGTGTTTGTTTCTGGTATCTTGAGATGGATGTGCGCGCTCTGTGCGTTTATTAATAATAATTTATTTATGTGTTTGTTTCTGGTATCTAGAGATGGGTTTGAGCGCTCTGTGCTCTTAATAAAAATTATTTATTTATGTGTTTGTTTCAGGTAACTAGAGATGGGTGTGCGCAATCTGTGCACTTATTAAAAATCATGTATTTATGTGTTTGTTCTGGTATCTAGAGATGGGTGTGCACGCTCTGTGCACTTAATAAAAATAATTTATTTATGTCTTTATTTCTGGTATCTAGAGATGGGTGTGCGCGCTCTGTGCACTTATTAATAATAATTTATTTATGTGTTTCGTTCTGGTATCTAGAGATGGGTGTGAGCGCTCTGTGCGCTTATTAATAATAATTTATTTATGTGTTTGTTTCTGGTATCTAGAGATGGGTTTGAGCGCTCTGTGCTCTTAATAAAAATTATTTATTTATGTGTTTGTTTCTGGTATCTAAAGATGGGTGTGCACACTCTGTGCGCTTATTAATAAAAATGTATTTATGTGTTTGTTTCTGGTATCTTGAGATGGGTGTGTGCGCTCTGTGCACTTAAGAAAAGTTATTTATTTATGTCTTTATTTCTGGTATCTAGAGATGGGTGTGCGCGCTCTGTGTGCATATTATTAATAATTATTTTATGTGTTTGTTTCTGATATCTAGAGATGGGTGTGTGCGATCTGTGCGCTTATTAATAATAATTTATTTATGTGTTTGTTTCTGGTATCTAGAGATGGGTGTGCGTGCTCTGTGCGCTTATTAATAATAATTTATTTATGTGTTTGTTTCTGGTATCTAGAGATGGGTGTGCGTGCTCTGTGCGCTTATTAATAATAATTTATTTATGTGTTTGTTTCTGGTATCTAGAGATGTGTGTGCACGCTATGTGCACTTATTAATAATAATTTATTTATGTGTTTGTTTCTGGTATCTAGAGATGGGTGTGCGCGCTATGTGCACTTATTAATAATAATTTATTTCTGTGTTTGTTTCTGGTATCTTGAGATGGGTGTGCGTGCTCTGTGCACTTAAGAAAAGTCATTTATTTATGTCTTTATTTCTGGTATCTAGAGATGGGTGTGCGCAATCTGTGTGCTTAATAAAAATAATTTATTTATGTCTTTATCTGGTATCTAGAGATGGGTGTGAGCGCTCTCTGTGCTCTCAATAATGAGTCCCTGTCAATCTGCAGACTATGCACTGCACTCTGGTGTTTTTTCCTCTCCTGTAACTCTCTTTTGGTACGTGAATAGAGTACCTATCATTCTGCACACTATTCACTGCACTCTGGTGTTTTTTCCTCTCCTGTAAGTTTCTTTTGACACGTGAATAGGGTCCCTGACATTCTGCACACTATTCACTGCACTCTGGTGTTTTTTCCTCTCCTGTAACTCTCTTTTGGTACGTGAATAGAGTCCCTATCATTCTGCACACTATTCACTGCACTCTGGTGTTATTTCATCTCCTGTAACTCTCTTTTGGTACGTGAATAGAGTTCCTGTCAATCTGCAGACTATTCACTGCTCTCTGGTGTTTTCTACTCTCCTGTAACTCTCTTCTGGAACGTGAATAGAGTCCCTGTCAATCTGCAGAGTATTCATTGCTCTCTGGTGTTTTCTACTCTCCTGTAACTCTCTTCTGGTACGTGAATAGAGTCCCTGTCAATCTGCAGACTATTCACTGCTCTCTGGTGTTTTCTACTCTCCTATAACTCTCTTCTTGTACGTGAATAGAGACCCTGTCATTCTGCAAACTATTCACTGCTCTCTGGTGTTTTCTACTCTCCTATAACTCTTCTGGTACGTGAATAGAGACCCTGTCATTCTGCAAACTATTCACTGCACTCTGGTATTTTTTACTCTCCTGTAACTCTCTTCTGGTACGTGAATAGAGTCCCTGTCAATTTACAGACTATTCACTGCACTCTGGTGTTTTTTTACTCTCCTGTAACTCTCTTCTGGTACGTGAATAGAGTCTCTGTCAATCTGCAACTATTCACTGCACTCTGGTGTTTTTTCCTCTCCTGTAACTCTCTTCTGGTATGTGAATAGAGTCCCTGTCAATCTGCAGACTATTCATTGCACTCTGGTGTTTTTTACTCTCCTGTAACTCTCTTCTGGTATGTGAATAGAGACCCTGTCAATCTGCAGACTATTCACTGCACTCTGGTGTTTTTCCTCTCCTGTTACTCTCTTTTGGTATTTGAATAGATTCCCTGTCATTCTGCACACTATTCACTGCACTCTGGTGTTTTTCCTCTCCTGTAACTTTCTTTTGGTATGTGAATAGAGTCCCTGTCAATCTGCAGACTATTCACTGAACTCTGGTGTTTTTTACTCTCCTGTAACTCTCTTCTGGTATGTGAATAGAGACCCTGTCAATCTGCAGACTATTCACTGCACTCTGGTGTTTTTCCTCTCCTGTTACTCTCTTTTAGTATATGAATAGATTCTCTGTCATTCTGCACACTATTCACTGCACTCTTGTGTTTTTTCCTCTCCTGTAACTCTCTTCTGGTATGTGAATAGAGTCCTTGTCAATCTGCAGACTATTCACTGCACTCTGGCGTTTTTTACTCTCCTGTAACTCTCTTCTGGTATGTGAATAGAGACCCTGTCAATCTGCAGACTATTCACTGCACTCTGGTGTTTTTCCTCTCCTGTTACTCTCTTTTAGTATGTGAATAGATTCCCTGTCATTCTGCACACTATTCACTGCACTCTGGTGTTTTTTACTCTCCTGTAACTCTCTTCTGGTACGTGAATAGAGTCCCTGACAATCTGAAGACTATTCACTGCACTCTTGTGTTTTTACTCTCCTGTAACTATCTTCTGGTACGTGAATAGAGTGTAAAGTCTATTTCAACTATGTAAGTGGAACGCAACTGCAGATCAATTATTGTTTTGTATCACCAGGGTTTTTGGGCTATTTAGGTGAGCATAGACCAGTAAACCTGTGGTGAATTAATATTAAGTTAGAGGTTCAATGCTGTTAGTACTATCACAACATGAATCCTTCTAAGCATAATATTTCCAATACTGTTAGACTGGCACAGTATGGAAAAATAATGATAGAAGAAAAATATGCTTCTAATTTAAAGAACTTGAGAGAACAAAAATTATTTTTTAAGCTTACATTAAATAAACATGTAATGCAGGAGAGAGTTGGTTAATCCTTGTAAGAAGTAAGCTTGGTTTGCAAGAGATATACTTTTAACAAGTCACAGAGAATGCTTCAGTTGTCTTGTAGCTGCTACTTTGTAGCTTTGTTTATTGAGAGCAGCTGCTGCAGAGTAAGAGAGGAATTTGGCAACATGCCCAGGCTTGCGGTTGCAAAACCAAGTAACAGTTTATTTTGAAATAGTTAAATCCTCTTCAGTTCAAGCTTGTAATCTTAGAGCTCAAAGTCTTGTTCTTAAAGCAGCATATATATTATGAAGTGAGAAAGGAGACAGTGATTCCCCAGTATGAAATAGTGTGCAGAGTAATTTAGAAAACTGCAGCGCCTGTCAGCTCCAGTTAAATTAAGAGTGATGCTGTAAGTGTACAATAGCAATTCAGCAGTTAAGTTCTCAAATAATATGCATGGAATAAAATTAAGAGGTAACTTACCTGTAAGTCCAAGGATGCAAACAGGATATTTCAGGGGATGTAATCCTTGTAGAAAGTAGTCCAGAGTAATCCAAGCAAACAGTCCTTTGCGAAAGCAGTTGGTTTGAGAAAAACAATGCAGCTCAGAGACTGCTTGTAAGCTGTTACTCCTGCAAATGAAAATAACTAAGCACCTGTTTGCTGACAGGTGGAGCCTTAAGTAACATGAAAGTGAGAGAACCATGTGATGAGAAGTGAGAGAAGTAAAACATGAAATGGAATCCTGACATAGAGTCCATGTCAATCTGCAACTATTCACTGCACTCTGGTGTATTTTACTCTCCTGTAACTCTCTTCTGGTATGTGAATAGAGTCCCTGTCAATCTGCAGACTATTCACTGCCCTCTTGTGTTTTTTCCTCTCCTTTAACTCTCTTTTGGTACATGAATAGAGTCCCTGTCAATCTGCAACTATTCACTGCACTCTGGTGTTTTTTACTCTCCTGTAACTCTCTTCTGGTACGTGAATAGAGTCCCTGTCATTCTGCAACTATTCACTGCACTCTAGTGTTTTTTTCTCTCCTGTAACTCTCTTTTGGCACGTGTATATGTATATAGAGCAAAAGATTTTAGGTTGTTAAATAAGTCCTTATTGTACTGTTATCCACTGTCTTACTTCTAATGTTTTGTTAATTGCCATGTGATGTTCAATCCTTATCAATTATTATTCCTAAATGTATAGCTGTCTTATGCCATAGTTTTAACCACCTCCAAATTTTACTGTCTGTTTACTTAAAGGGAGAGTCAAGTCCAAAAAAACTTTCATGATTCAGATAGAGAATGTAATTTTAAACAACTTTTCAATTTACTTTAATTACCAATTTTGTTTGTTCTCTTAGTATTCTTAGTTAAAAGCTAAACCTAGGAGGCTCATATACTAATTTCTTAGACCTTGAAGGCCGCCTCTAATCTAAATGCATTTTGACAGTTTTTAACCACTAGAGGGCAGTAGTTCATGTGTTTCATATAGATAACATTGATCTTATGCATGTGAATTTACCGTGGAGTGAGCACTGATTGGCTAAAATGCAAGTCTGTCAAAAGAACTGAAATAAGGGGGCAGTCTGCAGAGGCTTAGATACAAGGTAATTACAGAGATAAAACGTGTATAATTATAACTGCTTTGGTTATGCAAAACTGGGGAATAGGTAATTAAGGGATTATCTAGACCAGAATCTAACTTTCAAATTCCTTTAATTTGTCTTTAATTTAGCAATCAAGTAATTTAGTGGTCACAGCTGACTTCCCTGCCTATATATTTAACATTAGCTTGGGCTGTGCATTGCCTGGGCAGTGTGCAATGTTACAACAACATATGGTCACATTTGAAGTGAACATTTTATAAGTGAGGCATTAAGATAAGAATTATACAAAAATTGTATATATAAACAAGGATTGTGAAAGGGGCAAGACACAAGGCAAATACTTCTGTAATATTATGTTTTATGTATGTCATTGTTTTCTTATGCAATTGCTGCTGTAATACTGTGTCTTATGTGTTTAATTTGTTCCCACTTTTGTTTAAAGGGACATAATACTCATATGCTAAATCACTTGAAACTGATGCAGTATAACTGTAAAAAGCTGACAGCAGAATATCACCTGAGCATCTCTATATAAAAAAGGAAGACATTTTACCTCACAATCTCCTCAGCTCAGCAGAGTAAGTTCTGTGTAAAAAGTTATACTTCACCTGCTCCCAGCTGCAGGTAAAAATAAAAAAAAAATGAAGAAATGAACAGCAGCCAATCAGCATCAGCAGTGCTGAGGTCATGAACTCTTACTGTGATCTCATGAGATTTGACTTAACTCTCATGAGATTTCATAGTAAGCTTCCTTTACCTGATTGGTGAAATAATATGAGAGTTCACGAGGCTCATCCCCTAAGCTGTCCCAGGACAGACATACTAAAATGCTGGTTAGAAATCCTTTACAATGGGATGTGGCTACTGAGGAACTTTTGAGGTAAAATATCTTTCTTTTTTACATAAAGATGTTCAGGAGATATTTTCTAGTCAGCTTTTTACAGCTATGCTGCATCACTTTAAAGTGTTTAAACATTTGGGTATTATGGTCCTTTAAATGCTCAATATATTCATAGTCCTTTTTGCTGCCTTTTGTCTCTACAGGGAGTGCAGAATTATTAGGCATGTTGTCTTACTCCAAGCTGTATAGGCTTGAAAGCCTACTACCAATTAAGCATATTAGGTGATGTGCATCTCTGTAATGAGAAGGGGTGTGGTCTAATGACATCAACACCCTATATCAGGTGTGCATAATTATTAGGAAACTTCCTTTCCTTTGGCAAAATGGGTCAAAAGAAGGACTTGACAGGCTCAGAAAAGTAAAAAATAGTGAGATATCTTGCAGAGGGATGCAGCACTCTTAAAATTGCAAAGCTTCTGAAGCATGATCATCGAACAATCAAGCGTTTCATTCAAAATAGTCAACAGGGTTGCAAGAAGCGTGTGGAAAAAACAAGGCGCAAAATAACTGCCCATGAACTGAGAAAAGTCAAGCGTGCAGCTGCCAAGATGCCACTTGCCACCAGTTTGGCCATATTTCACTGGAGTGCCCAAAAGCACAAGGTGTGCAATACTCAGAGACATGGCCAAGGTAAGAAAGGCTGAAAGACGACCACCACTGAACAAGACACACAAGCTGAAACGTCAAGACTGGGCCAAGAAATATCTCAAGACTGATTTTTCTAAGGTTTTATGGACTGATGAAATGAGAGTGAGTCTTGATGGGCCAGATGGATGGGCCCGTGGCTGGATTGGTAAAGGGCAGAGAGCTCCAGTCCGACTCAGATGCCAGCAAGGTGGAGGTGGAGTACTGGTTTGGGCTGGTATCATCAAAGATGAGCTTGTGGGGCCTTTTCGGGTTGAGGATGGAGTCAAGCTCAACTCCCAGTCCCACTGCCAGTTTCTGGAAGACACCTTCTTCAAGCAGTGGTACAGGAAGAAGTCTGCATCCTTCAAGAAAAACATGATTTTCATGCAGGACAATGCTCCATCACACGCGTCCAAGTACTCCACAGGGTGGCTGGCAAGAAAGGGTATAAAAGAAGAAAATCTAATGACATGGCCTCCTTGTTCACCTGATCTGAACCCCATTGAGAACCTGTGGTCTATCATAAAATGTGAGATTTACAAGGAGGGAAAACAGTACACCTCTCTGAACAGTGTCTGGGAGGCTGTGGTTGCTGCTGCACGCAATGTTGATGGTGAACAGATCAAAACACTGACAGAATCCATGGATGGCAGGCTTTTGAGTGTCCTTGCAAAGAAAGGTGGCTATATTGGTCACTGATTTGTTTTTGTTTTGTTTTTGAATGTCAGAAATGTATATTTGTGAATGTTGAGATGTTATATTGGTTTCACTGGTAAAAATAAATAATTGAAATGGGTATATATTTGTTTTTTGTTAAGTTGCCTAATAATTATGCACAGTAATAGTCACCTGCACACACAGATATCCCCCTAAAATAGCTATAACTAAAAACAAACTAAAAACTACTTCCAAAACTATTCAGCTTTGATATTAATGAGTTTTTTGGGTTCATTGAGAACATGGTTGTTGTTCAATAATAAAATTAATCCTCAAAAATACAACTTGCCTAATAATTCTGCACTCCCTGTATAACAAACTACATTATTCAATTACTCCTTCTCCCTCTCCACCTGCACTGTTCATTAGCCCATCTCTCTTAAACTCACCTTACTTTTGTATTCATGAACTTTACCTATATCTAAACAATCTCCCCCCGCATCTTGTCTCAAAAATAGTCTCATTACTGCAAATCTGTATCTCATCTCATGTCACTCTCCCTCTTGCTTTTACTTTTTGACATCTCCCCTAATCCTGGTCCCCAATAACTTCCTAGCCATGCGCATCAAAAAACAAAACTCTGGCAACCTTACTCACAATCCTCTGAACCCAATTTTTTTTCTTTTGTGATTCAGATAGAGCATGAAATTTTAAGCAACTTTCTAATTTACTCCTATTATCAATTTTCTTCATTCTCTTGGTATCTTTATTTGAAATGCAAGAATGTAAGTTTAGATGCCGGCCCATTTTTGGTGAACAACCTGGGTTGTTCTTGCTGATTGGTGGATAAAATCATCCACCAATAAAAAAAAATGCTGTCCAGGGTCTGAACCAAAAAAGAAGCCTAGATGTCTTATTTTTCAAATAAAGATAGCAAGTTGTCAAGGTATATATAAAGATTAATACATATATATATATATATATATATATATTATAATATATTTGACTAATCAATTCCAAAAGATTCATTCAGAAAAATTTACTTGAAACCCATAGTCAGTCCTCCCCCACTTCTTTCAATTACACAGGACACTCATAAAAGTCATTTCAAAAGAGACATTTCTTGCTAGGGTGTGAAAATGAAGTCCATATAAGATTTTCTTCTGACACTAAAGCATTTGGCCATAAACCCCTCTCTCGCTCATCAAAAGAAAGTTGGCCTAGTTAATCTCAGACTGTCATTTCAAAGAAAGACAAATTGTTTCAAAAGAAATTGCCATATTTATTTTGTATATCAAACATCTTGGATCAAACATGAAGTTTCCCTTTCTTTATTAACAGAACATCTGAGAGCCAGAGTGTCAGATAAATGACCCCATACAGGGATACACAGACAGGATGTCTGGAATTTTTATTTCAGGCCTAATGAGATTTGTGGGGAGGAGCAGTGTTGGTTGAAGAAATGACTGTTGTAAGCCATGTGTAAATTGTCCCCTGTGAAGTTTTCCATGTGCAGAGAACAGACAAATTAGCATTTACAATCCCTGTATAGCATAAATAAAAATATATTATTCTTGAAAAAGGAATGATGCAAATTTTTCATGTGTGTGTTTAAAATAATTCAAATAACCCATATATGTATATATATTGAGCCGGGACATATTATATTAAAGGGGTAATTGCTGTATTGAATATATATATGAAAAATAAATTCAAATCTGTAATAGATTGAATGGAAATTGTAATAATCCCATGTTTGAAATATATATATATATATATATATATATATATATATATATATATATATATATATATATATATATATATATATATATATATATATTTTAATATAGTATGACTGGCACCAGAAACAGTAGGAAAATAGTTCCGGTCAATACCCACCTGCTTACACTTAAGAAATATGCAGGTGAGTAGTGCTCAGGGTTGATAAATATATTAAATTAATTCAGAAAGAGAATTTATGTGGTAGGAGCGCAGGGTTAAAAACTCCCTGACACCTCTATCACACAAAGTACACCCTTACCGGCGAAGGCCACGCCCCCTCACAAGCCGAGTTCAAACAACGAAGTGCCATGGCACTATCTGCTAAAGGACCCAGATACACTGGGGATTAGTATAACCAGCCAGAGTGGTTCAGCATATACGAGTGAGTTCTTTTTGCATAACCGTTTACACACGCTGTTTTATTGTATATTGCAATTGCTCTGGCAGAAGCGGTTTTTTACAAGTGGTTTTTATGGAAAGTGCTATTTTTTATGGATATTTTATATGACTTTTACATGATTTGTGTCTTTGAATAAAACACCCTTTTAAAAACTTCAAGGTGTTTTGACACACACATTTATTCCACCCATTAACCTATAATGTTTGCAAGAGACTTTTCCTCCAAGACATATGGTACAGCCCCCCCCCTTTCCTGAAGTGGTTAAGTTTCTGCCGGAGAGGTGAGGACTGTTCAGGAGGAGTGAAAGACAAGTTGCAGATGCAAGGGATTTGATTGCCTTCCCTAGTGGATATTTACCACTCAGAGTCTTATCTATACCTCATATGGTTGAGGTGAAAACACGTGAGTTTGCATTTGTCACTGTTTTGTAACCATCAAACAAGTGTCCAGACATACTACACCAGGAGTTTTTCTCTGCTGTGCGCCCCTCCCTCTTCTGTTTCAGATATCTTTGTCCTAGGGAGCTTCACAGGGGAACTTCTCTCTCTTTGGGAAAAGGCTGCAGGTGGACTTGAACGACTCTTATTCCCTCCAAACACTAATATTGGTGTCACTGGAAGAAAACAAAGGGAGCCCTACACACATATGACTACACTGGTACATATAATTCAAATTGGGACTGTCCAGATTCATAGCGCTGTATCACACTGTCTTTATATATATATATATATATATATATATATATATATATATATATATATATATATATATAAAACATGTTTTTCTGTTTTTCCAGATGGAGCTAAAAGATGATAAATACAAGATACTGCATAGAAATGAATGTGTGTGTGTATATATATATATATATATATATATATTGAAAGCATAAAATGTCTTAGCAACTGTGTTTTTAAGATTACTTGTGGACCTAAAAAGAAATGATTAATAACACTTATTTTTATTTCAAATGGACCATAGACAAGAATCATGCATGCAGAATTTGTTAGAAATGTAAAACATGCTGTAATTGTATGAATATATATATAACAGATGTATAAATGCCATTAATTTCAGAATAATTAGCAGTATAAATTGCTTTAATATAATATAATGTTAAAGACACATGATGTTTCATATTGAAATAATTAGAAAAATTATATGACGCTGTCCCATCTATAATTAATATTGTGAGTGATTGATGCAGGAAGTTATGGTCTAATGAATAACCATTCCATATAAATATTGAATTGTTAAAAATGTTGGATAGTAAATGTATTGCTGTGTTGTTGTCTGCTGCCACCCGATGGCCAGAATCCAGTATGACAGTCAAGGGACTTAACTGTTAAAAGATGCGTTTCCATAGCAACAATATATACTGAACCAATGGGGAGCGTTCCCCAAAATTATCCAATGGAAAGGGACAAGCACGTGGGTGTGAACTAAAAGGTCATTAATGATTAGATAAAATGAATGGCAATAGACACAGTTTTTTTGTGACTTGCTGGGACTAAGTGATTTGATATCTTGCTGCCATACTGTGAACACATTTCACTTGAGCAAGAAACTGGAAGCTTACCCTTTATCTATGCGATAACTTTCCTTCAAATGAGATGATCTAAAGACCACTACGAATTGCTTCAAATTGGTGAAGTATAATTGTTCTAATTTTTAATATTTGAAACAAAGATTATTGGTAAGAACATAGTCAATTTGTATTTAATAGATTTAAAGAGAGCAGTCTTTATTTTTGCTTATATTCATAGTCCTGTATAGGGTCAAGTTTATCTTTTGTATGCTAAGTAATTCATTTGAAGCAAAATATAGTATACTAGTCTAAAGCCCGTGTACACGGGCCAATTTTTTAGGTACCGCGGTTCCAACCCTTGCTCCCTCTCTCTCCCCCCTCTATTTTGCGCTTTCTCTCCCCCCTCTCTTTTGAGTTCTCTCTCTCCCCCTTATTTCTCTTGTTACTTGTGGGATATCCATTACTTTTGGGATATTCTCCTTCCCAACAGTAAGTTGCAAGAGGACCACCCACAGCAGAGCTGCTATATAGCTCCTCCCCTAACTGCCATATCCTGTCATTCTCTTGCAAGCTCTCAACATAGCTGGAGGTAGTAAGAAGAAAGTGGTAAAATATAGTTAGTTTTTTCTTCAATCAAAAGTTTATTGTTTTTAAATTGTACCAGAGTGTACTATTTTATCTCAGGCAGCATTTAGAAGAAGAATCTGCCTGCGTTTTTCTATGATCTTAGCAGAAGTAACTAAGATCCACTGCTATTCTCACATATGTCTGAGGAGTGAGGTAACTTCAGAGGGAGAATGGCGTGCAGGGTATTCTGCAATAAGGTATGTGCAGTTAAGTTTTTCTAGGGATGGAATTTGCTAGAAAATGCTGCTGATACCGGATTAATGTAAGTTAAAGCCTAAATACAGTGATTTAATAGCGACTAGTATCAGGCTTGCTATCAGAGGTATATACTCTGATTAATGTGCAATATAAAACGTTTGCTGGCATGTTTAATCGTTTTTATATATGCTTTGGTGATAAAACTTATTGGGGCCTAGTTTTTTCCACATGGCTGGCTTTATTTCTCTTGTTAAGTGTATCCAGTCCACGGATCATCCATTACTTGTGGGATATTCTCCTTCCCAACAGGAAGTTGCAAGAGGATCACCCACAGCAGAGCTGCTATATAGCTCCTCCCCTAACTGTCATACCCAGTCATTCTCTTGCAAGTCTCAACAAAGATGGACGTAGTAAGAGGAGAGTGGTGTATTATAGTTAGTTTCTTAACTTCAATCAAAAGTTTGTTATTTTTAAATGGTACCGGAGTGTACTGTTTTATCAAAGGCAGCATTAGAAGAAGAATCTGCCTGTGATTTCTATGATCTTAGCAGAAGTAACTAAGATCCATTGCCGTTCTCACATATTCTGAGGAGTGAGGTAACTTCAGAGAGGGAATGGCGTGCAGGTTTTCCTGCAATAAGGTATGTGCAGTAAACATATTTCTAGGGATGGAACTTGCTAGAAAAATGCTGCTGATACCGGATTAATGTAAGTTAAGCCTAAATGCAGTGATTTAATAGCGACTGGTATCAGGCTTATTAACAGAGATACATACTCTTATAAAAGTGTAATATAAAACGTTTGCTGGCATGTTTAATCGTTTTTATATATGCTTTGGTGATAAAACTTATTGGGGCCTAGTTTTTTTCCACATGGCTGGCTTTATTTTTGCCTAGAAACAGAGGCTTTCCACTGTTATAGTATAAAAGTTACAGTTGGTGCAGTTAAAATTACAAACTGTGACATTCAGCTTACCTCAGCAGTCCCCTGCATGCTATAGGACATCTCTGATGGGCTCAAAAGGCTTCAAAAGTAGGAGCTGTGGCAGTTGTTATGACTGTTTAAAAAACATATTTTTCATTTTGTTAATCTGTTTTTTGTATTAAGGGGTTAATCATCCATTTGCAAGTGGGTGCAATGCTCTGCTAACTTGTTACATACACTGTAAAAACTTTGTTAGTGTAACTGCCTTTTTTTCACTGTTATTTCAAATTTTGCCAAAATTTGTTTCTCTTAAAGGCACAGTAACGTTTTTTATATTGCTTGTTAACTTTGTTTAAAGTGTTTTCCAAGCTTGCTAGTCTCATTGCTAGTCTGTACAAACATGTCTGACACAGAGGAAACTACTTGTTCATTATGTTTAAAAGCCATGGTGGAGCCCCATAGGAGAATGTGTACTAAATGTATTGATTTCACCTTAAACAGTAAAAATCAGTCTTTATCTATAAAAGAATTGTCACCAGAGGGGTCTGTCGAGGGGGAAGTTATGCCGACTAACTCTCTCCACGTGTCGGACCCTTCGCCTCCCGCTCGAGGGACGCACGCTAATATGGCGCCAAGTACATCAGGGATGCCCATAGCGATTACCTTGCAGGACATGGCTGCAATCATGAATAATACCCTGTCACAGGTATTAGCCACATTTCCTGAATTGAGAGGCAAGCGCGATAGCTCTGGGGTTAGACGAGATACAGAGCGCGTAGATGCTGTAAGAGCCATGTCTGATACTGCGTCACAATATGCAGAACCTGAGGACGGAGAGCTTCAGTCTGTGGGTGACGTCTCTGAATCGGGGAGACCTGATTCAGAGATTTCTAATTTTAAATTTAAGCTTGAGAACCTCCGTGTGTTACTTGGGGAGGTATTAGCTGCTCTGAATGACTGTGACACAATTGCAGTGCCAGAGAAATTGTGTAGGCTGGATAAATACTATGCAGTGCCGGTGAGTACTGATGTTTTTCCAATACCTAAAAGGCTTACAGAAATTATTAGTAAGGAGTGGGATAGACACGGTGTGCCCTTTTCCCCACCTCCTATATTTAGAAAAATGTTTCCAATAGATGCCACTACACGGGACTTATGGCAGACAGTCCCTAAGGTGGAGGGAGCAGTTTCTACTTTAGCAAAGCGTACCACTATCCCGGTTGAGGACAGTTGTGCTTTTTCAGATCCAATGGATAAAAAATTAGAGGGTTACCTTAAGAAAATGTTTATTCAACAAGGTTTTTATTTTACAGCCCCTTGCATGCATTGCGCCTGTCACTGCTGCGGCGGCGTTCTGGTTTGAGGCCCTGGAAGAGGCCATCCATACAGCTCCATTGACTGAAATTATTGACAAGCTTAGAACACTTAAGCTAGCTAACTCATTTGTTTCTGATGCCATTGTTCATTTGACTAAACTAACTAGGTTGGGGTGCAGTCTGGAACTCCCTGAAGGCTCAGGGTTCATGGACTCAGGAGGAGAAACTCCTCCCAATAAATATTCTGGAGTTAAGAGCAATATTCAATGCTCTTCTAGCTTGGCCTCAGTTAGCAACACTGAGGTTCATCAGATTTCAGTCGGACAACATCACGACTGTGGCTTACATCATCCATCAAGGGGGGACCAGGAGTTCCCTAGCGATGTCAGAAGTCTCCAAGATAATTCGCTGGGCAGAGACTCACTCTTGCCACCTATCAGCGATTCATATCCCAGGGGTAGAGAACTGGGAGGCGGATTTTCTAAGTCGTCAGACTTTTCATCCGGGGGAGTGGGAACTCCATCCGGAGGTGTTTGCTCAATTGGTTCTCCGTTGGGGCAAACCAGAACTGGATCTCATGGCGTCTCGCCAGAACGCCAAGCTTCCTTGTTACGGATCCAGGTCCAGGGACCCAGAAGCGGCACTGATAGATGCTCTAGCAGCGCCTTGGTTCTTCAACCTGGCCTATGTGTTTCCACCGTTTCCTCTGCTCCCTCGTCTGATTGCCAAAATCAAACAGGAGAGAGCATCGGTGATATTGATAGCGCCTGCGTGGCCACGCAGGACCTGGTATGCAGACCTAGTGGACATGTCATCCTTTCCACCATGGACTCTGCCTCTGAGACAAGACCTTCTAATACAAGGTCCTTTCAATCATCCGAATCTACTTTCTCTGAGACTGACTGCATGGATATTGAACGCTTGATCCTATCAAAGCGTGGCTTCTCCGAGTCAGTAATTGATACCTTAATACAGGCACGAAAGCCTGTCACCAGCAAAATGTACCACAAGATTTGGCGTAAATATCTTCATTGGTGTGAATCCAAGAATTACTCATGGAGTAGGGTTAGGATTCCTAGGATATTGTCCTTCCTCCAAGAGGGTTTGGACAAAGGACTATGAGCTAGTTCTTTAAAGGGACAGATTTCTGCTCTGTCTATTCTTTTACACAAGCGTCTGGCAGAAGTTCCAGACGTTCAGGCATTTTGTCAGGCTTTAGTTAGAATTAAGCCTGTGTTTAAACCTGTTGCTCCCCCATGGAGATTAAACTTGGTTCTTAAAGTTCTTCAAGGGGTTCTGTTTGAACCCCTTCATTCTATTGATATCAAACTTCTATCATGGAAAGTTCTTTTTCTGATGGCTATTTCCTCGGCTCGAAGAGTCTCGGAGTTATCTGCCTTACATTGTGATTCTCCTTATCTGATCTTTCATTCAGATAAAGTAGTTCTGCGTACAAAACCTGGGTTTTTACCTAAGGTGGTTTCAATCAAGAGATTGTTGTTCCATCATTATGCCCTAATCCTTCTTCAAAGAAGGAACGTCTTTTGCATAATCTAGACGTAGTCCGTGCATTGAAGTTTACTAAAGATTTTCGCCAAACATCTCACCTGTTTGTTATTTACTCTGGACAGAGGAGAGGTCAAAAGGCCTCGGCAACCTCTCTTTCTTTTTGGCTTCGGAGTATAATCCGTTTAGCATATGAGACTGCTGGACAGCAGCCCCCTGAAAGAATTACAGCTCATTCTACTAGAGCTGTGGCTTCCACCTGGGCCTTTAAAAAATGAGGCCTCTGTTGAACAGATTTGCAAGGCTGCGACTTGGTCTTTGCTTCATACCTTTTCAAAATTTTACAAATTTGATACTTTTGCTTCTTCGGAGGCTGTTTTTGGGAGAAAGGTTCTACAGGCAGTGGTTCCTTCCGTTTAAGTTCCTGCCTTGTCCCTCCCATCATCCGTGTACTTTAGCTTTGGTATTGGTATCCCACAAGTAATGGATGATCCGTGGACTGGATACACTTAACAAGAGAAAACATAATTTATGCTTACCTGATAAATTTATTTCTCTTGTAGTGTATCCAGTCCACGGCCCGCCCTGTCCTTTTAAGGCAGGTCTAAATTTTAATTAAACTTCAGTCACCACTGCACCCTATGGTTTCTCCTTTCTCGGCTTGTTTCGGTCGAATGACTGGATATGACAGTTAGGGGAGGAGCTATATAGCAGCTCTGCTGTGGGTGATCCTCTTGCAACTTCCTGTTGGGAAGGAGAATATCCCACAAGTAATGGATGATCCGTGGACTGGATACACTACAAGAGAAATAAATTTATCAGGTAAGCATAAATTATGTTTTTTGCCTAGAAACAGTTTCCTGAGGCTTTCCACTGTTATAGTATAAAAGTTACAGTTGGTGCAGTTAAAATTACAAACTGTGACATTCAGCTTACCTCAGCAGTCCCCTGCATGCTATAGGACATCTCTGAAGGGCTCAAAAGGCTTCAAAAGTAGGAGCTGTGGCAGTTGTTATGACTGTTTAAAAAACATATTTTTAATTTTGTTAATCTGTTTTTTGTATTAAGGGGTTAATCATCCATTTGCAAGTGGGTTCAATGTTCTGCTAACTTGTTACATACACTGTAAAAAGTTTGTTAGTTTAACTGCCTTTTTTCACTGTTATTTCAAATTTTGGCAAAATTTGTTTCTCTTAAAGGCACAGTAACTTTTTTTTATATTGCTTGTTAACTTGATTTAAAGTGTTTTCCAAGCTTGCTAGTCTCATTGCTAGTCTGTATAAACATGTCTGACATAGAGGAAACTCCTTGTTCATTATGTTTAAAAGCCATGGTGGAACCCCATAGGAGAATGTGTACTAAATGTATTGATTTCACTTTAAACAATAAAGATCAGCTGTTATCTTTAAAAGAATTATCACCAGAGGATTCTGACGAGGGGGAGGTTATGCCGACTAACTCTCCCCACGTGTCGGACCCTTTGACTCCCGCTCAAGGGACTCACGCTAAAATGGCGCCAAGTACATCAAAGACACCCATAGCGATTACTTTGCAGGACATGGTGGCAATCATGGATAATACCCTGTCAGTAGTATTAGCCAGACTGCCTGAATTCAGAGGAAAGCGCGATAGCTCTGGGGTTAGACGTAATACAGAGCGCGCAGATGTTTTAAGGCCCATGACTGATACTGCGTCACAATATGCAGAAGCTGAGGAAGAGCTTCAGTCTGTGGGTGACGTCTCTGACTCAGGGAAACCTGATTCAGATATGTCTACTTTTAAATTTAAGCTTGAGAACCGCCGGGTGTTGCTTGGAGAGGTTTTAGCTGCTCTGAATGACTGTGACACAATTGCAGTGCCAGAGAAATTGTGTAGACTGGATAAATAATACGCGGTGACGGTGTGTACTTACGTTTTTCCAATACCTAAAAGGTTTATAGAAATTATTACTAAGGAGTGGGACAGACCCGGTGTGCCGTTTTCCCCCCCCTCCTATTTTTAGAAAAATGTTTCCAATAGACGCCACCACATGGGACTTATGGCAGACGGTCCCTAAGGTGGAGGGAGCAGTTTCTACTTTAGCAAAGCGTACCATTATCCCTGTCGAGGACAGTTGTGCTTTTTCAGATCCAATGGATAAAAAATTAGAAGGTTACCTTAAGAAAATGTTTATTCAACAAGGTTTTATCCTGCAGCCCCTTGCATGCATTGCTCCTGTCACTGCTGCTGCGGCGTTCTGGTTTGAGTCTCTGGAAGAGGCCTTTCAGACAGCTACTCCATTGACTGAAATACTTGACAAGCTTAGAACACTTAAGCTAGCTAATTCTTTTGTTTCTGATGCCATTGTTTATTTGACTAAACTAACAGCTAAGAATTCTAGATTCGCCATCCAGGCGCGTAGGGCGCTATGGCTTAAATCTTGGTCAGCTGACGTGACTTCAAAGTCTAAATTACTTAACATTCCCTTCAAGGGGCAGACCCTATTCGGGCCTGGTTTGAAGGAAATTATTGCTGACATTACTGGAGGTAAGGGTCATACCCTTCCTCAGGACAGGGCCAAATCAAGGGCCAAACAGTCTAATTTTCGTGCCTTTCGAAACTTCAAGGCAGGTGCAGCATCAACTTCCTCTGCTACAAAACAAGAGGGAACTTTTGCGCAATCCAAGCCGGCCTGGAAATCTAACCAGGCCTGGAGCAAAGGCAAGCAGGCCAGAAAGCCTGCTGCTGCCTCTAAGACAGCATGAAGGAACGGCCCCCTATCCGGCAACGGATCTAGTAGGGGGCAGACTTTCTCTCTTCGCCCAGGCGTGGGCAAGAGATGTTCAGGATCCCTGGGCGTTGGAGATCATATCTCAGGGATATCTTCTGGACTTCAAAGCTTCCCCCCCACAAGGGAGATTTCACCTTTCGAGATTATCTGTAAACCAGATAAAGAAAGAGGCATTCTTACGCTGTGTGCAAGACCTCCTAATAATGGGAGTGATCCATCCAGATCCACAGATGGAACAAGGACAGGGATTTTATTCAAATCTGTTTGTGGTTCCCAAAAAAGAGGGAACCTTCAGACCAATTTTGGATCTAAAGATCTTAAACAAATTCCTCAGAGTTCCATCGTTCAAAATGGAAACTATTCGGACAATCCTACCTATGATCCAGGAGGGTCATTACATGACCACAGTGGATTTGAAGGATGCTTACCTTCACATACCGATTCACAAAGATCATCATTGGTTCCTAAGGTTTGCCTTTCTAGACAGGCATTACCAGTTTGTGTCTCTTCCCTTCGGGTTAGCTACAGCCCCAAGAATTTTTACAAAGGTTCTGGGGTCTCTTCTGGCGGTCCTAAGACCACGGGGCATAGCAGTGACCCCTTATCTAGACGACATCCTGATACAGGCGTCAAACTTCCAAATTGCCAAATCTCATACGGACATAGTGTTGGCATTTCTGAGGTTGCATGGGTGGAAAGTGAACGAGGGAAAGAGTTCTCTATCACCCCTCACAAGGGTTTCCTTCCTAGGAACTCTGATAGATTCTGTAGAAATGAAAATTTACCTGACGGAGTCCAGGTTATCCAAGCTTCTAAATTACTGCCGTGTTCTTCACTACATTCCGCGCCCTTCGGTGGCTCAGTGCATGGAAGTGATCGGCTTAATGGTAGCGGCGATGGACATAGTGCCATTTGCGCGCCTACATCTCAGACCGCTGCAATTATGCATGCTCAGTCAGTGGATTGGGGATTACACAGATTTGTCCCCTCTGCTAGATCTGGATCAAGAGACCAGAGATTCTCTTCTCTGGTGGCTGTTACGGTACCAACTGTGTACCAAGGGTTAACCCCAGATGAACAATGTCCTGCATAGACAATCAGCAATTCACAACCCAGCCAGTTTCAGGTTTAAAACAGAATGACATTTATTAAAAGGCAGCACACAGATTTATACAGGTTTTTGACCCCCCCTCAGATGGGGGTTGAAAGAATGTTGTACATTAGATAAAAGGGAGAAGCGCCCTTGACATGATACAATAGGATTATATTACTTAAACACTTCAACCACAAGACACTCACTGCACCTCACTATGAGCCAGCGTCAGCTTCTCCTCCAGTGTCACTAAGTTTGTCTTTAATGTTTCGTGTTCCACTCTCAAGCTGGTGTTTTCTGCAGTCTGTCGGTGCAGCCTGTCTAGCAGAGATTCCTGTTCTAAACGTGCTTTTTCCTCTGCACTCCTCTTCTCTCCCGCTAGCACTGTTACATGATTATTTAACGTGACCATTTTATCCTCTACGTGACTCTTCTCCTTCATCAGCGCATTGTAACGTGACTCCCACATATCAATAGCGGATAGAGATTTACTGAGCTCAGCGTCCTGGGGCTTAGCAGCAGGGGGGTCAGTCTCTGCTGCACGGATCTGAGCACGGGTAGTCACAGGGTTAACATCAGCGGGACCCATGGGAGCATAGGCAGAAACAAGGGGGACCAAGGTATTTCCAAGGAGAACATCAGCTGGTAAATCCTTCATGACCCCCACATTCACAGGTCTAGCGCCCCCTCCCCAATCCAAATGCACCCTGGCAACAGGCAGGCGGAACACAGTGCCCCCTGCTACCCTCACAGCCACAGTGTCTCCTGTGTGCTGTTTCTCAGACACCAAGTTCTTTCGAAGCAAGGTCAGGGTAGCACCAGTATCCCGTAGACCACTGACCTCCTTCCCATTCACTTTAACCAGTTGCCGGTTATTCCGGTGGGCAGCTTGCACAAGGTCTGCCTCATGTAGGATGCCCCAGCATTCTTGCGCCTCTACATAGCGGGCCGCAGGCTGAGGATTACGTGGGATTCCGCTAGCGGGTCTTCTCCAGGACTGTGCTTGGTTCGCTGCGTTTAGGGGACACTCTGGTCTTTTGTGCCCTAGTTGCTTACATCCAAAGCACCGAATAGGTTGTGAGTAGCCCCGCGAATTGAACCAGGCTCTCTGAGGGTAGTTCGTGGCCCGAGACCGTGTGGTATAGCGGTGCGCCGGGGGTTGGTAACTGGCAGCTGCTGGGGTGACTGGGGGTCTGTACTCCACTCTGGCAGGGGGCTTAGTGGTAGCAGTGTCCAGTTTGCGGGCATCCGTATACTCATCTGCCAAGCGAGCCGCTTCATGCAGGGTGGAGGGTTTACGGTCCCGAACCCACTCTCGAACTCCTGCGGGTAACTTGTCGAAGCAATGTTCCAACAGGAATAGCTGCAGCACCTCTTCCCCAGACACGGCTTGGCACCCCGCCATCCAGTGCGATGCTGTGCGGTGCACCTTACATGCCCACTCAAGGTAGGAATCACCAGCCAATTTAACAGTGTCTCTGAACCGCCTCCGGTGTAACCGCATACCTGGAGAGCAGAGCCTCTTTTACAGTATTATAATCGCCGACTTCCTCATCTGGAATGGCCCGAAAAGCCTCACTGGCCCGGCCGGATAATTTTCCAGATAATATCATGACCCAGTCCTCTGCGGGTACCTGGTGTAGTGCACATTGTCTCTCAAAATCCGCAAGGTACCCATCAATCTCTCCTTCTGTTTCCAGAAAGTTTTTAAAAGCGGTAAAATTTACTTTTCCCTTTTCCACTGGGGTTGCTGTGACTTGGGCTGCTGCAGCGCCGCTTTGGCGAAGTAGGTTGGCCTCCACAGCTGCTATGACCCGGTCGATAATTTCGGCAGATGGGTTGGGGCCATAATATGCCAGTCTTATTTTAACCGCCCGATCAAAGCTTGCTTCTTCAGGGGTTCTGTCTGACATGCTGGGCTCATTGGTTCCTTCGTGCCCTGATACTCCGTCCATCTCGGTCAGTCTTGCACTAATCTCCCTCTTCCTGAGGTTACTGGTTTGTTGGCCCCGTTGCTCTAGCAGGTCTTTAAGGGTAGCTCTTTTTAGCCTTTCATACGGTGTTCCCATTCTGTCTGGATCCGTAGTTGCTCCTTTGGGCGATAAGGATTCTCCCGTCGCTTGCCACCAATGTTACGGTACCAAATGTGTACCAAGGGTTAACCCCAGATGAACAATGTCCTGCATAGACAATCAGCAATTCACAACCCAGCCAGTTTCAGGTTTAAAACAGAATGACATTTATTAAAAGGCAGCACACAGATTTATACAGGTTTTTGACCCCCCCTCAGATGGGGGTTGAAAGAATGTTGTACATTAGATAAAAGGGAGAAGCGCCCTTGACATGATACAATAGGATTATATTACTTAAACACTTCAACCACAAGACACTCTTGACTCTTCTTATCACTTTCTCTCTGGAGGTGATCAAACAATAGAATGCTAAGCATTAATTAGATTGTAGCTGGAGCCAGCCACTTGTGGTTAGAAAATAAAGTTAACACTTTCAGTCCTGACCGAAGGGTCTGTCACAGTGGCTATCTTGGGTCCATCTGTCCAAAGGTATGACCTTTCGCAGGCCAGATTGGACAATTGTAACAACAGATGCCAGCCTTCTAGGTTGGGGTGCAGTCTGGAATTCCCTGAAGGCTCAGAACTCCTCCCAATAAATATTCTGGAGTTAAGAGCAATATTCAGTGCTCTTCTAGCTTGGCCTCAGTTAGCAACCCTGAGGTTCATCAGATTTCAGTCGGACAACATCACGACTGGCTTACATCAACCATCAAGGGGGGACCAGGAGCTCCCTAGTGATGTTAGAAGTCTCCAAGATAATTCGCTGGGCAGAGACTCACTCTTGCCATCTATCAGCGATCCATATCCCAGGTGTAGAGAACTGGGAGGCGGATTTTCTAAGTCGTCAGACTTTTCATCCGGGGGAGTGGGAACTCCATCCGGAGGTGTTTGCTCAATTGGTTCATCGTTGGGGCACACCAGAATTGGATCTCATGGCGTCTCGCCAGAACGCCAATCTTCCTTGTTACGGATCCAGGTCCAGGGACCCAGAAGCGACGCTGATAGATGCTCTAGCAGCACCGTGGTTCTTCAACCTGGCTTATGTGTTTCCACCGTTTCCTCTGCTCCCTCGACTGATTGCAAAAATCAAACAGGAGAGAGCATTGGTGATCTTGATCGCGCCTGCGTGGCCACGCAGGACCTGGTATGCAGACCTGGTGGACATGTCATCCTTTCCACCTTGGCCTCTGCCTCTGAGACAAGACCTTCTACTACAAGGTCCTTTCAATCATCCAAATCTAATTTCTCTGAGACTGACTGCCTGGAGATTGAACGCTTGATTTTATCAAGGCGTGGCTTCTCCGAGTCAGTCATTGATACCTTAATACAGGCATGAAAGCCTGTAACCAGGAAAATCTACCATAAGATATGGCACAAATATCTTCATTGGTGTGAATCCAAGAATTACTCATGGAGTAAGGTTAGGATTCCTAGGATATTGTCCTTTCTCCAAGAGGGTTTGGATAAAGGATTATCAGCTAGTTCTTTAAAGGGACAGATTTCTGCTCTGTCTATCCTTTTGCACAAGCGTATGGCAGAGGTTCCAGACGTCCAGGCATTTTGTCAGGCTTTGGTTAGAATTAAGCCTGTGTTTAAACCTGTTGCTCCTCCATTGAGCTTAAACTTGGTTATTAAGGTTCTTCAAGGAGTTCCGTTTGAACCCCTTCATTCCATTGATATCAAACTTTTATCTTGGAAAGTTCTGTTTTTGATGGCTATTTCCTCGGCTCGTAGAGTCTCTGAGTTATCAGCTTTACAATGTGATTCTCCTTATCTGATTTTCCATACAGATAAAGTAGTTCTGCGTACAAAACCTGGGTTTTTACCTAAGGTAGTTTCCAACAAGAATATCAATCAAGAGATTGTTGTTCCATCATTGTGTCCTAATCCTTCTTCAAAGAAGGAACGTCTTTTACATAATTTGGACGTAATCCGTGCTTTAAAGTTTTACTTACAAGCGACTAAAGATTTTCGTCAAACATCTTCCCTGTTTGTTGTTTACTCTGGACAGAGGAGAGGTCAAAAGGCTTCGGCAACCTCTTTCTTTTTGGCTTCGGAGCGTAATACGCTTAGCCTATGAGACTGCTGGACAGCAGCCCCCTGAAAGGATTACAGCTCATTCTACTAGAGCTGTGGCTTCCACCTGGGCCTTTAAAAATGAGGCTTCTGTTGAACAGATTTGCAAAGCGGCGACTTATTCTTCGCTTCATACCTTTTCAAAATTTTACAAATTTGATACTTTTGCTTCTTTTTGGGAGAAAGGTTCTACAGGCAGTCGTCCATTCCGTTTAAGTACCTGCCTTGTCCCTCCCTTCATCCGTGTGCTTTAGCTTTGGTATTGGTATCCCACAAGTAATGGATGATCCGTGGACTGGATACACCTAACAAGAGAAAACATAATTTATGCTTACCTGATAAATTTATTTCTCTTGTGGTGTATCCAGTCCACGGCCCGCCCTGTCCTTTTAAGGCAGGTCTAAATTTTAAACTACAGTCACCACTGCACCCTATGGTTTCTCCTTTCTCGGCTAGTTTCGGTCGAATGACTGGATATGGCAGTTAGGGGAGGAGCTATATAGCAGCTCTGCTGTGGGTGATCCTCTCGCAACTTCCTGTTGGGAAGGAGAATATCCCACAAGT
The DNA here is from genome assembly GCF_027579735.1 of Bombina bombina. Taxonomy (NCBI): domain Eukaryota; kingdom Metazoa; phylum Chordata; class Amphibia; order Anura; family Bombinatoridae; genus Bombina; species Bombina bombina. The sequence continues at coordinate 1,275,384,393 of NC_069501.1, forward strand.
AATGGATGATCCGTGGACTGGATACACCACAAGAGAAATAAATTTATCAGGTAAGCATAAATTATGTTTTTGCACTCTCCCCCCTCTTTTGCTCTCTCTCTCTCCCCTTTTTTGCTCTCTCTCATCCCTCTTGTGCTCTCTCTCTCCCCCCTCTCTTTTGCTCTCTCTCTCCCACCTCTTTTGCTCTCTCTCCCCTCTTTTGCTCGCTCTCTCTCTCCCCCCCCCTCATCTGCTCTCTCCCCCCTCTTGCTCTCTCTCGCCCTCTTTTGCTCTCTCTCTCCCCTATTTTGCTCTCTCCCCTCTCTTTTGCTCTCTCTCTCCCCCCTCTTTTGCTCTCTCTCTCCCCCCTCTCTTTTGCTCTCTCTCCCCCCTCTTTTGCGCTCTCTCTCTCTCCCCCCTCTCTTTTGCTCTCTCTCCCCCTCTCTTTTGCTCTCTCTTCCCCTCTCTTTTGCTCTCTCTCTCCCCCTCTCTTTTGCTCTCTCTTCCTCTCTTTTGCACTCTCTCTTCCCCTCTTTTGCGCTCTCTCCCCCTTCTCTTTTGCGCTCTCTCCCCCTCTCTTTTGCACTCTCTCTCCCCTCTTTTGTGCAACTCTCTCTCACCCCTCTCTTTTAAACTCTCTCTCCCCCCCTCTCTTTTGAGCTCTCTCCCCCCTCTCTTTTGAGCTCTCTCTCCCCCCCTTCTCTTTTGAGCTCTCTCTCTCCCCCCACTCTTTTGCGCTCTCTCCCCCCTCTTTTTTGCGCTCTCTCCCCCTCTTTTTTGCGCTCTCTCCCCCTCTCTTTTGTGCTTTCTTCCCCTTGCACTCTCTCCCCCTCTTTTTTGTGTCTCTTCCCCCTCTTTTTTGCTCTCTCCCCCTCTCTTTTGCGCTCTCTCTCTCCCTCTTTTGCTCTCTCTCTCCCCTCTTTGCACTCTGTCTCCCCCTTCTCTTTTGCGCTCTCTTTTAAACTCTCCCCCCTCTCTTTTGCAACTCTCCTCTCCCCCTCTCTTTTGAGCTCTCTCTCTCCCCCCACTCTTTTGCGCTCTCTCCCCCCTCTTTTTGCGCTCTCTCCCCCTCTCTTTTATGCTTTCTCCCCCTTGTACTCTCTCCCCCTCTTTTTTTGCGCTCTCTCCCCCTCTTTTTTGCGCTCTCTCCCCCTCTTTTTTTGCTCTCTCCCCCTCTCTTTTGCGCTCTCTCTCTCCCTCTTTTGCTCTCTCTCTCCTTTTTTGCACTCTCTCCCCCCTCTTTTGCGCTCTCTTTTAAACTCTCCCCCCTCTCTTTTGCGCTCTCTCACCCTCTCTTTTGCGCTCTCTCTCCCCCCTCTCTTTTGAGCTCTCTCCCCCCTCTTTTGTGCGCTCTCTCTCCCCCTCTCTTGCACTCTCTCCCCCTCTCTTGCGCTCTCTCCCCCTCTCTTTTGCGCTCTCCTCTCCTCTCTGCCGCTCTCTCTCCCTCTTTGGCGCTCTCTCCCCCCTCTTTTGCGCTCTCCCCCTCTCTTTTGCGCTCTCTCTTCCCCCTCTCTTTTGTGCTCTCTCTCCCCCCTCTCTTTTGAGCTCTCTCTCTCCCCCTCTTTTGTGCCACTCTCTCCCCTTCTCTTGCACTCTACTCCCCCTCTCATCGCGCTCTCTCCCCTCTCTTTTGCGCTCTCTCTCCCTCTTTTGCGCTCTCTCTCCACCTCTCTTTTGAGCTCTCTCTCCCCCTCTCTTTTGAGCTCTCTCTCTCCCCCCTCTCTTTTGAGCTCTCTCTCCCCCTCTCTCTCCCCCTCTTTCTCTCCCACTCTCTTGCGCTCTCTCTCCCTCTTTGCTCTTCCCCCCTCTTCTGCTCGCTTTCTTTCTTCCTTCCTTCCTCTGTTTTGGTCTCTCCTGCCGGACACGCCCCTCCCACGCGCGCTCCCGCGAGGCCACTCCCCCTTATCACGCCCGACGACCACACCCCCTCGTCATGCCTGCCACGTCCGCTGGCCACACCCCATCACAGCGAGCCCGACGTCGGTCACGCCCCCCACCAGGCAGCTTCCGCAGTGCGCACTACTCTGCAGCTGAAGGCCAGGTATGTTTTGTCCGTGCGCAGTCTCTACTGCACATGACGGCTTCAGACAAACACACTTGGCCTTGGCCTTTTATAATATAGGATATATATATATATATATATATATATATATATATATATATATATATATCTTAGAATTGATTTTAATTAAAAGTAACTAAGAATTTGTCCCAGTTTAAATAAATAGACATTTTAAAGTAACGGTTTACAGTAAGAATATATGTATTTTTAGTATCCTAATTAGAATTGTATTAGAATTGTATTAGAATCAAATTTTAGCTAAATAGCTGAGTATATATATATATATATATTGTCCTATTGTTTACTAAGCACTGTTAGAATTGTATTGTTTGGATGTTAGTAGTTAAAGATCTTAAGTCTCATTGTGTTAGCTGGGTGAAATTTCTAATGTGGAATAGGTAAACTTGTATGAACTTTGCATAGCATATTTTAAATAGTTTTTTAAACCCATATAATATTGATTCTTATTCTGGTATATAAATATATTTCAATGTGTTTCATAGATATTTACTAATCAAAAGAATTCAGGTATTTATATTAATTTTATGATGTCTAGTAGATGCATATTGATTGAGGGTTTATTTTTAAAGGATAATTAAATATATATTATATATAAATATATATTATAAATATATATATATATATATATTAAATATATAGTATTATAACCCTGCCATAGACTGACATATTATTTGGAGAGCACTACTGAGATTCTTATAATACACTGACAAAAGTGAACAAAGAAAAATTGATAATAGAGTAAATTAGAAAGTTGCTTAAAATTGCATAAAAGAAAAAATTTGGGTTCAATGTCCCTTTAAGCCACTAACCGTTCCACTTGTGCACTCTGGAACTCTCGCTATGTTTTGCAACAAACCAAACTCACTTCTATACATGACCTCTTTATCTGCCGCTCACCTCAAACCTTCTTGCCCTAGCAGAAACCTGGCTCTCTCCCCTAGACACAGCATCCACTGCTGCTCTGTCACATGGGGTCTCCACTTCAAGCCACACTCCTAGGTCTGGTAATAGACAAGGAGGTGGTGTAGGTATTTTACTTTCCTTTCATTGCGTCATTCAACAAATACAACCCATCTCTTCCCTCACATTTTCCTCATTCAAAGTCTACATGATTTGCTTATTCTCTTCTCTTTCTATACATGTTGCAGTGATATACCGACACACTGGCTCGTCAACTCAATTTCTAGATCACTTGGCTGCCTGGCTAACTTATTTCCGGTCCTCAGGCACCCCTGCACTCATTCTTGGTGACTTCAACATCCCTCTTGACAATCCCACTGCCTCATCTGCAAAACAACTTCTGCAACTCACTGTCTCTTTCGGTTTGTCACAATGGACTGATTCTCCCACTCACAAAGATGGTCACTCCCTTGACCTGATCTTTAGCTATTTGATGCACTATTTCATACTTCACAAAACACCCTCTTTCTGACCACCATCCCCTCACTTGCAACGTATCATCCCTTCCTACAACTCTCCCTCCTTCTACTCCTCACACCAAACTTCACAGAAGCATTATGTGATTAGATCAGCAACAGCTTGTTAATTCCCTCAAACCGCTCCTCTCATCTTTCTCCTCTTTTTCCTGCCCTGACCAATCTATCTGCCACTAATTCCACCCTTACATCCGTCCTTGACAATCTGGCCCCTCTTACCATAGCTTGGAAATCACACACTCATCCTCACCCTGGCATATTCCTCTGATATGGTACCTATGCAGATGTTCCCCGTACTGCTGAGCAGCACTGGATAAAATCTCAGAGTTCAGCTGATTTCTTCATAACAAATTCATCTTAAACTCCTACTATTCTGCCCTTAATCTCTATAAGGCAACATTACTTCTCTATTCTTATCCCTACTCTTTCTTCAAACCCAAAACGTCTGTTCTCCACTTTCAATACTCTTTCTCCACCCACCCACACCTCCAAAATACAACTTCTCTGTCAGCTCAAGACTTTGCCAGCCACTTCGATATACAAAATCGACTCCATCAGAAACTAAATCAGCTCTGATGGAGAATTCCATTTCTCTCACCCCCTCAAACTCTCACAATCAACCACAACCACATAGCCATAAACTTAGCTATGTCTCCCCTGTTACTGAGGGAAGAATTATCTGCACTTATACTGCGCTCTCTACCTCACTACCTGTCCCCTTGACCCTATTCCCTCACAGCTACTCCCCTCCCTCTCTTCTACCCTTACCTCTATACTCACACACATTTTCAACTTCTCCCTCAGCACCAGTATATTTCCCTCATCTCTGAGACATGCACTGGTCACACCTATTCCTTAAAAAAACCTTCCCTTGGTCCAACCACCCCATCCAACTACAGCCCTATTTCCCTCCTCCCTCTTGCCTCAAAGCTTCTCGAAAAGCTAGTATATGCACGCCTATTCCATTCCCTTACATTAAACTACATTTAAACACCCTCCTTGACCCACTGCAATCTGGGTTTCGTCCCCATCACCTCCACAGAGACAGCAATCGTTAAGGTTACCAAACAACCTACTTACAGCAAAATCAAAAGGCCATTCTTCTCTGCTTACCCTTTGATACTGTTGACCACCCTCTTTTGCTCCAAACCCTCCAATCCTTCGGCATTTGTGACACAGCCCCTCTCGTAGTTCTCTTCCTACCGTGTCAAACCATACCTTTAGTGTAAGCCTTCCCTGGAGCCATCCTCTTCCCCGTCAACCACTTTGTTGTTGGGGTACAGCAAGACTCTGTCATCGGTCTTCTCAATCTACACGTCATCACTTGGTTCCCATAATTAAGGTCCCAACGGTTTCCATATCATTTGTATGCCGACAACACCAAATCTACTTCTTTGCACCAGGACCTATCTCCTTCCTTGCTATCCTGTGTCCACTAACTTGTCTTTCTTACATCTCTTCCTGGATGTTCTCTCACTACCTAAAGCTAAATCTCTCTAAAACTGAGCTCCTTATTTTCCCTCCTTCTTCCAAAATCTCCAACCCCAATCTCTCTATAACTGTTGAACTCCATCATTACCCCCTACCCCGCATGCCCGATGTCTTGGTGGTCGACATTTGACTCAGATCTTTCTTTCACTCAAACAATTCTTGGCTAAAGCCTGCCGCTTCCACCTTAAAACATCTCTAAAATTAGAGCAATTTCCTTACACATTACACAACTTATATTTTAATCCACTCTCTCATCCTTTCCTAGCCTCAATTACTGCAACTCTGTCCTCTCTGGTCTCCCCAGCTGGCCGCCTAGCTGCTTTACAATCCATAATGAATGACTCTGCAGGCTCATCTTCCTTACACGTCACTCTTCAATCTGCTGCACCTCTCTGCCAAATCCTTCACTGGCTTCCTCTTGCCTCTAGATTAAACACAACATTCTCACTCTGACATACAAATCCCTCTACTGCACTGCTTCCCCTATATCTCAGACCTTGGGGCCTATTTAACAAATGTCTTGCGGACCCTGATCCGACAGTGCGGATCAGGTCCGCAAGACAACGCTGAATGCAGAGAGCAATACGCTCTCCGTATTCAGGCATTGGCACCAGCAGCCAGCAGGGGGTGTCAATCAACCTGATCGTACTCGATCAGGTTGAATTCTGGCGATTCCTGTCTGCCTGCTCGGAGGCAGGCGGACATTGTTTAGGGAGCAGTGGTCCATAAACCTTGATAGATAGGCCCGCTTAGGTCTCCAGATACTCCTCCCTCCCATTTCCTTCACTCTGTCATGACCTCCTACTCTTCTCCTCTCTTGTTACCTCCTCACACTCACGTTTACCAAGGACTTTCTCCAGCTGGCTCCTATCTTGTGGAACTCTCTGCCTCGCTCCACAAGACTTTCCCCTAGTTTTGAATGCTTCAAGTGCTCCCTAAAGACTCTAAGTTTAGGGGATGCATACAACCTACACTAAACCTTTCTTTATACCAGTTCCTCTCCTCCATTGCTATCTTCTGAACCCCCTGAGCATGTAAGCCTAAGCCTAAGGAGTCCAGCTGTTTGTAGTTCACCTTCTTAAGAGCTGACTACAACAGGTGCGACTCTTGACAGAGCCCCGATTTGATCCTATAAATGTTTTGCTGTACTCCGCATTTGTTTATAGCGGAATCTGTTGGGGGGGCCGGGGGCTCTACAAATAACCGATAATAATTAATAAAAATCATTTATCTATGCATTTGTTTCTGGTATCTAGATAGGTGTGTGCCATCTGTGCATGTGTGCTAATTACAAAATAATTTATTTTATTATTATTTATTTTTAAAGCGCCAAAAGATTCTGCAGCGCTGTCCATAGGTACAAAGATAAAAGTATAGTACAATACAAGACACCGGACAAAATTAAGCAAACAAATACGGGGGCAATTGAGGGCCCTGTTCCCATGGAACTTACAATCTAGATGGGTAGCAGGGTGAGAGAGTAGGCGGGGACTGCAAAGGTGATAATGATGTTAGTGTGGAGTTAGAGAGGAGCAACTGTTAGGTAGGTGAAATTAAATTTTTACTGAGTTCGGGGATAAGCTTCTGTGGTCTTTAGGGAGTGTTTAAAGGAGTACAGGTTAGGGGGAAAGTCTGTCAGCTCTAGGAAGATGCGTTCCATATGGGTTGGTGCTGGACAAGAGAAATCCTGTAGTCTAGCATGGGAGGAGGGTGATGGTTTAAAGATGCAAGGAGCAGGTCATTGTTGGATCTAAGGGGGGAGGGCTGGAGTATATTTGTTGATGAGTGGAGGGACAGGTGGGGCTGCATTGGTAAGGACTTTGTAGGTCAGGGTGAGAATTTTGAGTTTAAAGGGGATAGTCAAATCAAATTAAACTTTCATGATTCAGATAGTGCATGTAATTTTAAGGCAGACTTTCTAGTTTACTCCTATTATCAAATTTTTTTTTGTATCTTTATGTCATGATCCAGCCTAGAATTGAACCTGGAGCAGTCTCTATTTCTGCTGCTGTTCTTCCCAACCTGTGTTTTACCACTTTGCCACCTGTTGGCTTGACATAGGCTAAGAATATTGGTTTTTCTGTTTGCTGCAACTCTGGCTCTCTGGCTCCAACTGCTTACCAGCTGAAACAAATAATTTAATCAGCAGCCTGCTATATCTGGGAGGTTTGCTGGCAGTTCTGGGGCCCTTGACATTGAGTGTTATACTCTGAAAGGACCCTCTGTGTCCCTGTTTCCTGAGTGAAATACAGATTTGTTTGGATTTCCGGGTGCCTGATTTCTGCTTCATTTACAGACTGATTTCTTGATTTTCCCTTGGCACTGTGGTTCCATTTCTGGACTGATATTCTGGCAATTGATCTTGGCTAATCCATTTATATTTCCTAAGGACTGACTCAAGTACTTTTGCTGCTTGTTCCTGTTTATTACACAGTTGCCAGTCTACAGCATATGCAAGTATCCTGCCTGTTGTACAAAGCACTGCATTCCTGCCTGTTATTACACAGTTCCAGTCTACAGGCATATGCAAGTATCCTGCCTGTTATTACAAAAGCTCTGCATTCCAGCCTGTTATTACAGTTCCAATCTACAGCATATGCAAGTATCCTGCTGTTATTACAAAGACTCCATTCCAGGCCTGTTATTACAGTTCCAATCTACAGCATATGCAAAGTATCCTGCCTGTTATTACAAAGATCTGTATTCCTGCCTAATACTACAGCCTATAGACATTGCCTTATCTAATTGCATATCTCTGCATTGCGAATTATCCTATAAATTAAATCCATCACCTTTATTTCCTAAAACCTTGTACCTGTTTAATTATGCCAAAAAGGAAATACACACGCAGACAAAACACAACTTTAAGCCGCAAACCTGACACCTCTGCACAACAGCTCCCAACTCCTGAACCTGCTTCCTTGCAGAATATGACACTTATTTTAATATAAGCTTAGGAGCCGGCCCATTTTTGGTTTCAGCACTTGGGTAGTACTTGCTGATGGTGGTTACATTTAGACACCAATTAGAATTTGCTACCCAGGGTGCTGAATCTAAAATAGACTCCTATGCTTACATTCAGATAGAGAGACAGACAGATAGATAGAGACAGACAAATACAAGATAGATACAGATAGATAAATGATGTTTGTGTATTCTCTAGATTAGAATGTGCACATTTATTTTGCCTCTGGGAAATGTTTTATCCTAAAGGGGCCTTTCAAGCTACTCAATACAATTATCTGCTGGCCCTATAAATGCTGCTGAACACTGTTCTGTATTATCAGACTGTGCTGAAGTGATAAAAAAGATTGTTACTGGGATTTAGTTCTGTACCAGTATACATGTGAGTAATCTTAGCTTTCTCTGCATACAATGGGCAACAAGAGCAGGTGTATTGTAGAACATTGTGCTGAATATATTATTTAAATGGGCTGAGTAGCTGCAAATGCAAACTGATGCAGTAAGTAATTAAAACTGTGTTAGTTTGTGATAATTTGTATGTTCTTTGTGTTGGTGATTCTGAATTTCTTCTATAAAATATTCTCTGCGAGGCGTCCCCTGTGATACTGTATACAGCTAATTCACTAAAAGGTCAATCCATCTACAGTGCCCAACATAGGTTGCTTGACCATTTTAAATTGTTGCTATTTTTTGGAGTGATTACCTCTATGTCTTGGTATTAAAAAAACACCAGGTTTTTATTTTACTTAGTTACCACGGCAGCCATCTTTGTGTCATTGCGCACAACAATTCTGGTAATGCAGATGTTTATTAGAACAAAAGCTGAGTGCTAGATCAAGGTACACATTTTGTATATTCTGTGTCTTAGACATAGGAACTTAATCCTAATGTAATGATGAAAATCGCTGAATGTTCTACCTTAGGGTCAATTTATAATGGGAAGGGTTTGAGTCTCAGTCCCTATAAATGTTTAGGGGATACCTTAGGGATACCTAGGTAAGTATTGTGTGGATGCAGAGCATTTCAGGTGTGAAGTTTTTTTATTTATTTTTTAAATGTTATGGGGACAAATGTTTACAGATAGAAGGTCCTCTATGGAAGCATTCTGCTGTAACAACGTTGAGTTTGAGATTCCACTGGTTACAGAGCTAGGCTTGTAGAAATCTGGAGAAAAGTTTACGTTATTCATGCGTTTTTAGAAATGACTAGAGGTATATAAGCATAACAAATAATACAAATGAACAGTATTTTACACTAATTATGTTTATGATTGACACATCACAATTTCAAGCTAGGTGTTTGATTAGAAGCTGTGAGATTTCCTCATTCAGCCTCTCGGAAATGTTGTTGGAGCTGCTTCTTAACCTATTATGCCTAACTGTTAAGTGGCAAATCTCAATTCCCCCAGACTTTTCCGACCGCGGAGATGGACAATCCCCTGGCTGCAGGCATAGTGTGCAATGTTATATGCGGGCAGCATATTTCTGTGTGCCTAGATGCAACACTGGGCAGATGGGGCAATGATGTGCGCCCTTGTCTGCACCGGGTCTTGGTAAATCTGGACCATAATTTATGTCATACAAGCTACTGCTGACTCGCTGAGAAGGTACTGGTGCACGTGTCCTCATGGTATATGTGCGTATGCAGCTGAAAACCTGTAATAACTCTTCCTAGAAGCATTTTGCTAATGAAAGCGTATTGCAGAAAGTGCTTCTATTTAGCACTGAAATGCACCAATGCACATTTAAATGTTTACCTTTCTGTCTCTTTAATCGAAAACAGATTTCTTACTATTTATAGATTATATCTCAAGTAACAAATGTCAGTACATGTTTCATTAAATTGAATTAAATCTACTTGTTAAATAAATAACTAAATTTAAAGTACAAAAATTTATTATACAATACTAGATCCCATTGCTCTCAGTTCAAAATGCATTTTTCTCACGCAGTGATCAGTCATTCAGGGCATATTTGCAGCACTCTCTTCCCATATGAGCACAACTTATTAAAGAGCACACTATGGGCTAGACTACAAGTGGAACACAATGAATAGCAAAGGCTTGATGTAACACTAAGAATCAGTGGCTGCTGGTGAATTTTTAGGATGGTGGTGCACAAGACCCCGCCCTATGAGAAAGCCACGTCCTTGAAAAAAAAACACGCACCTTTTAAAAGCATGCCCCTTTTAAAAACGCCACATCCCTTTGAGAAGTTCGCGCCCCTCGAATGGCCCCACCCATTTGAACCAGCAGTGTTTTTGGTCATCGTCTTGTTTGAAATATCCAGCCCCTGGGGTAACTTCAACTAAAGTTTGTGAGTGGGGGGGACTGATTCCTCAACATTATTCTCAAGGTAGCTGCCTGATATTTAGTGGAATGCCATGAGACCCTCAACAAGATTCCCAGTACCGGCACTGGCCACACAGCCCCACACTGCATGATGGAACATCCTCCAAATTTTACTGTGTGGGTAGCAAGTGTTTGTCTTTGAATGCTGGGTTCTTTGCCACCATGCATAACACCCTTGTTATGACCAAATAACTCAATCTTTGTTTCATGAGTCCACAGCACCTTCCTTCAAAAAGGAAGCTGGCTTGTCCCAAATGTGCATTTGCATACCTCAAGCAACTCTGTTTGTGATATTGTGTGCATAAAAGGCTTGATCCACAATTCATTCTCCCATACAGCTTCTCCTTGTGCAAAGTGCACTGAATTGTTTAACGCTGCACAGTGACACCATCTGCATCAAGATGATGTTGCAAGTCTTTGGAGGTGGTCTGTAGGCTGTTTTTGATTGTTCTCACCATCCTTTGCCCTCTCCGATATTTTACTTGGCCTGACACTTTCTGGCTTAACAAGGAACTGTGCTTTGTGTCTTCCATATCCTCACCATGACCACTATGTTCCTCACAGTGGGACACTGACATCTTAAATCTATGCAATAGCTTTTTGTAGCCTTCCTCTAAACCATGATATTGAACAATCTTTGTTTTTAGGTCATTTGATGAGTTGTTTGAGGCCCCCATGTTTGCCACTCTTCAGAGGAGAGTCATAGAGAACAACTTGCAATTGTCCACCTTAAACCCTTTTCTCATGATTAGATACACCTATCTATAAAGTTTAAGGCTTAATGGGCTCACCAAACCAATTTTGTCTTCCAATTAATCAGTGCTTGGTAGTTACCAGTATTCAAATCAACAAAATAACAAAGGTGCCCAAATGTATGCACCTGTCTAATTTTGTTTTGATGCATATTGCACATTTTCTGTTAATCCAATAAACCTTATTTCACTACTGAATTTTGCTGTGTCCTTCATTTATTTGATAGATCAAAATTAAATTACTGATCCAAACAGCCAATTATTTATAACTGAAAATCATGGAAATTGTCAGAGGTGCCTAAACTTTTGCATACAACTGTATATGATTTCATGCACTCAAACTGTATTAAAGTAATGTACTCAGATATGAAATATATTTTTATGAAATGTAACATCAATTATATATACATTCTATGCTCCAATACAGCTCACAGGCAGGATATCTAAAAAATATACAAAGGGAACATTTGTTAAAGTTTAAGCTTCAAAAGATTCTTTACTTCATCGCTTAATGAGATTAGATCTCTACAAACAAGATAACCATGTTACCTCTCTGGGGTGACAGAGAAACAATTCTGTACTTTAGTTCAGATATGCTCAATCTTCAGGAAAGTAAGTAATTATCCCTTGTATGATATACAAATGATGAGACTAACAATACTTTTGAAGGTGTGAATCCACATATAAGTCTGGAAAGGTTTTCTAGCTCAGATGCAGGCATATAGAAGACAAAATTTCATATGAAATGACTTGTACCTAATTTTCATATAGGTTTATATACTATACTTTATTAAGGAATGACTTCAAATATGGAATATATTTATGTTAAAGTGGGATAATAAGGAAATATAAATATCGTTACAATAAATTAATTACTACAGAATTCTAATTAAATGTAATATCAGAATATGAAATTATTAATCAATTGAATTCAAATAGTTAATAGTATAGCTGATTATTAGTATCATACTAAGTATTAAATTACAATCCTTTTAAGTCTCCCAATATTTAATGAATCATCGCGTTCATCATGTCCTCTAAGTGAAAGCTCAAATGCGCCAGAAAATAGAATACAATTCATAATTATGGAAAGAACATAACGATTTGTGGTTACTTGATCATTGTGTTTTTTAACATTCAAACAATATGCACTGACAAGTTGTTGGCGAATATCAATCCTTCATAGCAAATTAAACTCTAATGGGGAGTATAAATGTGATTGGTAGCATTTATTTATATAATTGGAATGAAATGTGATAAATCGGTGACACCATAACTCACCCAACTTAAATCACCACTTTGTTTTTCAAACAGGAGACAATAAAAACAAGATCCTGTTTGCAAAATGACTATTAAGTTCATCTCTTAAGATATTATCAGTAGGAAGTATATATATATTTATATATATTTATAATATTTAATATTATGACCATGTCTAATAGTTAAATTAATATACAAGTATCCATACTCTTCAGTATACCCATGTCTAGTCTTAAACTATACATGCTCAGTTAAATTATATAATAACATATATATTAACCAAATTATTAATTAAAGCTGCGAAATAATAAGTATATTGAATGTACATTTATGATAATATATATATATTCCTGGATTTAAAGAACCTTCCACTTTATAGAGAAATAAAACCACATTTCAATTATTGTTGCCCCAGCCCCCAGTGTTCGATATTAGGCAATGCAGCCAAAGGCCGTGGCAACATTAAGATAAATACACCAACATTTTACTTTCTACAAAAGAAGATTATTTCTATTACACTAGTGCTTAATAATTTACTTCAAAGGTAAACATTAAAACAATGTTGATAACTCAAGTACAAGTTTTGTAAATTAAGTCAATCCGCCTGTCTTTTTTTGAGGCAAATAAATCAATAACATTTTCGGTGAATGTAGGCATGTCATTGATCAATTGTTTTTCAATTGTGAGCATGGCTAGACCGGTCAGTCTTTCCTCAGTCATGGTGCTCCTTAGAAATGTCTTAACTCGTTTTAAAGTTGAGAAACATCTCTCAGCCTCAGCAGTTGTCACAGGAATTGTTGAAATAATTTGCAACAGTTTATAGGTCTCCGAGAAAGTACTGTCCAAGTTAATTTCTTTTTACAAACTGTAGAAGACTAATGGCACCATTCATATTTCTGAAATCTGGTCTTCTGTAAATTACTCCTAGTTCAGTTTTCAGGTGATCTTTCTGTAATATGTGATAACCAGCTGATGTTTGGTCAAGAAGCTGATTTGGAAACATTTTCTCGTAATCCGCAAATTTTTCCGCTTGGAGGAGAGAAACAGTCGAGTAGTGAGTTATAAAAGAAAATCTATCTTTTACTTGATTCGTGATAACATTGCATATTTCTTTAGCTGCCACAGTCAGTAATGCGAATATTTTTTTCTCTTCCTTTTCGTAGATGTTTCCTCTGTTTCTGATATCGTCATGGTCACTCGGTCCATTCTATTCCTTTCGTTTTCCATTGTCTGCTGGAAAGTGTTAACATGTTTTCGAATAAGTGCCGCATCTGTTAGTGTTTTCTGAAGTTGGTTGTATAACACATCTACATGTGGCATAATATTGTGAAAAACTGTAAGCCAAAACACAAATACTGAGTCTTGTAACATACGCCAAATAGCCCCTGCTTGATTTATAGCTATTTCTTTTTTTGATGTTGACTCTATTTTTTCCATGCATTCAATTAACTGTTCCCTATTTTCAAAAACTGTATTGATGGTTCGACTCTTGAAATTCCACCTGGTGGCTGAACCATGAGGTATCCTTCTTCTAACAGTTTCATCTAGAATACCTATCCTTTGTGGCGAGTTACTAAAAAAGTTAGTAATGTCACTTAGGTGACAAAAAATACTCAAACTTGTTGATTCTGACTGCTTGCTTGGCTGACAATTAAATTGAGCTGATGTGCGTTCTTGTAGGTACGTTTAATTATAGCCTGAACACCTGCATGCTGACCACTCATCACGCCTGCACCGTCGTAACTCTGGGATATCAGTTTCTCTGGGTTGTCGAGAACTTTTTCCAAAGTAGCTTGAATACACGTAGCTATAGATTCTGCATCATGTCCAGCTACATTACGGCTAGATTTGGAGTTTTGTCGGTAACGACCCGAAAAACTAACGCCGGCTTTTTTCTGGCCGCACCATAAAAACAACTCTGGTATTGAGAGTCCACATAAAGGCTGCGTTATGCTCCAAAAAATGAGCGTAGAGCATTTTTAACGCAGCTTCAACTCTCGATACCAGAGTTGCTTACGCAAGCGGCCAGCCTCAAAAACGTGCTCATGCACGATTCTCCCATAGGAAACAATGGGGCTGTTTGAGCTGAAAAAAAACCTAACACCTGCAAAAAAGCCGCGTTCAGCTCCTAACGCAGCCCCATTGTTTGCTATGCGGAAACACTTCCTACGTCTGCACCTAACACCCTAACATGTACCCCGAGTCTAAACACCCCTAACCTTACACTTATTAACCCCTAATCTGCCGCTCCGTAAACCGCCGCTACTTACATTATCCCTATGTACCCCTAATCTGCTGCCCTAACATCGCCGACCCCTATATTATATTTATTAACCCCTAATCTGCCCCCCACAACGTCGCCTCCACCTGCCTACACTTATTAACCCCTAATCTGCCGACCGGACCTGAGCGCTACTATAATAAAGTTATTAACCCCTAATCCGCCTCACTAACCCTATAATAAATAGTATTAACCCCTAATCTGCCCTCCCTAACATCGCCGACACCTAACTTCAATTATTAACCCCTAATCTGCCGACTGGAGCTCACCGCTATTCTAATAAATGTATTAACCCCTAAAGCTAAGTCTAACCCTAACACTAACACCCCCCTAAGTTAAATATAATTTACATCTAACGAAATTAATTATCTCTTATTAAATAAATTATTACTATTTAAAGCTAAATACTTACCTGTAAAATAAATCGTAATATAGCTACAATATAAATTATAATTATATTATAGCTATTTTAGGATTAATATTTATTTTACAGGCAACTTTGTAATTATTTTAACCAGGTACAATAGCTATTAAATAGTTAAGAACTATTTAATAGCTACCTAGTTAAAATAATTACAAAATTACCTGTAAAATAAATCCTAACCTAAGTTACAATTAAACCTAAAACTATACTATCATTAAATTAATTAAATACAATACCTACAATTACCTACAATTAAACCTAACACTACACTATCAATAAATAAATACAATTCCTACAAATAACTACAATGAAATAAACTAAAGTATAAAAAAGAACTAAGTTACAAAAAATAAAAAAATATTTACAAACATAAGAAAAATATTACAACAATTTTAAACTAATTACACCTACTCTAAGCCCCCTAATAAAATAACAAAGACCCCCAAAATAAAAAATGCCCTACCCTATTCTAAATTACTACAGTTCAAAGCTCTTTTACCTTACCAGCCCTGAACAGGGCCCTTTGCGGGGCATGCCCCAAAGAATTCAGCTCTTTTGCCTGTAAAAAAATAAACATACAATACCCCCCCCCAACATTACAACCCACCACCCACATACACCTAATATAACCCAAACCCCCCTTAAATAAACCTAACACTAAGCCCCTGAAGATCTTCCTACCTTATCTTCACCATACCAGGTTCACCGATCCGTCCTGAAGAGCTCCTCCGATGTCCTGATCCAAGCCCAAGCGGGGGGCTGAAGATGTCCATGATCCGGCTGAAGTCTTCATCCAAGCGGGAGCTGAAGAGGTCCATGATCCGGATGAAGTCTTCATCCAAGCGGGAGCTGAAGAGGTCCATGATCCGGATGAAGTCTTCTATCAACGGCATCTTCAATCTTCTTTCTTCCGGATCCATCTTGCAGACCTCCGACGTGGAACATCCTCTTCTCCCGACGCCTACTAGCCGAATGACGGTTCCTTTAAGGGACGTCATCCAAGATGGTGTCCCTCGAATTCCGATTGGCTGATAGGATTCTATCAGCCAATCGGAATTAAGGTAGGAATATTCTGATTGGCTGATGGAATCAGCCAATCAGAATCAAGTTCAATCCGATTGGCTGATCCAATCAGCCAATCAGATTGAGCTCGCATTCTATTGGCTGATCGTAATAGTTAAATAGTTTTGCGGTTGTTATCTAATCTATAACTTGTAGGTAGGTAGCTCTGCAGCTGTTAGAAAATATACAACTAGAAGTAATAGTTAAATAGTTTTGCGGTTGTTATCTAATATATAACTTGTAGGTAGGTAGCTCTGCAGCTGTTAGAAAATATACAACTAGTAGGCGGTTGTTATAAAATATATTGCAGCTGTTAGAAAATATCAACTAGAACTAATAGGTAATATCTTATAATAATAATAATAATAATAATAATTATAATAATATAGCTCACTAGAGATAAAATATAAAATGTTAAATATGCAGGTGTACTGCCTAATTTTAGTATCAGCAGCAGCACAGCAGTTAACTGCTTTTTAAAAAAAAAAACTTTTACCTTTTTTTGCAAAACTTCTAATTGCAATCTGATAAAATCTGCTAAAAAAATATTATTTCTCCAACATTGGTGTGTCCGGTCCACGGCGTCATCCTTACTTGTGGGATATTCTCTTCCCCAACAGGAAATGGCAAAGAGTCCCAGCAAAGCTGGTCACATGATCCCTCCTAGGCTCCGCCCACCCCAGTCATTCTCTTTGCCGTTGCACAGGCAACATCTCCACGGAGATGGTTAAGAGTTTTTTGGTGTTTAAATGTAGTTTTTATTCTTCTATCAAGTGTTTGTTATTTTAAAATAGTGCTGGTATGTACTATTTACTCTGAAACAGAAAAGGATGAAGATTTCTGTTTGTAAGAGGAAGATGATTTTAGCAGACAGTAACTAAAATCGGTTGCTGTTTCCACACAGGACTGTTGAGATGAAGTAACTTCAGTTGGGGGGAAACAGTTAGCAGACCTTTCTGCTTAAGGTATGACTAGCCATATTTCTAACAAGACCATGTAATGCTGGAAGGCTGTCATTTCCCCTCATGGGGACCGGTAAGCCATTTTCTTAGTCAAATATAAAAGAATAAAGGGCTTAAAAAAGGGCTTAAAAACTGGTAGACATTTTTATGGGCTAAAACGATTGCTTTATTGGGGCATATTATGCAGATTGTAGCTTATAATTGGCATTATAATCTTGGGGAACGTTTAAAAAACGGCAGGCACTGTGTTGGACACCTTTTTTAGTCTGGGGCCTTTCTAGTTATAGACTCAGCCTCATTTTCGCGCCATTACTGCGCAGTTGTTTTTGGAGAGCAAGGCATGCAGATGCATGTGTGAGGATCTAAGAATCACTAAAAAAGCTTCTAGAAGGCGTCATTTGGTATCGTATTCCCCTCTGGGCTTGGTTGGGTCTCAGCAAAGCATATAGCTGGGACTGTATAGGGGTTAAATTTGAAAACGGCTCCGGTTCCGTTAATTTAAGGGTTAAAGCTCTGAAATTTGGTGTGCAATACTTTTAATGCTTTAAGACACTGTGGTGAAATTTTGGTGAATTTTGAACAATTCCTTCATACATTTTCACATATTCAGTAATAAAGTGTTTTCAGTTTGAAATTTAAAGTGACAGTAACGGTTTTATTTTAAAACGTTTTTTGTGCTTTGTTGACAAGTTTAAGCCTGTTTAACATGTCTGTACCATCAGATAAGCTATGTTCTATATGTATGAAAGCCAATGTATCTCCCCATTTAAATTTATGTGATAATTGTGCCATAGTGTCCAAACAAAGTAAGGACAGTAATGCCACAGATAATGATATTGCCCAAGATGATTCCTCAAATGAGGGGAGTAAACATGATACTACATCATCCCCTACTGTGTCTACACCAGTTATGCCCACACAGGAGGCCCCTAGTACATCTAGTGCGCCAATACTTATTACCATGCAACAATTAACGGCTGTAATGGATAATTCCATAGCAAATCTTTTATCCAAAATGCCTACTTATCAGAGAAAGCGCGATTGCTCTGTTTTAAACACTGAAGAGCAAGAGGACGCTGATGATAACTGTTCTGACATACCCTCACACCAATCTCAAGGGGCCATGAGGGAGGTTTTGTCTGATGGAGAAATCTCAGATTCAGGAAAAATTTCTCATCAAGCTGAACCTGATGTTGTGACATTTAAATTTAAATTAGAACATCTCCGCGCACTGCTTAAGGAGGTGTTATCTACTCTGGATGATTGTGACAATTTGGTCATTCCAGAGAAATTATGTAAGATGGACAAGTTCCTAGAGGTTCCGGTGCCCCCCGACGCTTTTCCTATACCCAAGCGGGTGGCGGACATAGTAAATAAAGAGTGGGAAAGGCCCGGCATACCTTTTGTTCCCCCCCCTATATTTAAGAAATTATTTCCTATAGTCGACCCCAGAAAGGACTTATGGCAGACAGTCCCCAAGGTCGAGGGGGCGGTTTCTACTCTAAACAAACGCACTACTATTCCTATCGAAGATAGTTGTGCTTTCAAAGATCCTATGGATAAGAAATTAGAGGGTTTGCTTAAAAAGATTTTTGTACAGCAAGGTTACCTTCTACAACCAATTTCATGTATTGTTCCTGTCACTACGGCAGCGTGTTTCTGGTTCGAGGAACTAGAAAAGTCGCTCAGTAAAGAATCTTCGTATGAGGAGGTTATGGACAGAGTTCAAGCACTTAAATTGGCTAACTCTTTTGTTTTAGATGCCGCTTTGCAATTAGCTAGATTAGCGGCGAAAAATTCAGGGTTTGCTATCGTGGCGCGCAGAGCGCTTTGGCTAAAGTCTTGGTCAGCGGATGTGTCTTCCAAGACAAAATTGCTTAACATTCCTTTCAAAGGTAAAACATTATTTGGACCTGATTTGAAAGAGATTATTTCAGACATCACTGGGGGAAAGGGCCACGCCCTCCCACAGGATAGGTCTTTTAAGGCTAAAAATAAGCCTAATTTTCGTCCATTTCGCAGAAACGGACCAGCCTCTAATTCTGTATCCTCTAAGCAAGAGGGTAATACTTCACAACCCAAACCAGCCTGGAAACCAATGCAAGGCTGGAACAAGGGTAAGCAGGCCAAGAAGCCTACCACTGCTACCAAAACAGCATGAAGGGATAGCCCCCGATCCGGGACCGGATCTAGTGGGGGGCAGACTTTCTCTCTTTGCTCAGGCTTGGGAAAGAGATGTTCAGGATCCTTGGGCGCTAGAAATAGTTTCTCAAGGTTATCTCCTGGAATTCAAGGAACTACCCCCAAGGGGGAGGTTCCACAGGTCTCAATTATCTTCAAACCAAATAAAGAGACAGGCATTCTTACATTGTGTAGAAGACCTGTTAAAGATGGGAGTGATACATCCAGTTCCAATAAGAGAACTAGGAATGGGATTTTATTCCAATCTGTTCATAGTTCCCAAAAAAGAGGGAACATTCAGACCAATTTTGGATCTAAAGATCCTAAACAAAGTTCTCAGGGTACCATCGTTCAAAATGGAAACTATTCGAACGATCCTACCTACTATCCAGGAAAATCAATTTATGACTACCGTGGATTTAAAGGATGCGTACCTACATATTCCTATCCACAAGGAACATCATCAGTTCCTAAGGTTCACTTTTCTGGACAAGCATTACCAGTTTGTGGCACTTCCATTCGGATTAGCCACTGCTCCAAGGATTTTCACAAAGGTACTAGGGTCCCTTCTAGCGGTTCTAAGACCAAGGGGCATTGCAGTAGTACCTTACTTGGACGACATCCTGATTCAAGCGTCGTCCCTGTCAAAAGCAAAGGCTCATACGGACATCGTCCTAGCCTTTCTCAGATCTCACGGATGGAAGGTGAACAAAGAAAAAAGTTCTCTGTCCCCGTCAACAAGAGTTCCCTTCTTGGGAACAATAATAGATTCCTTAGAAATGAGGATTTTTCTGACAGAGGTCAGAAAATCAAAACTTCTAAGCTCTTGTCAAGTACTTCATTCTGTTCCTCGTCCTTCCATAGCGCAGTGCATGGAAGTAATAGGATTGATGGTTGCAACAATGGACATAGTTCCTTTTGCACGAATTCATCTAAGACCATTACAACTTGCATGCTCAGACAGTGGAATGGGGATATACAGACTTGTCTCCGACGATTCAAGTAGATCAAAAGACCAGAGATTCACTCCGTTGGTGGCTGACCCTGGACAATCTGTCACAGGGAATGAGCTTCCGCAGACCAGAGTGGGTCATTGTCACGACCGACGCCAGCCTAGTGGGCGGGGGCGCGGTCTGGGAATCCCTGAAAGCTCAGGGTCTATGGTCTCGGGAAGAGTCTCTTCTCCCGATAAACATTCTGGAACTGAGAGCGATATTCAATGCTCTCAGAGCTTGGCCTCAACTAGCAAAGGCCAAATTCATAAGGTTTCAGTCAGACAACATGACGACCGTTGCATATATCAATCATCAGGGGGGAACAAGGAGTTCCCTGGCGATGAAAGAAGTGACCAAGATAATTCAATGGGCGGAGGATCACTCCTGCCACTTGTCTGCGATCCACATCCCAGGAGTGGAAAATTGGGAAGCGGATTTTCTGAGTCGTCAGACATTCCATCCGGGGGAGTGGGAACTCCATCCGGAATCTTTGCCCAAATAACTCAATTATGGGGCATTCCAGACATGGATCTGATGGCGTCTCGTCAGAACTTCAAGGTTCCTTGCTACGGGTCCAGATCCAGGGATCCCAAGGCGACTCTAGTAGATGCACTAGTAGCACCTTGGACCTTCAACCTAGCTTATGTATTCCCACCGTTTCCTCTCATCCCCAGGCTGGTAGCCAGGATCAATCAGGAGAGGGCCTCGGTGATCTTGATAGCTCCTGCGTGGCCACGCAGGACTTGGTATGCAGACCTGGTGAATATGTCATCGGCTCCACCATGGAAGCTACCTTTGAGACAGGACCTTCTTGTTCAGGGTCCATTCGAACATCCGAATCTGGTGTCCCTCCAACTGACGGCTTGGAGATTGAACGCTTGATTTTATCAAAGCGTGGGTTTTCAGATTCTGTAATAGATACTCTGATTCAGGCTAGAAAGCCTGTAACTAGAAAAAATTACCATAAAATATGGAAAAAATATATCTGTTGGTATGAATCTAAAGGATTCCCATGGAACAAGATAAGAATTCCTAAGATTCTATCCTTTCTACAAGAAGGTTTGGAGAAAGGATTATCTGCAAGTTCTCTAAAGGGACAGATCTCTGCTTTATCTGTTTTACTTCACAAAAGACTGGCAGCCGTGCCAGATGTTCAAGCATTTGTTCAGGCTCTGGTTAGGATCAAGCCTGTTTACAGACCTTTGACTCCTCCCTGGAGTCTAAATCTAGTTCTTTCAGTTCTTCAAGGGGTTCCGTTTGAACCCTTACATTCCGTAGATATTAAGTTACTATCTTGGAAAGTTTTGTTTTTGGTTGCAATTTCTTCTGCTAGAAGAGTTTCAGAGTTATCTGCTCTGCAGTGTTATCCGCCCTATCTGGTGTTCCATGCAGATAAGGTGGTTTTGCGTACTAAGCCTGGTTTTCTTCCGAAAGTTGTTTCCAACAAAAATATTAACCAGGAGATAGTTGTACCTTCTTTGTGTCCGAATCCAGTTTCAAAGAAGGAACGTTTGTTACACAATTTGGACGTAGTCCGTGCTCTAAAATTCTATTTAGAGGCTACTAAAGATTTCAGACAAACATCTTCCTTGTTTGTTGTTTATTCTGGTAAAAGGAGAGGTCAAAAAGCGACTTCTACCTCTCTTTCCTTTTGGCTTAAAAGCATTATCCGATTGGCTTATGAGACTGCCGGACGGCAGCCTCCTGAAAGAATCACAGCTCACTCCACTAGGGCTGTGGCTTCCACATGGGCCTTCAAGAACGAGGCTTCTGTTGACCAGATATGTAAGGCAGCGACTTGGTCTTCACTGCACACTTTTGCCAAATTTTACAAATTTGATACTTTTGCTTCTTCGGAGGCTATTTTTGGGAGAAAGGTTTTGCAAGCCGTGGTGCCTTCCATTTAGGTGACCTGATTTGCTCCCTCCCTTCATCCGTGTCCTAAAGCTTTGGTATTGGTTCCAACAAGTAAGGATGACGCCGTGGACCGGACACACCAATGTTGGAGAAAACAGAATTTATGCTTACCTGATAAATTACTTTCTCCAACGGTGTGTCCGGTCCACGGCCCGCCCTGGTTTTTTAATCAGGTCTGATGAATTATTTTCTCTAACTACAGTCACCACTGGTATCATATGGTTTCTCCTATATATATTTCCTCCTGTCCGTCGGTCGAATGACTGGGGTGGGCGGAGCCTAGGAGGGATCATGTGACCAGCTTTGCTGGGACTCTTTGCCATTTCCTGTTGGGGACGAGAATATCCCACAAGTAAGGATAACGCCGTGGACCGGACACACCGTTGGAGAAAGTAATTTATCAGGTAAGCATAAATTCTGTTTTTGTTATTCCCAAATTACTCCACTAAAGAACTCCCTACCTAACCTAAGTACTCTAATCTGTATCTGTTTTTTAAAGTAAAAATAAAAATGAACTTTTTTTTTCTCACACAACTGACACTGTCTACTCTCTGGAGCATTTGTATCAAGCTCCGTATGAAGCTTGATGCCCCCTGTTTTCTGGCGAGTCATCAGACTCACCAGAAACAGCAGTTATGAAGCAGTGGTCTAAAGGCCGCTGCTCATAACCTGTACACGTGCTCTGAGGCAGGGCGGACAGACATCGCCGTAAATCAACCCAATGTAGTACGATCGGGTTGATTGACACCCCCCCTGCTGGTGGCCGATTGGCCGCGAGTCAGGCAGGGGGTGGCATTGCACCAGCAGTTTCTTGTGAGCTGCTGGTGCAATGCTGAATACGGCAAGCGTATTGTTTGCCATGTTCAGCAAAATCTTGCGGACCTGATCCGCACTGTCGGATCAGGTCCGCCAGACTTTGATAACTTGGGGCCTCTGTCTCAACTTATCAACTCAACTCACTGTAGTCAAGTGTAAAACTAAACTAATAAGCTGCAGGCCTGCAGCAAAATAATTTTTTTTAGGCCAGAACAAGATCTTCCTCAGACCTCCTCCCTACCCTATCTAATCTAACTCAGAGGAGTCACAGACTCAGTCAGGCAGCAGTAACCAGGAGGACCTGTAAAGGGCTAGCAGTAGAATAGTCTTATTCGTTTTTTTTTTTAAACACAAGAAGAGAGGCAAGTTGCACACAGAGCTCTGAAACAAGGCTCCTATCCGCTCAACGGCTATCTCCTCAATGAGATTTTCGTGCCGTTGAGGGGGAGGAGCCTTGTGGGGGGCCGTCACGTGTACGCAACAGCGTATCAGAGGCTGGGCTCAGGCAGAGTGGGAGGAGGCAGAGCACAGGCTGAAGTCAACTTGCACACTTCAGCCTTTGCAATTAAGCCTCTATAGGCAATGCCGGGCTGGGAGGAGCTATGCCTGCACAGTGAATGCATAGATCACTGTGCAGTATAGGGGCTCTCTCTATCGCACGTGCGATTAGGAGGTGTGTCGTGTGTGCACACTTACTGTCCTGTCAGCACTCAGCAGCCTTTTGGGTTGGGAGAGGAGGAGGAGAAGCTAGTGACGCGTGGTGTGGTAACGTCAGCGAGCTGAGCTGAAATAGACTGCACTCACTCTGCTCTGCTCTCTCGTCCGCCCGCGTCCTAGCTCCCTCCCTCCTGCCTAGTATGTAATGTATAGAGTACTTAACTTTACTGTATGGAACGATTTGAATCAAATCAAGTAAACAAGTTCCTATTGTGAAAATTTATTGCAGCTTGCTGGGGTCCTGGGGATAATAATAAAAAATAATTTTATTAAACAATTTTTTTTTTTGCTCATTTTTTTTCTCCTCCTTGCCCCTGGGGGTTCACGTGCGAAAGTGCACAAATGGAGGAGCCTCCACTGCTAAGAATAACGCACAACCTAGTATTGTCCAATATTGAGCTAGATTACAAGTGGTGCTCTATTGTTAGTGTGGGTTATTACCCTGCGCACATTTTATAAGTTGAACGTAAATGCATTAATTGGAGTGCAAACTAAATTAGCACACATTGTGGCCTATCTATCAAGCTCTGAATGGAGCTTGAGGCCCTGTGTTTTCTGGCAAGCCTTCAGACCTCCAACCAGGAAAAAAGAAAACAGCAGTTATGAAGCAGCGGTCACAAAGACCGCTTCTCCATAACCTGTCCGCCTGCTCTGAGCAGGCGGACAGACATCATACGATCGGGTTGATTAACACCTCCCTGCTGGCTGCCTATTGGCCGCGAGTCTGCAGGGAGCCTTTATTTTAGATATATATTTAATATTGTAAGTCTAAACTTACCCTACTGTGAAACTTGAGTTAATACAATTACTGTAAGGTGATACAATTTTGGATCTTTTGACGCTCAAGGGATATTGCACAGGGTGTGCTCACTTCTGTTGTATACTTAATTAATTTATATATAAAATCATGTTATGATGCTGTTGAGTTACAAACATTTTTTTGTGGGGCAAGTCAACAAGTTTAGGCGAATACATTGAAAGTCAAAATCAAAGTTATATTTTTGATGTCTGTCACATATTCATAACTTTAAGAACAATCGCCTAGATTACAAGCTTTGCGCTAAATAGGGTGCGAAACTAACGCCAAAAAAGTTGTGTTATTTCACTCTCCATAGCGCTGCCATTACGAGTTACTGAAAAGCCTCCTTGTGCTGTGCGATATGGTGCATTAAGCTCCTTACCACACAAAATCCAAGGGCTGATTTGAGATGCTCGTGCACGCTTTCCCCCATACACAGCAATGGGGAGAGAGTGTTAGAGAAAAACCTAACACCTGAAGTGCGGAATGAAAAATCTCTGTAACGCAACCCTATTGATGTCTAGGGGGAAAAAAAAGTTATGTTTAAACTTAACACCCTAACATAAACCCCAAGGGGCATATCTATCAAGCTCCGTACGGAGCTTGAAGCCCCATGTTTCTGGCGAGCCTTCAGGCTCGCCAGAAACACCAGTTATGAAGTAGCGGTCTAAAGACATTGTCGCAATTCAACACGACCAAGTACGATCGGGTTGATTGACACTCCCCTGCTGGCAGCCAAGGATTGGCTGCAAATCTGCAGGGGGCAGCGTTGCAGCTCTTGTGAGCTGCTGGTGCAATGCTGAATATGGAGAGCATATTGCTCTCCGCATTCAGCGAGGTCTGTCGGACCTGATCCGCACTGTTGGATTAGGTCCGACAGACCTTTGTTAAATAGGCCCCCAAGTCTAAACACCCCTAATATGCCACCCGACCATCGCCGCCACTTAAATAAAATGATTAACCCCTAATTCGTCACTCCCCGACATAACCGCCACTAAATAAAATGATTAACCCCTAATCCACGCTCCCCGACATCGCCGCCACTAAATAAAATTATTAACCCCTTAATCTCTGGCCTCCCATATCACCACTACTAAATAAACCTATTAACCCCTAAACCTCCGGCCCCACAAATAGCCGCCACTGAATAAACATTTTAACCCCTAAACCACCAGCCCCTCTACATCACAAAACACTAAATTAAACCCCTAAAACTAACACACCCCTAATTTTAAATTAAATTACAATATAACCATCTTTGAATAAATAAAAACTTACCTGTGAAATAAAAAAATCCTAAATGTAAACTATAACATAACCTAACATAACTATTGTAATAAAATAAAAAATACTACCAATTAAAAAAATCTAAATTCCAAATTTAAAAAAACCTAACACTACGAAAACATTTAAAAAATCTAAAATTAGGGGACTTCCGGGCAGCGGCCATCTTACTGGTCGCACTGAGCTTCAGCTCCTCAAGTTTTCTCCACAATCCATCAATTTTGTGAAGCAGATCTGGCAATATTTTACTTAAAGTAATGGAGAGACTTGTCAGTTGGTGACCCAATCCGAGATATAGGGTATTGGATTGTGGCGCGGCTTAATTGCCCTCAGTATCGGACTATTCATTTTGGGACCCTTCCCCTATAACCAAAGCCTCAACACCATTCCCATAACTAACTGTGCTTTGAGTGCGCAGCTTTCACTAACCACCCTTGGTTTTTTTGCTTCACCTTTTGAAATATGCCGCTTACTTGCAACCACTTGGAGATACAATATGCTCTTTACTAGAGAAGCACTATCGGAGGCTATCCTATCTAATTACTTCTAGTTTTGACAGCTCAGCGGAGGAAGATAATCAGCTCCATACACCACCTTCGAACATGCAATCAATTTCAGCGAAAGCTCCCCTAGAAACTGGTCTAACAGCTTACTTGGCTAATAATCCTCCTGCGGACCTAGGCTGTTGCCAAGCAGTACGGCCTATAGTGACTCACCCCCTTATCCCTACAGGGGAGGTAAGAAACAAAATTAGACCTCGTACTGATCAGAGAGATAGCCTAAGAGGAGTAATGCTGTTCTCTGAAGAATGGAATACACAGTTTAAGACCCTTCATATAGGCACCCGCTCAACCTCATGGAACCTCAGATCAGCAGAATCTATCCCTCTACTAGTGATCCTTGGCATGTCCGAGGACTGAAATTGCGTTTTTAAAAAAATTGACTTCTCTACCCCTACTAGAGCATGCTGCGCTCCCAATATCCCACTAGACGAGATGGAGAAGAACAATCCTACAAGTTGGAAGAACCAAATCTACTCTCGATCTGCCTGCCGATGGGGTGGTGCTCAACTGGTCTCCAAGCCAGACAGATCATTCCAGCAGCCCCGAGGTCTCTGAACCTGAATTGCCTGAAGCCCCAGGAGAATGTCACAAGCTCATGCAAGACCTGAGAGCACATGGGATGGGACTGTGGCAGAGAGCTGTAGCGCTGGTCTCTGTATCATTCACTGAACTGATGGGAAACCCTTTTGACCCAGGAGGTTAGTTTTATTTCACCATCTTCCCAACATGTACGGTAATAAGTGAGAGACACAGGCACAGTAAGATTTTGCTCGCTCTGAAGGGAGGAATCGGACTACAAACAATTGTCTAAGAGTTTTATATATATATATATATATATATATATACTGTATATATATGTATATATATATATATATATATATATATATATATTATATATATATATATATATATATATATATATATATATATATAATATATGGCTCTGCAATGTTTGATCACACTGTTTGTTTACTGCATACCCCCTTGCCTTTATGCCAGAAAGCCTACCGCTGTGGCTGAGAAATGTAGGATACCAGAAGGTAGTTTTGGAGCTTCACGTAGTGTGGAGGGTCAATGTTAGCTAACAAATTCTTAGAGACTCTATCAAATAGGCAGCATTTCATTGCTGTAGGTGGAGGTGGGTTTAACTATGTGATCTTCTCATAGGAACATTTTTGTTTTTAAGGACTTTGTATGAAATTCCCCAACAGGAGAAAACTGACCACTTACGTGTTATTGTTGAGCTCTCTGTTGCAGAACCATCACTTATTAAAGTGTGTATATATGAAGGTTTATCCTGATTGCAGTATATGTGGCTGAGATATTTAGACAAGTTGTATATACAAACTATAACCATCCTCTCTGTGCTGACAACACATACTATAGTAAACTGTGCTTTAAAACTTTGTGGTCAAATGTCATATAAGTATTCTTGCTGCATATTATATTAAATCCCAAGGAATTGCATACCTGATAACATCCATCTTCCACCATTGTGAAGCCCATAATTTAATCTATACTCCCCCTTATAATTTCTATGCAAAAGTAAGTTCCAAGAGCAGTCGATAGCATTCTAGCGGAGAGTTACCTTACTGATTTTAATTAGTCTTAGTCCAAGTACCAGGAGCTCCAGATTTACTACATAGCTCCCCTATGGGTTGTTTCGAAATATACTGCTCTCCAAATTAGTTGTTATCTTTTACTTGTCGTTTTTAAGAGAGGTTATATGCATGTTATAGTAGACAATATATTTAACAAAGGTTGCAAGAGACTGTATAAACTGTATAGCCAACACTATACTTCATAAGGTTTACAAGGGACCTAACTTGTAGGATAGATCATTTGCTGTAATGACGTGTAAGATAATGCGTGTAATAATCACTACAGGGTTATTAAGATGTTGACCCAGTTACTTTACTTGTTATGTTTTCCTTGTCTTTACCATACTGGGCTCCCATTTTTTAAGCCCTTTAGTTACTGGCTGCAGCTTATAATTGTATGACTTGAGTATAAACTGACCCCATCATAAGAAGATATGTCTCCATATTTTATGCGTCACCATACTATTTATACATATATGGGTCGTTATGTTTCTCCCTTTAAAACTAACTAATGCTCCAAGAATTATTATGCAATATGCAATTATTGTTGCCACGCTGTTCTAAGGCCCACGAGTGGCCTCTACAATAGTTAAATCTCCTCTTTACAGTCCTGTACGTAACAGGGTCCAAAAGTGTTCCTCTTTCCTGTTATTGGGAGGCCTTTAATCTAAAAAAAAAATATTCTTAAAAGAGGTTTAATTATATTGGTCACGACTGATATAAAATACTGTTGTATGTGTTATGTGTATTGTGATTTCTGTATCATCTAAGAGATTGTATGTACTGACCCGGAATATATACTCTGTAATTGCTTATAAACATCATAAAAGAAAAGAAATATTAAAAAAAAAAAAAAATCTAAATTACAAAATATAATAAACACTAAATTACGAAAAATAAAAAACACTAAACTTACAAAAAATAATTAACAAAATTATCAAAAAATAAAAACAATTTCACCTAATCTAATAGCCCTATAAAAATAAAAAAGCCCCCCCAAAATAAAAACACCCTAACCTTTTAGTGTCGGCAATGTTGGGGAGCGGCAGTTTAGGGGTTAATATATTTAAATTAGTGTTGGCGATGTGGTGGGCGGCAGATTAGGGGTTAATAACTTTATTTATTAGTCGCAATCTGGGTGGGCAGCAGATTAGGGGTTAATAGGTTTAATATAGTGTTTGTGATGCGAGAGGGGTGGCGGTTTAGGGGTTAGAGGTAGTTATGGGTGTTAGTGTACTTTGTAACAGTTTAGTTATGAATTTTGTGAAACATTTTTGTTTTGCCAAAATCCATAACTACTGCTCTCAGATGGGCGGTATGGATCGTGTCGGTATAGGCTGTAACGCAAGCATTTTAACCATACCGCACAACTTGTAATACCGGCACTATGAAAATCCCCCACAAAAACGTCATTTTTGAGTGTGGAATGGATGTTACGTTACAGGCTAAAATGCTTGCAATATAGCTATACCGATGCGACTCGTAATATGCATTCCTAGCCATTCCAGCATAACGGCCAATTTTTCAGCATAAAAGCTGTACCGTAACGCAAAACTTGTAATCTAGCCGCTTACTTTTTTTTTTTTTATTAATTTTGCTTTCTCAGTCATGACAAAGTTAAAAATACCCAGAAAGAGTAGATGATCCATTATGTAGCTCATCTAGGGATGTTTTTGCAACAATGTATAGTTTTGCTTATTTTTAAAGAACATTGTGCTGATTTTCAGACTTCTAACCAAGCCCCACAGTTTCAGATGTATACACGAGTTTACAGACTCCTGCAGGCTCCTGTTTATGTTTTCTGTCTTTTCATATGCAGGGAAGGGGGGGAGGCGGAAAGTGTCCTGCACTTTTGTTTACCAAGCCCCTTTCACTGGGTGTTTCAGGCTAACCTCATCAATAGTGCTAAACTGTGAGCTTCTAAGTAGGATTTTTTAAAGGTTTTATACTGGCTTGCGCGGAAACAGGGGCATCAAGCTCCGAGCTTGATTATTCGGCCCCTTAATCTGTTTTGCAATGGTTAGTTATTTACTTTGGTAACTTTTATTTGTTAGAACAAAGACAAATCCGGCGAATTTCTTAGAAACAAAGTGGTAAATTTATTCTTTAAAAGAAGAATGGGACAAAATATACTCAAAAAACAGGGGAAAATAAAAATAGGAAAAATATGCCGTTACTCAACAGCAGCCAGTCGGTCTTATGCGTTTCGGCTGGTAGAGAGCCTTATTCATAGACCATACAGACTGTTCCGTTAGCACCCTTAAATGGGCTGGTCCATTAAAAAAATAAGGGTGTTCAGCTTGTTGAGTAAGGGACATTTAATTCAAAGAATAACGGCATAGACATTTATGACAACTGATATACAATCACTTGATATACATAATACACATGTAGTCACTATAATCGATGACTGTTAGATTGTAGGTTACACATGAAGTAACTTTTGTAATGACTATCAAATTGTAAAATTTGTGTCATGTATAAAAAGGGGGGGGGAAATATTTGAAGCCAAGAATTAGTTTCAATGAAATGCCACATAAACCCTCATATTGCAAAACATATTACATTTACTGAAACCAGCACTGCCAAATATTCTTTGGCTTTTGACTTCAATTTTTAGATTAATTTAAAATTTAAGAATAAGGTGCTATTTGGTTAAAGAAATGTATGTATGTAGATATTGTATCATATATGCACGGGGGACATTTATAACTAAGATTAGTTTCAAAGTAATGCCTCATGAGCCCTCACATTTCAAAAAATGGCTACTTAGATTAAATCTAACAATATCAAATGTTCATTGCTTATAATTTTTAATTTTTAGATTTATCTTAGATTAAGAATAAAGTGCTAAATGGTCAAAGAAAGTATGTATGAACACATACAACAGAGACTTTGCTGTCACATATTGTGAACATTTATATATTACAAGTTTGTGTAATATACTATTCAGATGAAATATTAAGTTGAGGTTGGTTCAAGATTACTTATTTATGGTTGCCAATGGTTTATAATATCACCTATTGCATTAAATCCTTTTGGACGTCTTGTTTTGCAATGTGAAAATCCAAAAAGCCTCTCTGTGTAATAATTTCTGCATTCTGTCTCCTCCCCTAGGAGTATGTACAATACTTTCTATGACCTGCCATTTGAAGCTGCTGACTATTTTGTTATGCTCCATGGATGAAATGGTGGTACCAGATCTGACACATCTATGTCTTTATCTATGTTGTTGAGATGCTCCCTAATGCGTGAGCGTGCCTTCACGTGAGGAGCACCCCACGTATTGCTTGTTGCACAATGTGCATTCAACAAGATAAATAACATATTTAGTGCGACAATTTCGTGCAGCTAGTTGATAGAAATACTCTCTGGGTAGTCTTAGACTGGAATCTGTCCGTTACAGTTGGCATGACTACATGCTATGCAATTTTGAAAATGACACTTAAAGTGTCCTTTAATGAGCAGCCAACTGCTACCTGTTGTAATTGGTTTTCTTAATGAGCTTGGAGCCACAATATTACCTATTGTGCGTCCCTTCCTGGATATGCAGTTAACTCCTTCTTTGACCACATCCTATAAACTATCTTCTCCTGCTAATACTGGTAAATGCTTTTTAATAATGTGACATATTTCTCCAAACTGAGAACTATAATTAGTGATAAACTTAGTTTTTATTGCTGTCAAATTTGGCTCGAGGGTTTCCCTGTACATTATGTAACATTTGTGACCGATCCAGTCTACTAACCTCTAAGTATGCTCTGTTAATTACTTTTTGTAGAGTAGCCTCTGTCTTGAAGTTGTCGTTTTAACACTTCTGATTCCTTAATAAAATTAGATTCTAAGGAACAGTTCCTTTTCATCTAATAAATTGGCCCTTTTGCCACCCCAAAGCCTTTATGCCTGGGGTGGCAAGACTTAGCATGAAGAAATTGTATTAGAAGCTATTGGCTTTCTATAGAGTGTAGTACTAACACTATGACTAGCAGCATCTCCTATTAAATAGACATCGAGGTAAGGAATAACTTCCTTTTCAAAGCTGAATGTAAAATTTAAATTAATACTGTTATCATTAAGATACGGCAACAAAGTTTTCCATTTCCTGTTTATTACCTAGCCACACGAACAAGAGATCGTCTATATATCGTTTATACGATCTTATTAGATGTCTATAATGGATTTATTTCTCCAAAGACGTGGGACCTTTCCCACCAGCCCATGAAGATGTTCGCATAGGCTGGGGCAAATTTAGCTCCCATGGCGGTCCCACGTCTCTGGAGAAAAAAAGAGTCACCGAACTTAAAATAATTGTGGCTCAAAAGAAATTCCAAGGTTTTAAGGATATATCTTTTTAGCTTTGAATCATAGTTGCTGTACATATCCAAAGAGTAGGAGACAGCCTCTAAGCCATAAAAATGTGGAATGCAGGAATAAAGACCCACTACATCCACAGTGAGCCAAGAGCATCCCTTACTCCATGCTACCTGCTGTAAGCAGGTTAAAAGGGTGTGTGGTATCTTTTAGATAGGAAGGCAATTGCTGTACAATGGGCTGCAGGAGGGATTCAATCCACCCAGATACTTTTTCAAAGAGCGAACCAATCCCTGAAACAATAGGTCTTCTTTCACCTCCTACCAAGGATTTATGGACCTTGGGGAGGTGATGGAAGATAGGGATGACTGGGCAGCTCCACATACAAATAATTGAATGTGTCCTTATCAATAACACCCTCCTGCAGACCATCGTCCAGCAAATCCATAAATTGAAGTTTAAATTATTAGTTGGATCACGGGGGAGTTTTATTTGTTACTTTTTTAAATGAGTTCATATACTATGCTTGTGAAAATAAAGCCAGTTTGTGTTTTATAGGTAACTACAAAACCTTCAGAGGAGCAGAGTTTATAAAAAATGAAAAACCTGTCTTATGACCAGAATACATTCTTTCTTGTTGCATTCCTGGCTTGGAGCCTTATCACGTCTGGATATCGGTTCCCATCTTTCTCATGTACCTTATGGCTATGACGGGGAAATGGTGTTATCCTCTCTTTATAGTAACGGAAAAGCGTCTTCACAGTCCTATGTATATTTCCTCTGCATATTGTCACTTAATGATATTATACTCTCCAGTTCCATTGTCCTAAAAATGCTCAGCATCTGCTGGTTTAACTATAGGAAATCAGCTTTGTGTCTTGTCATAACACAAATGTTTTTCATACATTGTTACACCTCAATGGAATCTGGTGTTTTTGCTGGCTATGGCTTTTGATAGATATACGGCTATCTGCAATCCCTTGCACTATACCATGATATTAACTAACGCAGAGATAGGAAAGATAGTATTAGTGCTTCTCCTAAGAGGGACTGTTATCGTAACTCCATGTCCTGTGATGGCCAGTAGGTTACCATACTGCAAAAGCCACCAAATCTCTCATTCATACTGTGACCACATGTCAGTAGTTAAATTGTCCTGTACAGATGTAACTATTAACAGCGCATATGGGTTGACCGTTGTCTTGCTGGTCATTGTGTTTGATGTTGTATTCATAGCGCTATCATATTCTTTCATTATCAGAGCAGTCTTAAGACTCTCCTCTATGGCAGCCAGGAATAAAGCCTTCAGCACGTGCACATCCCATGTCTCCGTCATTCTTCTGTTCTACACACCAGGACTCTTCTCCTTCCTTACCCATAGGATAGGACATATTGCTCCATACATTCATTTCATCCTATCCAATCTTTATTTGCTTATCCCACCCATGCTAAATCCTATCATTTATGCGGTAAAGACCAAAGAGATAAGAAATGCAGCCATTTGTCTATTTATACATAACAGATATAATAAATTCACTGTCGGTGGTCCTGCATGATCTCCACAAACTGTAGATATCCTGCTCTTTTGTTGTCCTTTAATGTGCTCCATATGTGTTTAACATTCTGTCTTGCTATAATTTGTGTATAATTTCAATTCCATTGGAAGACCTGCTGTTTCAACTACAGCAAGACGAGGCTGCGCCAGCATTCAACATCTTACTGAAAGACATTATTAATATAGGGCACCGTATAGTAATGATTCACAATCATTCACATGCCATAAAAAAGGGTGGCTTATAGAGTAGTAATTCCTGATAATTCCCATGTACAAAAGACTCTCTCTATAAGAGGGCGTCACATAGACTAGCACTTCCCGAGCAGTCACATGTATAAAAGACTCTCTCTATAGAGGAGCCACATAGACTAGCACTTCCCGAGCAGTCACATGTATAAAAGACACTCTCTATAGAGGCATCACATAGACTAGCACTTCCCGAGCAGTCACATGTATAAAAGACTCTCTCTATAGAGGGCGTCACATAGACTAGCACTTCCCGAGCAGTCACATGTATAAAAGACTCTCTCTATAGAGGAGCCACATAGACTAGCACTTCCCGAGCAGTCACATGTATAAAAGATACTCTCTATAGAGGGCATCACATAGACTAGCACTTCCCGAGCAGTCACATGTATAAAAGACTCTCTCTATAGAAGGCCTCACATAGAATAGCACTTCCCGAGCAGTCACATGTATAAAAGACTCTCCCTATAGAGGGCGTCACATAGACTAGCACTTCCCGAGCAGTCCAATGTATAAAAGACTCTCTCTATAGAAGGCCTCACATAGACTAGCACTTCCGAGCAGTCACATGTATAAAAGACTCTCCCTATAGAGGGTGTCACATAGACTAGCACTTCCCGAGCAGTCACATGTATAAAAGACTCTCTCTATAGAGGAGCCACATAGACTAGCACTTCCCGGAGCAGTCACATGTATAAAAAGACTCTCCCTATAGAGGGGTGTCACATAGACTAGCACTTCCCAAGCAGTCACATGATAAAAGACTCTCTCTATAGAGGGCGTCACATAGACTAGCACTTCCCGAGCAGTCACATGTATAAAAGACTCTCTCTATAGAGGGCGTCACATAGACTAGCACTTCCCGAGCAGTCACATGTATAAAAGACTCTCCCTATAGAGGGTGTCACATAGACCTAGCACTTCCCGAGCAGTCACATGTATAAAAGACTCTCTCTATAGAGGCGTCACATAGACTAGCACTTCCCGAGCAGTCACATGTATATAAAAGACTCTCTCTATAGAGGGGGTCACATAGATTAGCACTTCCTGAGCAGTCACATGTAATAAAGACTCTCTCTATAGAGGCGTCACATAGACTAGCACTTCCCGAGCAGTCACATGTATAAAAGACTCTCTCTATAGAGGCGTCACATAGACTAGCACTTCCCGAGCAGTCACATGTATAAAAGACTCTCTCTATAGAGGGGGTCACATAGACTAGCACTTCCCGAGCAGTCACATGTATAAAAGACTCTCTTTATAGAGGGCGTCACATAGACCTAGCACTTCCCGAGCAGTCACATGTATAAAAGACTCTCACTATAGAGGGCGTCACATAGACTAGCACTTCCCGACCGCAGTCACATGTATAAAGACTCTCTCTATAGAAGCCTCACATAGACTAGCACTTCCCGAGCAGTCACATGTATAAAATACTCTCTCTATAGAGGGTGTCACATAGAATAGCACTTCCCGAGCAGTCACATGTATAAAAGACTCTCCATATAGAGGGCGTCACATAGACTAGCACTTCCCGAGCAGTCAAATGTATAAAAGACTCTCTCTATAGAAGGCCTCACATAGACTAGCACTTCCCGAGCAGTCACATGTATAAAAGACTCTCCCCTATAGAGGGTGTCACATAGACTAGCACATTCCCGAGCAGTCACATGTATAAAAGACTCTCTCTATAGAGGAGCCACATAGACTAGCACTTCCCGAGCAGTCACATGTATAAAAGACTCTCCCTATAGAGGGTGTCACATAGGACTAGCAACTTCCCAAGCCAGTCACATGTATAAAAGACTCTCTCTATAGAGGCGTCACATAGACTAACACTTCCCGAGCAAGTCCACATGTATATAAAAGACTCCTCTCTATAGAGGCGTCACATAGACTAGCACTTCCCAAGCAGTCCACAATGTATAAAAGACTCTCTCTATAGAGGGCGTCACATAGACTAGCACTTCCCCGAGCAGTCACATGTAAAAATACTCTCTCTATAGAGGGCTGTCACATAGACTAGCACTTCCCGAGCAGTCACATGTATAAAAGACTCTCCCCTATAGAGGGTTGTCACATAGACTAGCACTTCCGAGCAGTCACATGTATAAAAGACCTCTCTCTATAGAGGCGTCACATAGACTAGCACTTCCCCGAGCAGTCACATGTATAAAAGACTCTCTCTATAGAAGGCCTCACATAGACTAGCACTTCCCGAGCAGTCACATGTAAAAGACACTCTCTATAGAGGCGTCACATAGACTAGCACTTCCCGAGCAGTCACATGTATAAAAGACTCTCTCTATAGAAGGGCGTCACATAGACTAGCACTTCCCGAGCAGTCACATGTATAAAAGACTCTCTTATAGAGGCGTCACATAGACTAGCACTTCTCGAGCA
This sequence comes from Bombina bombina, assembly GCF_027579735.1. Taxonomy (NCBI): domain Eukaryota; kingdom Metazoa; phylum Chordata; class Amphibia; order Anura; family Bombinatoridae; genus Bombina; species Bombina bombina. The sequence goes on from NC_069501.1 coordinate 1,275,420,825, forward strand.
GTCACATGTATAAAAGACTCTCTCTATAGAAGCCTCACATAGACTAGCACTTCCGAGCAGTCACATGTATAAAAGACTCTTCTAGAGGGTGTCACATAGACTAGCACTTCCGAGCAGTCAATGTATAAAAGACTCTCACTATAGACAGGTCACATGTATAAAAGACACTCTTATAGAGGGCGTCACATAGACTAGCACTTCCGAGCAGTCACATGTATAAAAGACTCTCTCATAGAGGGGGTCACAAGATTAGCATTTGAGCAAGTCACATGTATAAAAGACTCTCTCTATAGAGGGCGTCACATAGACTAGCACTTCCCGAGCAGTCACATGTATAAAAGATACTCTCTATAGAGGGCATCACATAGACTAGCACTTCCGAGCAGTCACATGTATAAAAGACACTCTCTATAGAAGCGTCACATAGACTAGCACTTCCCGAGCAGTCACATGTATAAAAGCTTCTCTATAGAGGCGTCACATAGACTAGCACTTCTCGAGCAGTCACATGTATAAAAGACTCTCTCTATAGAAGGCCTCACATAGATAGCACTTCCCGAGCAGTCACATGTATAAAAGACTCTCTCAATAGAGGTGTCACATAGACTAGCACTTCCCGAGCAGTCACATGTATAAAAGACACTCACTATAGACAGTGCACATGTATAAAAGACACTCACTATAGGGGCGTCACATAGACTAGCACTTCCCGAGCAGTCACATGTATAAAAGACTCTCTCTATAGAGGGGGTCACATAGATTAGCACTTCTGAGCAGTCACATGTATAAAAGACTCTCTATAGAGGCGTCACATAGACTAGCACTTCCCGAGCAGTCACATGTATAAAAGACTCTCTCTATAGAGGCGTCACATAGACTAGCACTTCCCGAGCAGTCACATGTATAAAAGACTCTCTCTATAGAGGGGGTCACATAGACTAGCACTTCCCGAGCAGTCACATGTATAAAAGACTCTCTTTATAGAGGGCGTCACATAGACTAGCACTTCCCGAGCAGTCACATGTATAAAAGACTCTCACTATAGAGGGCGTCACATAGACTAGCACTTCCCGAGCAGTCACATGTATAAAAGACTCTCTCTATAGAAGGCCTCACATAGACTAGCACTTCCCGAGCAGTCACATGTATAAAATACTCTCTCTATAGAGGGTGTCACATAGACTAGCACTTCCCGAGCAGTCACATGTATAAAAGACTCTCTCTATAGAGGCGTCACATAGACTAGCACTTCTCGAGCAGTCACATGTGTAAAAGACTCTCTCTATAGAAGGCCTCACATAGACTAGCACTTCCCGAGCAGTCACATGTATAAAAGACTCTCTCAATAGAGGGTGTCACATAGACTAGCACTTCCCGAGCAGTCACATGTATAAAAGACTCTCACTATAGACAGTGTCACATGTATAAAAGACACTCACTATAGAGGGCGTCACATAGACTAGCACTTCCCGAGCAGTCACATGTATAAAAGACTCTCTCTATAGAGGGGGTCACATAGATTAGCACTTCCTGAGCAGTCACATGTATAAAAGACTCTCTCTATAGAGGAGCCACATAGACTAGCACTTCCCGAGCAGTCACATGTATAAAAGACTCTCTTTATAGAGGGCGTCACATAGACTAGCACTTCCCGAGCAGTCACATGTATAAAAGACTCTCACTATAGAGGGCGTCACATAGACTAGCACTTCCCGAGCAGTCACATGTATAAAAGACTCTCTCTATAGAAGGCCTCACATAGACTAGCACTTCCCGAGCAGTCACATGTATAAAATACTCTCTCTATAGAGGGTGTCACATAGAATAGCACTTCCCGAGCAGTCACATGTATAAAAGACTCTCCATATAGAGGGCGTCACATAGACTAGCACTTCCCGAGCAGTCCAATGTATAAAAGACTCTCTCTATAGAAGGCCTCACATAGACTAGCACTTCCCGAGCAGTCACATGTATAAAAGACTCTCCCTATAGAGGGTGTCACATAGACTAGCACTTCCCGAGCAGTCACATGTATAAAAGACTCTCTCTATAGAGGAGCCACATAGACTAGCACTTCCCGAGCAGTCACATGTATAAAAGACTCTCCCTATAGAGGGTGTCACATAGACTAGCACTTCCCGAGCAGTCACATGTATAAAAGACTCTCTCTATAGAGGCGTCACATAGACTAACACTTCCCGAGCAGTCACATGTATAAAAGACTCTCTCTATAGAGGCGTCACATAGACTAGCACTTCCCAAGCAGTCACATGTATAAAAGACTCTCTCTATAGAGGGCGTCACATAGACTAGCACTTCCCGAGCAGTCACATGTATAAAAGACTCTCTCTATAGAGGGCGTCACATAGACTAGCACTTCCCGAGCAGTCACATGTATAAAAGACTCTCCCTATAGAGGGTGTCACATAGACTAGCACTTCCCGAGCAGTCACATGTATAAAAGACTCTCTCTATAGAGGCGTCACATAGACTAGCACTTCCCGAGCAGTCACATGTATAAAAGACTCTCTCTATAGAAGGCCTCACATAGACTAGCACTTCCCGAGCAGTCACATGTATAAAAGACACTCTCTATAGAGGCGTCACATAGACTAGCACTTCCCGAGCAGTCACATGTATAAAAGACTCTCTCTATAGAGGGCGTCACATAGACTAGCACTTCCCGAGCAGTCACATGTATAAAAGACTCTCTCTATAGAGGCGTCACATAGACTAGCACTTCTCGAGCAGTCACATGTATAAAAGACTCTCTCTATAGAAGGCCTCACATAGACTAGCACTTCCCGAGCAGTCACATGTATAAAAGACTCTCTCAATAGAGGGTGTCACATAGACTAGCACTTCCCGAGCAGTCACATGTATAAAAGACTCTCACTATAGACAGTGTCACATGTATAAAAGACACTCACTATAGAGGGCGTCACATAGACTAGCACTTCCCGAGCAGTCACATGTATAAAAGACTCTCTCTATAGAGGGGGTCACATAGATTAGCACTTCCTGAGCAGTCACATGTATAAAAGACTCTCTCTATAGAGGCGTCACATAGACTAGCACTTCCCGAGCAGTCACATGTATAAAAGACTCTCTCTATAGAGGCGTCACATAGACTAGCACTTCCCGAGCAGTCACATGTATAAAAGACTCTCTCTATAGAGGGGGTCACATAGACTAGCACTTCCCGAGCAGTCACATGTATAAAAGACTCTCTTTATAGAGGGCGTCACATAGACTAGCACTTCCCGAGCAGTCACATGTATAAAAGACTCTCACTATAGAGGGCGTCACATAGACTAGCACTTCCCGAGCAGTCACATGTATAAAAGACTCTCTCTATAGAAGGCCTCACATAGACTAGCACTTCCCGAGCAGTCACATGTATAAAATACTCTCTCTATAGAGGGTGTCACATAGACTAGCACTTCCCGAGCAGTCACATGTATAAAAGACTCTCTCTATAGAGGGGGTCACATAGACTAGCACTTCCCGAGCAGTCACATGTATAAAAGACTCTCTCTATAGAGGGGGTCACATAGACTAGCACTTCCCGAGCAGTCACATGTATAAAAGACTCTCTCTATAGAGGCGTCACATAGACTAGCACTTCCCGAGCAGTCACATGTATAAAAGACTCTCTCTATAGAAGGCGTCACATAGACTATCACTTCCCAAGCAGTCACATGTATAAAAGACTCTCACTATAGAAGGCGTCACATAGACTAGCACTTCCCGAGCAGTCACATGTATAAAAGACTCTCTCTATAGAGGGCGTCAAATAGACTAGCACTTCCCGAGCAGTCACATGTATAAAAGACTCTCTCTATAGAGGGCGTCACATAGACTAGCACTTCCCGAGCAGTCACATGTATAAAAGACTCTCTCTATAGAGGCGTCACATAGACTAGCACTTCCTGAGCAGTCACATGTATAAAAGACTCTCTCTATAGAAGGCCTCACATAGACTAGCACTTCCCGAGCAGTCACATGTATAAAAGACTCTCTCTATAGAGGGTGTCACATAGACTAGCACTTCCCGAGCAGTCACATGTATAAAAGACTCTCTCTATAGAGGAGTCACATAGACTAGCACTTCCCGAGCAGTCACATGTGTAAAAGACTCTCTCTATAGAGGCGTCACATAGACTAACCCTTCCCGAGCAGTCACATGTATAAAAGACTCTCTCTATAGAGGCGTCACATAGACTAGCACTTCCCGAGAAGTCACATGTATAAAAGACTCTCTCTATAGAGGCGTCACATAGACTAGCACTTCCCGAGCAGTCACATGTATAAAAGACTCTCTCTATAGAAGGCCTCACATAGACTAGCACTTCCTGAGCAGTCACATGTATAAAAGACTCTCTCTATAGAGGGCGTCACATAGACTAGCACTTCCCGAGCAGTCACATGTATAAAAGACTCTCTCTATAGAAGGCCTCACATAGACTAGCACTTCCCGAGCAGTCACATGTATAAAAGACTCTCACTATAGAGGGCGTCACATAGACTAGCACTTCCCGAGCAGTCACATGTATAAAAGACTCTCTCTATAGAGGGCGTCACATAGACTAGCACTTCCCGAGCAGTCACATGTATAAAAAACTCTCTCTATAGAGGGCGTCAAATAGACTAGCACTTCCCGAGCAGTCACATGTATAAAAGACTCTCTCTATAGAGGGGGTCACATAGACTAGCACTTCCCGAGCAGTCACATGTATAAAAGACTCTCTCTATAGAGAGCGTCACATAGACTAGCACTTCCCGAGCACTCACATGTATAAAAGACTCTCACTATAGAGGGCGTCACATAGACTAGCACTTCCCGAGCAGTCACATGTATAAAAGACTCTCTCTATAGAAGGCGTCACATAGACTAGCACTTCCCGAGCAGTCACATGTATAAAAGACACTCACTATAGAGGGCGTCACATAGACTAGCACTTCCCGAGCAGTCACATGTATAAAACACTCTCTCTATAGAGGGTGTCAAATAGACTAGCACTTCCCGAGCAGTCACATGTATAAAACACTCTCTCTATAGAGGGCGTCACATAGACTAGCACTTCCCGAGCAGTCACATGTATAAAAGACTCTCTCTATAGAAGGCGTCACATAGACTAGCACTTCCCGAGCAGTCACATGTATAAAAGACTCTCTCTATAGAGGAGTCACATAGACTAGCACTTCCCGAGCAGTCACATGTGTAAAAGACTCTCTCTATAGAGGCGTCACATAGACTAACACTTCCCGAGCAGTCACATGTATAAAAGACTCTCTCTATAGAGGCGTCACATAGACTAGCACTTCCCGAGCAGTCACATGTATAAAAGACTCTCTCTATAGAGGCGTCACATAGACTAGCACTTCCCGAGCAGTCACATGTATAAAAGACTCTCTCTATAGAAGGCCTCACATAGACTAGCACTTCCTGAGCAGTCACATGTATAAAAGACTCTCTCTATAGAGGGCGTCACATAGACTAGCACTTCCCGAGCAGTCACATGTATAAAAGACTCTCTTTATAGAGGGCGTCACATAGACTAGCACTTCCCGAGCAGTCACATGTATAAAAGACTCTCACTATAGAGGGCGTCACATAGACTAGCACTTCCCGAGCAGTCACATGTATAAAAGACTCTCTCTATAGAAGGCCTCACATAGACTAGCACTTCCCGAGCAGTCACATGTATAAAATACTCTCTCTATAGAGGGTGTCACATAGAATAGCACTTCCCGAGCAGTCACATGTATAAAAGACTCTCCATATAGAGGGCGTCACATAGACTAGCACTTCCCGAGCAGTCCAATGTATAAAAGACTCTCTCTATAGAAGGCCTCACATAGACTAGCACTTCCCGAGCAGTCACATGTATAAAAGACTCTCCCTATAGAGGGTGTCACATAGACTAGCACTTCCCGAGCAGTCACATGTATAAAAGACTCTCTCTATAGAGGAGCCACATAGACTAGCACTTCCCGAGCAGTCACATGTATAAAAGACTCTCCCTATAGAGGGTGTCACATAGACTAGCACTTCCCAAGCAGTCACATGTATAAAAGACTCTCTCTATAGAGGCGTCACATAGACTAACACTTCCCGAGCAGTCACATGTATAAAAGACTCTCTCTATAGAGGCGTCACATAGACTAGCACTTCCCAAGCAGTCACATGTATAAAAGACTCTCTCTATAGAGGGCGTCACATAGACTAGCACTTCCCGAGCAGTCACATGTATAAAAGACTCTCTCTATAGAGGGCGTCACATAGACTAGCACTTCCCGAGCAGTCACATGTATAAAAGACTCTCCCTATAGAGGGTGTCACATAGACTAGCACTTCCCGAGCAGTCACATGTATAAAAGACTCTCTCTATAGAGGCGTCACATAGACTAGCACTTCCCGAGCAGTCACATGTATAAAAGACTCTCTCTATAGAAGGCCTCACATAGACTAGCACTTCCCGAGCAGTCACATGTATAAAAGACACTCTCTATAGAGGCGTCACATAGACTAGCACTTCCCGAGCAGTCACATGTATAAAAGACTCTCTCTATAGAGGGCGTCACATAGACTAGCACTTCTCGAGCAGTCACATGTATAAAAGACTCTCTCTATAGAAGGCCTCACATAGACTAGCACTTCCCGAGCAGTCACATGTATAAAAGACTCTCTCAATAGAGGGTGTCACATAGACTAGCACTTCCCGAGCAGTCACATGTATAAAAGACTCTCACTATAGACAGTGTCACATGTATAAAAGACACTCACTATAGAGGGCGTCACATAGATTAGCACTTCCTGAGCAGTCACATGTATAAAAGACTCTCTCTATAGAGGCGTCACATAGACTAGCACTTCCCGAGCAGTCACATGTATAAAAGACTCTCTCTATAGAGGCGTCACATAGACTAGCACTTCCCGAGCAGTCACATGTATAAAAGACTCTCTCTATAGAGGGGGTCACATAGACTAGCACTTCCCGAGCAGTCACATGTATAAAAGACTCTCTTTATAGAGGGCGTCACATAGACTAGCACTTCCCGAGCAGTCACATGTATAAAAGACTCTCACTATAGAGGGCGTCACATAGACTAGCACTTCCCGAGCAGTCACATGTATAAAAGACTCTCTCTATAGAAGGCCTCACATAGACTAGCACTTCCCGAGCAGTCACATGTATAAAAGACTCTCACTATAGAGGGCGTCACATAGACTAGCACTTCCCGAGCAGTCACATGTATAAAAGACTCTCACTATAGAGGGCGTCACATAGACTAGCACTTCCCGAGCAGTCACATGTATAAAAGACTCTCTCTATAGAGGGTGTCACATAGACTAGCACTTCCCGAGCAGTCACATGTATAAAAAACTCTCTCTATAGAGGGCGTCAAATAGACTAGCACTTCCCGAGCAGTCACATGTATAAAAGACTCTCTCTATAGAGGGGGTCACATAGACTAGCACTTCCCGAGCAGTCACATGTATAAAAGACTCTCTCTATAGAGGGCGTCACATAGACTAGCACTTCCCGAGCACTCACATGTATAAAAGACTCTCACTATAGAGGGCGTCACATAGACTAGCACTTCCCGAGCACTCACATGTATAAAAGACTCTCTCTATAGAGGCGTCACATAGACTAGCACTTCCCAAGCAGTCACATGTATAAAATACTCTCTCTATAGAGGCGTCACATAGACTAGCACTTCCCGAGCACTCACATGTATAAAAGACTCTCTCTATAGAGGCGTCACATAGACTAGCACTTCCCGAGCAGTCACATGTATAATAGACTCTCTCTATAGAAGGCGTCACATAGACTAGCACTTCCCGAGCAGTTACATGTATAAAAGACTCTCTCTATAGAGGCGTCACATAGACTAGCACTTCCCGAGCAGTCACATGTATAAAAGACTCTCCCTATAGAGGGCGTCACATAGACTAGCACTGCCCGAGCAGTCACATGTATAAAAGACTCTCTCTATAGAGGCGTCACATAGACTAGCACTTCCCGAGCAGTCACATGTATAAAAGACTCTCTCTATAGAGGGTGTCACATAGACTAGCACTTCCCGAGCAGTCACATGTATAAAAGACTCTCTCTATAGAGGCGTCACATAGACTAGCACTTCCCGAGCAGTCACATGTATAAAAGACTCTCTCTATAGAGGCGTCACATAGACCAGCACTTCCCGAGCAGTCACATGTATAAAAGACTCTCTCTATAGAGGAGCCACATAGACTAGCACTGCCCGAGCAGTCACATGTATAAAAGACTCTCTCTATAGAGGCGTCACATAGACTAGCACTTCCCGAGCAGTCACATGTATAAAAGACTCTCTCTATAGAGGCGTCACATAGACCAGCACTTCCCGAGCAGTCACATGTATAAAAGACTCTCTCTATAGAGGAGCCACATAGACTAGCACTGCCCGAGCAGTCACATGTATAAAAGACTCTCTTTATAGAGGGCGTCACATAGACTAGCACTTCCCGAGCAGACACATGTATAAAAGACTCTCACTATAGAGGGCGTCACATAGACTAGCACTTCCCGAGCAGTCACATGTATAAAAGACTCTCTCTATAGAGGGCGTCACATAGACTAGCACTTCCCGAGCAGTCACATGTATAAAAGACTCTCTCTATAGAGGCGTCACATAGACTAGCACTTCCCGAGCAGTCACATGTATAAAAGACTCTCTCTATAGAGGGGGTCACATAGACTAGCACTTCCCGAGCAGTCACATGTATAAAAGACTCTCACTATAGAGGGCGTCACATAGACTAGCACTTCCCGAGCAGTCACATGTATAAAAGACTCTCTCTATAGAAGGCCTCACATAGACTAGCACTTCCCGAGCAGTCACATGTATAAAACACTCTCACTATAGAAGGCGTCACGTAGACTAGCACTTCCCGAGCAGTCACATGTATAAAAGACTCTCTCTATAGAGGGCGTCACATAGACTAGCACTTCCCGAGCAGTCACATGTATAAAAGACACCCACTATAGAGGGCGTCACATAGACTAGCACTTCCCGAACAGTCACATGTATAAAAGACTCTCTCTATAGAAGGCCTCACATAGACTAGCACTTTCCGAGCAGTCACATGTATAAAAGACTCTCTCTATAGAGGGCGTCACATAGACTAGCACTTCCCGAGCAGTCACATGTATAAAAGACTCTCTCTATAGAGGGCGTCACATAGACTAGCACTTCCCGAGCAGTCACATGTATAAAAGACTCTCTCTATAGAGGCCTCACATAGACTAGCACTTCCCGAGCAGTCACATGTATAAAAGACACTCACTATAGAGGGCGTCACATAGACTAGCACTTCCCGAGCAGTCACATGTATAAAACACTCTCTCTATAGAGGGTGTCACATAGACTAGCACTTCCCGAGCAGTCACATGTATAAAAGACTCTCTCTATAGAGGGCGTCACATAGACTAGCACTTCCCGAGCAGTCACATGTATAAAAGACTCTCTCTATAGAGGCGTCACATAGACTAGCACTTCCCGAGCAGTCACATGTATAAAAGACTCTCTCTATAGAGGGCGTCACATAGACTAGCACTTCCCGAGCAGTCACATGTATAAAATACTCTCTCTATAGAGGGCGTCACATAGACTAGCACTTCCCGAGCAGTCACATGTATAAAAGACTCTCTCTATAGAGGGTGTCACATAGACTAGCACTTCCCGAGCAGTCACATGTATAAAATACTCTCTCTATAGAGGTCGTCACATAGACTAGCACTTCCCGAGCAGTCACATGTATAAAACACTCTCTCTATAGAGGCGTCACATAGACTAGCACTTCCCGAGCAGTCAAATGTATAAAAGACTCTCTCTATAGAAGGCCTCACATAGACTAGCACTTCCCGAGCAGTCACATGTATAAAAGACTCTCTCTATAGAGGCGTCACATAGACTAGCACTTCCCGAGCAGTCACATGTATAAAAGACTCTCTCTATAGAGGGTGTCACATAGACTAGCACTTCCCGAGCAGTCACATGTATAAAAGACTCTCACTATAGACGGGGCCACATAAACTAGCACTTCCCGAGCAGTCACATGTATAAAAGACTCTCTCTATAGAAGGCCTCACATAGACTAGCACTTCCCGAGCAGTCACATGTATAAAAGACTCTCTCTATAGAGGCGTCACATAGACTAGCACTTCCCGAGCAGTCACATGTATAAAAGACTCTCTCTATAGAGGGCGTCACATAGACTTGCACTTCCCGAGCAGTCACATGTATAAAAGACTCTCTCTATAGAGGCGTCACATAGACTAGCACTTCCCGAGCAGTCACATGTATAAAAGACTCTCTCTATAGAGGGCGTCACATAGACAAGCACTTCCCGAGCAGTCACATGTATAAAAGACTCTCTCTATAGAGGGCGTCAAATAGACTAGCACTTCCCGAGCAGTCACATGTATAAAAGACTCTCTCTATAGAGGGCGTCAAATAGACTAGCACTTCCCGAGCAGTCACATGTATAAAACACTCTCACTATAGAGGGCGTCAAATAGACTAGCACTTCCCGAGCAGTCACATGTATAAAAGACTCTCTCTATAGAGGGTGTCACATAGACTAGCACTTCCCGAGCAGTCACATGTATAAAAGACTCTCTCTATAGAGGGTGTCAAATAGACTAGCACTTCCCGAGCAGTCACATGTATAAAAGACTCTCTCTATAGAGGGCCTCACATAGACTAGCACTTCCCGAGCAGTCACATGTATAAAAGACTCTCTCTATAGAGGGCGTCACATAGACTAGCACTTCCCGAGCAGTCACATGTATAAAAGACTCTCTCTATAGAGGCGTCACATAGACTAGCACTTCCCGAGCAGTCACATGTATAAAAGACTCTCTCTATAGAGGGGGTCACATAGACTAGCACTTCCCGAGCAGTCACATGTATAAAAGACTCTCTCTATAGAGGGCGTCACATAGACTAGCACTTCCCGAGCAGTCACATGTATAAAAGACTCTCTCTATAGAAGGCCTCACATAGACTAGCACTTCCCGAGCAGTCACATGTATAAAACACTCTCACTATAGAAGGCGTCACATAGACTAGCACTTCCCGAGCAGTCACATGTATAAAAGACACTCACTATAGAGGGCGTCACATAGACTAGCACTTCCCGAGCAGTCACATGTATAAAAGACACTCACTATAGAGGGCGTCACATAGACTAGCACTTCCCGAACAGTCACATGTATAAAAGACTCTCTCTATAAAAGGCCTCACATAGACTAGCACTTTCCGAGCAGTCACATGTATAAAAGACTCTCTATAGAGGGCGTCACATAGACTAGCACTTCCCGAGCAGTCACATGTATAAAAGACTCTCTCTATAGAGGGCGTCACATAGACTAGCACTTCCCGAGCAGTCACATGTATAAAAGACTCTCTCTATAGAGGCGTCACATAGACTAGCACTTCCCGAGCAGTCACATGTATAAAAGACACTCACTATAGAGGGCGTCACATAGACTAGCACTTTCCGAGCAGTCACATGTATAAAACACTCTCTCTATAGAGGGTGTCACATAGACTAGCACTTTCCGAGCAGTCACATGTATAAAACACTCTCTCTATAGAGGGTGTCACATAGACTAGCACTTCCCGAGCAGTCACATGTATAAAACACTCTCTCTATAGAGGCGTCACATAGACTAGCACTTCCCGAGCAGTCACATGTATAAAAGACTCTCTCTATAGAGGGCGTCACATAGACTAGCACTTCCCGAGCAGTCACATGTATAAAAGACTCTCTCTATAGAGGGCGTCACATAGACTAGCACTTCCCGAGCAGTCACATGTATAAAAGACTCTCTTTATAGAGGGGGTAACATAGACTAGCACTTCCCGAGCAGTCACATGTATAAAAGACTCTCTCTATAGAAGGCGTCACATAGACTAGCACTTCCCGAGCAGTCACATGTATAAAAGACTCTCTCTATAGAGGCGTCACATAGACTAACACTTCCCGAGCAGTCACATGTATAAAAGACTCTCTCTATAGAGGCGTCACATAGACTAACACTTCCCGAGCAGTCACATGTATAAAAGACTCTCTCTATAGAGGCGTCACATAGACTAGCACTTCCCGAGCAGTCACATGTATAAAAGACTCTCTCTATAGAGGGTGTCACATAGACTAGCACTTCCCGAGCAGTCACATGTATAAAACACTCTCTCTATAGAGGGTGTCACATAGACTAGCACTTCCCGAGCAGTCACATGTATAAAAGACTCTCTCTATAGAGGGCGTCACATAGACTAGCACTTCCTGAGCAGTCACATGTATAAAAGACTCTCTCTATAGAAGGCCTCACATAGACTAGCACTTCCCGAGCAGTCACATGTATAAAAGACTCTCTCTATAGAGGCGTCACATAGACTAGCACTTCCCGAGCAGTCACATGTATAAAAGACTCTCTCTATAGAGGGCGTCACATAGACTTGCACTTCCCGAGCAGTCACATGTATAAAAGACTCTCTCTATAGAGGCGTCACATAGACTAGCACTTCCCGAGCAGTCACATGTATAAAAGACTCTCTCTATAGAGGGCGTCACATAGACAAGCACTTCCCGAGCAGTCACATGTATAAAAGACTCTCTCTATAGAGGGCGTCAAATAGACTAGCACTTCCCGAGCAGTCACATGTATAAAAGACTCTCTCTATAGAGGGCGTCAAATAGACTAGCACTTCCCGAGCAGTCACATGTATAAAACACTCTCACTATAGAGGGCGTCAAATAGACTAGCACTTCCCGAGCAGTCACATGTATAAAAGACTCTCTCTATAGAGGGCGTCACATAGACTAGCACTTCCCGAGCAGTCACAAGTATAAAAGACACTCAATGTAGAAGGCGTCACATAGACTAGCACTTCCCGAGCAGTCACATGTATAAAAGACTCTCTCTATAGAAGGCCTCACATAGACTAGCACTTCCCGAGCAGTCACATGTATAAAAGACTCTCACTATAGAGGGCGTCACATAGACTAGCACTTCCCGAGCAGTCACATGTATAAAAGACTATCTCTATAGAGGGTGTCACATAGACTAGCACTTCCCGAGCAGTCACATGTATAAAAGACTCTCTCTATAGAGGCGTCACATAGACTAGCACTTCCCGAGCAGTCACATGTATAAAAGACTCTCTCTATAGAGGGTGTCACATAGACTAGCACTTCCCGAGCAGTCACATGTATAAAAGACTCTCTCTATAGAGGCGTCACATAGACTAGCACTTCCCGAGCAGTCACATGTATAAAAGACTCTCACTATAGATGGGGCCACATAAACTAGCACTTCCCGAGCAGTCACATGTATAAAAGACTCTCTCTATAGAGGGCGTCACATAGACTAGCACTTCCCGAGCAGTCACATGTATAAAAGACTCTCTCTATAGAGGGCGTCACATAGACTAGCACTTCCCGAGCAGTCACATGTATAAAAGACTCTCTATAGAGGGTGTCACATAGACTAGCACTTCCCGAGCAGTCACATGTATAAAAGACTCTCTCTATAGAGGGCGTCACATAGACTAGCACTTCCCGAGCAGTCACATGTATAAAAGACTCTCTCTATAGAGGCGTCACATAGACTAGCACTTCCTGAGCAGTCACATGTATAAAAGACTCTCTCTATAGAGGCGTCACATAGACTAGCACTTCCCGAGCAGTCACATGTATAAAAGACTCTCACTATAGACGGGGCCACATAAACTAGCACTTCCCGAGCAGTCACATGTATAAAAGACTCTCTCTATATAGAGGGCGTCACATAGACTAGCACTTCCTGAGCAGTCACATGTATAAAAGACTCTCTCTATAGACGGGGCCACATAAACTAGCACTTCCCGAGCAGTCACATGTATAAAAGACTCTCTCTATAGAGGGCGTCACATAGACAAGCACTTCCCGAGCAGTCACATGTATAAAAGACTCTCTCTATAGAGGGTGTCACACATAGACTAGCACTTCCCGAGCAGTCACATGTATAAAAGACTCTCTCTATAGAGGCGTCACATAGACTAGCACTTCCCGAGCAGTCACATGTATAAAAGACTCTCTCTATAGAGGGTGTAACATAGACTAGCACTTCCCAAGCAGTCACATGTATAAAAGACTCTCTATAGAGGGTGTCACATAGACTAGCACTTCCCGAGCAGTCACATGTATAAAAGACTCTCTCTATAGAGGGCGTCACATAGACTAGCACTTCCCGAGCAGTCACATGTATAAAAGACTCTCTCTATAGAGGCGTCACATAGACTAGCACTTCCCAAGCAGTCACATGTATAAAAGACTCTCCATAGAGGGCGTCACATAGACTAGCACTTCCCGAGCAGTCACATGTATAAAAGACTCTCCCTATAGAGGGCGTCACATAGACTAGCACTTCCCGAGCAGTCACATGTATAAAAGACTCTCTCTATAGAGGGTGTCACATAGACTAGCACTTCCCGAGCAGTCACATGTATAAAAGACTGTCTATAGAGGGGATCACATAGACTAGCACTTCCCGAGCAGTCACATGTATAAAAGACTCTCTCTATAGAGGGCGTCACATAGACAAGCACTTCCCGAGCAGTCACATGTATAAAAGACTCTCTCTATAGAGGCGTCACATAGACTAGCACTTCCCGAGCAGTCACATGTATAAAAGACTCTCTCTATAGAGGGTGTCACATAGACTAGCACTTCCCGAGCAGTCACATGTATAAAAGACTCTCTCTATAGAGGGCGTTACATAGACTAGCACTTCCCGAGCAGTCACATGTATAAAAGACTCTCTCTATAGAGGCGTCACATAGACTAGCACTTCCCGAGCAGTCACATGTATAAAAGACTCTCACTATAGACGGGGCCACATAAACTAGCACTTCCCGAGCAGTCACATGTATAAAAGACTCTCTCTATAGAGGGCGTCACATAGACTAGCACTTCCCGAGCAGTCACATGTATAAAAGACTCTCTCTATAGAGGGCGTCACATAGACTAGCACTTCCCGAGCAGTCACATGTATAAAAGACTCTCTATAGAGGGTGTCACATAGACTAGCACTTCCCGAGCAGTCACATGTATAAAAGACTCTCTCTATAGAGGGTGTCACATAGACTAGCACTTCCCGAGCAGTCACATGTATAAAAGACTCTCACTATAGACGGGGCCACATAAACTAGCACTTCCCGAGCAGTCACATGTATAAAAGACTCTCTCTATAGAGGGCGTCACATAGACTAGCACTTCCTGAGCAGTCACATGTATAAAAGACTCTCTCTATAGACAGGGCCACATAAACTAGCACTTCCCGAGCAGTCACATGTATAAAAGACTCTCTCTATAGAGGGCGTCACATAGACAAGCACTTCCCGAGCAGTCACATGTATAAAAGACTCTCTCTATAGAGGGTGTCACACATAGACTAGCACTTCCCGAGCAGTCACATGTATAAAAGACTCTCTCTATAGAGGCGTCACATAGACTAGCACTTCCCGAGCAGTCACATGTATAAAAGACTCTCTCTATAGAGGGTGTCACATAGACTAGCACTTCCCGAGCAGTCACATGTATAAAAGACTCTCTATAGAGGGTGTCACATAGACTAGCACTTCCCGAGCAGTCACATGTATAAAAGACTCTCTCTATAGAGGGCGTCACATAGACAAGCACTTCCCGAGCAGTCACATGTATAAAAGACTCTCTCTATAGAGGCGTAACATAGACTAGCACTTCCCGAGCAGTCACATGTATAAAAGACTCTCCATAGAGGGCGTCACATAGACTAGCACTTCCCGAGCAGTCACATGTATAAAAGACTCTCCCTATAGAGGGCGTCACATAGACTAGCACTTCCCGAGCAGTCACATGTATAAAAGACTCTCTCTATAGAGGGCGTCACTTAGACTAGCACTTCCCGAGCAGTCACATGTATAAAACACTCTCTCTATAGAGGCGTCACATAGACTAGCACTTCCCGAGCAGTCACATGTATAAAAGACTCTCTCTATAGAGGCGTCACATAGACTAACACTTCCCGAGCAGTCACATGTATAAAAGACTCTCTCTATAGAGGCGTCACATAGACTAGCACTTCCCGAGCAGTCACATGTATAAAAGACTCTCTCTATAGAGGCGTCACATAGACTAGCACTTCCCGAGCAGTCACATGTATAAAAGACTCTCTCTATAGAGGGCGTCACATAGACTTGCACTTCCCGAGCAGTCACATGTATAAAAGACTCTCTCTATAGAGGCGTCACATAGACTAGCACTTCCCGAGCAGTCACATGTATAAAAGACTCTCTCTATAGAGGGGATCACATAGACTAGCACTTCCAGAGCAGTCACATGTATAAAAGACTCTCTCTATAGAGGCGTCACATAGACTAGCACTTCCCGAGCAGTCACATGTATAAAAGACTCTCTCTATAGAGGCGTCACATAGACTAGCACTTCCCGAGCAGTCACATGTATAAAAGACTCTCTCTATAGAGGGCGTCACATAGACTAGAACTTCCCGAGCAGTCACATGTATAAAAGACTCTCACTATAGACGGGGCCACATAGACTAGCACTTCCCGAGCAGTCACATGTATAAAAGACTCTCTATAGAGGGCGTCACATAGACTAGCACTTCCCGAGCAGTCACATGTATAAAAGACTCTCTCTATAGAGGCGTCACATAGACTAGCACTTCCCGAGCAGTCACATGTATAAAAGACTCTCTATAGAGGGCGTCACATAGACTAGCACTTCCAGAGCAGTCACATGTATAAAAGACTCTCTCTATAGAAGGCGTCACATAGACTAGCACTTCCGGAGCAGTCACATGTATAAAAGACTCTCTCTATAGAGGCGTCACATAGACTAGCACTTCCCGAGCAGTCACATGTATAAAAGACTCTCTCTATAGACGGGCGTCACATAGACTAGCACTTCCCGAGCAGTCACATGTATAAAAGACTCTCTCTATAGAGGGCGTCACATAGACTAGCACTTCCCGAGCAGTCACATGTATAAAAGACTCTCTCTATAGAGGGTGTCACATAGACTAGCACTTCCTGAGCAGTCACATGTATAAAAGACTCACTATAGAGGGCGTCACATAGACTAGCACTTCCCGAGCAGTCAAATGTATAAAAGACTCTCTCTATAGAGGCGTCACATAGACTAGCACTTCCCGAGCAGTCACATGTATAAAAGACTCTCTCTATAGAGGCGTCACATAGACTAGCACTTCCCGAGCAGTCACATGTATAAAAGACTCTCTATAGAGGGTGTCACATAGACTAGCACTTCCCGAGCAGTCACATGTATAAACGACTCTCACTATAGAGGGTGTCACATAGACTAGCACTTCCCGAGCAGTCACATGTATAAACGACTCTCACTATAGAGGGTGTCACATAGACTAGCACTTCCCGAGAAGTCACATGTATAAAAGACTCTCTCTATAGAAGGCCTCACATAGACTAGCACTTCCCGAGCAGTCACATGTATAAAAGACTCTCTCTATAGAGGAGTCACATAGACTAGCACTTCCCGAGCAGTCACATGTATAAAAGACCCTCTCTATAGAAGGCGTCACATAGACTAGCACTTCCCGAGCAGTCACATGTATAAAAGACTCTCACTAAAGAGGGCGTCACATAGACTAGCACTTCCCGAGCAGTCACATGTATAAAAGACTCTCACTGTAGAAGGCGTCACATAGACTAGCACTTCCCGAGCAGTCACATGTATAAAAGACTCTCTCTATAGAAGGCGTCACATAGACTAGCACTTCCCGAGCAGTCACATGTATAAAAGACTCTCACTATAGAGGGCGTCACATAGACTAGCACTTCCCGAGCAGTCACATGTATAAAAGACTCTCACTAAAGAGGGCGTCACATAGACTAGCACTTCCCGAGCAGTCACAAGTATAAATGACACTCACTGTAGAAGGCGTCACATAGACTAGCACTTCCCGAGCAGTCACATGTATAAAAGACTCTCTCTATAGAAGGCGTCACATAGACTAGCACTTCCCGAGCAGTCACATGTATAAAAGACTCTCACTATAGAGGGCGTCACATAGACTAGCACTTCCCGAGCAGTCACATGTATAAAAGACTATCTCTATAGAGGGTGTCACATAGACTAGCATTTCCCGAGCAGTCACATGTATAAAAGACTCTCTCTATAGAGGCGTCACATAGACTAGCACTTCCCGAGCAGTCACATGTATAAAAGACTCTCTCTATAGAGGCGTCACATAGACTAGCACTTCCCGAGCAGTCACATGTATAAAAGACTCTCTCTATAGAGGGTGTCACATAGACTAGCACTTCCCGAGCAGTCACATGTATAAAAGACTCTCTCTATAGAGGGCGTTACATAGACTAGCACTTCCCGAGCAGTCACATGTATAAAAGACTCTCTCTATAGAGGCGTCACATAGACTAGCACTTCCCGAGCAGTCACATGTATAAAAGACTCTCTATAGAGGGCGTCACATAGACTAGCACTTCCCGAGCAGTCACATGTATAAAAGACTCTCTCTATAGAGGCGTCACATAGACTAGCACTTCCCGAGCAGTCACATGTATAAAAGACTCTCACTATAGACGGGGCCACATAAACTAGCACTTCCCGAGCAGTCACATGTATAAAAGACTCTCTCTATAGAGGGCGTCACATAGACTAGCACTTCCCGAGCAGTCACATGTATAAAAGACTCTCTCTATAGAGGGCGTCACATAGACTAGCACTTCCCGAGCAGTCACATGTATAAAAGACTCTCTATAGAGGGTGTCACATAGACTAGCACTTCCCGAGCAGTCACATGTATAAAAGACTCTCTCTATAGAGGCGTCACATAGACTAGCACTTCCCGAGCAGTCACATGTATAAAAGACTCTCTCTATAGAGGCGTCACATAGACTAGCACTTCCCAAGCAGTCACATGTATAAAAGACTCTCCATAGAGGGCGTCACATAGACTAGCACTTCCCGAGCAGTCACATGTATAAAAGACTCTCTCTATAGAAGGCGTCACATAGACTAGCACTTCCCGAGCAGTCACATGTATAAAAGACTCTCTCTATAGAGGCGTCACATAGACTAACACTTCCCGAGCAGTCACATGTATAAAAGACTCTCTCTATAGAGGCGTCACATAGACTAGCACTTCCCGAGCAGTCACATGTATAAAAGACTCTCTCTATAGAGGCGTCACATAGACTAGCACTTCCCGAGCAGTCACATGTATAAAAGACTCTCTCTATAGAGGGCGTCACATAGACTTGCACTTCCCGAGCAGTCACATGTATAAAAGACTCTCTCTATAGAGGCGTCACATAGACTAGCACTTCCCGAGCAGTCACATGTATAAAAGACTCTCTCTATAGAGGGGATCACATAGACTAGCACTTCCAGAGCAGTCACATGTATAAAAGACTCTCTCTATAGAGGCGTCACATAGACTAGCACTTCCCGAGCAGTCACATGTATAAAAGACTCTCTCTATAGAGGGCGTCACATAGACTAGTACTTCCCGAGCAGTCACATGTATAAAAGACTCTCTCTATAGAAGCGTCACATAGACTAGCACTTCCCGAGCAGTCACATGTATAAAAGACTCTCTCTATAGAGGGCGTCACATAGACTAGCACTTCCCGAGCAGTCACATGTATAAAAGACTCTCACTATAGACGGGGCCACATAGACTAGCACTTCCCGAGCAGTCACATGTATAAAAGACTCTCTATAGAGGGCGTCACATAGACTAGCACTTCCCGAGCAGTCACATGTATAAAAGACTCTCTCTATAGAGGCGTCACATAGACTAGCACTTCCCGAGCAGTCACATGTATAAAAGACTCTCTATAGAGGGCGTCACATAGACTAGCACTTCCCGAGCAGTCACATGTATAAAAGACTCTCTCTATAGAGGGCGTCACATAGACTAGCACTTCCAGAGCAGTCACATGTATAAAAGACTCTCTCTATAGAAGGCGTCACATAGACTAGCACTTCCCGAGCAGTCACATGTATAAAAGACTCTCTCTATAGAGGCGTCACATAGACTAGCACTTCCCGAGCAGTCACATGTATAAAAGACTCTCTCTATAGAGGGTGTCACATAGACTAGCACTTCCCGAGCAGTCACATGTATAAAAGACTCTCTCTATAGAGGGCGTTACATAGACTAGCACTTCCCGAGCAGTCACATGTATAAAAGACTCTCTCTATAGAGGCGTCACATAGACTAGCACTTCCCGAGCAGTCACATGTATAAAAGACTCTCTCTATAGAGGCGTCACATAGACTAGCACTTCCCGAGCAGTCACATGTATAAAAGACACTCACTATAGAGGGCGTCACATAGACTAGCACTTCCCGAGCAGTCACATGTATAAAAGACTCTCACTATAGATGGGGCCACATAAACTAGCACTTCCCGAGCAGTCACATGTATAAAAGACTCTCTCTATAGAGGGCGTCACATAGACTAGCACTTCCCGAGCAGTCACATGTATAAAAGACTCTCTCTATAGAGGGCGTCACATAGACTAGCACTTCCCGAGCAGTCACATGTATAAAAGACTCTCTCTATAGAGGGCGTCACATAGACTAGCACTTCCCGAGCAGTCACATGTATAAAAGACTCTCTATAGAGGGTGTCACATAGACTAGCACTTCCCGAGCAGTCACATGTATAAAAGACTCTCTCTATAGACGGGCGTCACATAGACTAGCACTTCCCGAGCAGTCACATGTATAAAAGACTCTCTCTATAGAGGGCGTCACATAGACTAGCACTTCCCGAGCAGTCACATGTATAAAAGACTCTCTCTATAGAGGGTGTCACATAGACTAGCACTTCCTGAGCAGTCACATGTATAAAAGACTCACTATAGAGGGCGTCACATAGACTAGCACTTCCCGAGCAGTCAAATGTATAAAAGACTCTCTCTATAGAGGCGTCACATAGACTAGCACTTCCCGAGCAGTCACATGTATAAAAGACTCTCTCTATAGAGGCGTCACATAGACTAGCACTTCCCGAGCAGTCACATGTATAAAAGACTCTCTATAGAGGGTGTCACATAGACTAGCACTTCCCGAGCAGTCACATGTATAAAAGACTCTCACTATAGAGGGTGTCACATAGACTAGCATTTCCCGAGCAGTCACATGTATAAAAGACTCTCTATAGAGGGTGTCACATAGACTAGCACTTCCCGAGCAGTCACATGTATAAAAGACTCTCTCTATAGAGGGCGTCACATAGACAAGCACTTCCCGAGCAGTCACATGTATAAAAGACTCTCTCTATAGAGGCGTAACATAGACTAGCACTTCCCGAGCAGTCACATGTATAAAAGACTCTCCATAGAGGGCGTCACATAGACTAGCACTTCCCGAGCAGTCACATGTATAAAAGACTCTCCCTATAGAGGGCGTCACATAGACTAGCACTTCCCGAGCAGTCACATGTATAAAAGACTCTCTCTATAGAGGGCGTCACTTAGACTAGCACTTCCCGAGCAGTCACATGTATAAAACACTCTCTCTATAGAGGCGTCACATAGACTAGCACTTCCCGAGCAGTCACATGTATAAAAGACTCTCTCTATAGAGGCGTCACATAGACTAACACTTCCCGAGCAGTCACATGTATAAAAGACTCTCTCTATAGAGGCGTCACATAGACTAGCACTTCCCGAGCAGTCACATGTATAAAAGACTCTCTCTATAGAGGCGTCACATAGACTAGCACTTCCCGAGCAGTCACATGTATAAAAGACTCTCTCTATAGAGGGCGTCACATAGACTTGCACTTCCCGAGCAGTCACATGTATAAAAGACTCTCTCTATAGAGGCGTCACATAGACTAGCACTTCCCGAGCAGTCACATGTATAAAAGACTCTCTCTATAGAGGGGATCACATAGACTAGCACTTCCAGAGCAGTCACATGTATAAAAGACTCTCTCTATAGAGGCGTCACATAGACTAGCACTTCCCGAGCAGTCACATGTATAAAAGACTCTCTCTATAGAGGCGTCACATAGACTAGCACTTCCCGAGCAGTCACATGTATAAAAGACTCTCTCTATAGAGGGCGTCACATAGACTAGAACTTCCCGAGCAGTCACATGTATAAAAGACTCTCACTATAGACGGGGCCACATAGACTAGCACTTCCCGAGCAGTCACATGTATAAAAGACTCTCTATAGAGGGCGTCACATAGACTAGCACTTCCCGAGCAGTCACATGTATAAAAGACTCTCTCTATAGAGGCGTCACATAGACTAGCACTTCCGGAGCAGTCACATGTATAAAAGACTCTCTCTATAGAGGCGTCACA
Source organism: Bombina bombina (assembly GCF_027579735.1). Taxonomy (NCBI): domain Eukaryota; kingdom Metazoa; phylum Chordata; class Amphibia; order Anura; family Bombinatoridae; genus Bombina; species Bombina bombina. The sequence continues at coordinate 1,275,443,253 of NC_069501.1, forward strand.
TAGACTAGCACTTCCCGAGCAGTCACATGTATAAAAGACTCTCTCTATAGACGGGCGTCACATAGACTAGCACTTCCCGAGCAGTCACATGTATAAAAGACTCTCTCTATAGAAGGCGTCACATAGACTAGCACTTCCGGAGCAGTCACATGTATAAAAGACTCTCTCTATAGAGGCGTCACATAGACTAGCACTTCCAGAGCAGTCACATGTATAAAAGACTCTCTCTATAGAAGGCGTCACATAGACTAGCACTTCCGGAGCAGTCACATGTATAAAAGACTCTCTCTATAGAGGCGTCACATAGACTAGCACTTCCCGAGCAGTCACATGTATAAAAGACTCTCTCTATAGACGGGCGTCACATAGACTAGCACTTCCCGAGCAGTCACATGTATAAAAGACTCTCTCTATAGAGGGCGTCACATAGACTAGCACTTCCCGAGCAGTCACATGTATAAAAGACTCTCTCTATAGAGGGTGTCACATAGACTAGCACTTCCTGAGCAGTCACATGTATAAAAGACTCACTATAGAGGGCGTCACATAGACTAGCACTTCCCGAGCAGTCAAATGTATAAAAGACTCTCTCTATAGAGGCGTCACATAGACTAGCACTTCCCGAGCAGTCACATGTATAAAAGACTCTCTCTATAGAGGCGTCACATAGACTAGCACTTCCCGAGCAGTCACATGTATAAAAGACTCTCTATAGAGGGTGTCACATAGACTAGCACTTCCCGAGCAGTCACATGTATAAACGACTCTCACTATAGAGGGTGTCACATAGACTAGCACTTCCCGAGCAGTCACATGTATAAACGACTCTCACTATAGAGGGTGTCACATAGACTAGCACTTCCCGAGAAGTCACATGTATAAAAGACTCTCTCTATAGAAGGCCTCACATAGACTAGCACTTCCCGAGCAGTCACATGTATAAAAGACTCTCTCTATAGAGGAGTCACATAGACTAGCACTTCCCGAGCAGTCACATGTATAAAAGACCCTCTCTATAGAAGGCGTCACATAGACTAGCACTTCCCGAGCAGTCACATGTATAAAAGACTCTCACTAAAGAGGGCGTCACATAGACTAGCACTTCCCGAGCAGTCACATGTATAAAAGACTCTCACTGTAGAAGGCGTCACATAGACTAGCACTTCCCGAGCAGTCACATGTATAAAAGACTCTCTCTATAGAAGGCGTCACATAGACTAGCACTTCCCGAGCAGTCACATGTATAAAAGACTCTCACTATAGAGGGCGTCACATAGACTAGCACTTCCCGAGCAGTCACATGTATAAAAGACTCTCACTAAAGAGGGCGTCACATAGACTAGCACTTCCCGAGCAGTCACAAGTATAAATGACACTCACTGTAGAAGGCGTCACATAGACTAGCACTTCCCGAGCAGTCACATGTATAAAAGACTCTCTCTATAGAAGGCGTCACATAGACTAGCACTTCCCGAGCAGTCACATGTATAAAAGACTCTCACTATAGAGGGCGTCACATAGACTAGCACTTCCCGAGCAGTCACATGTATAAAAGACTATCTCTATAGAGGGTGTCACATAGACTAGCATTTCCCGAGCAGTCACATGTATAAAAGACTCTCTCTATAGAGGCGTCACATAGACTAGCACTTCCCGAGCAGTCACATGTATAAAAGACTCTCTCTATAGAGGCGTCACATAGACTAGCACTTCCCGAGCAGTCACATGTATAAAAGACTCTCTCTATAGAGGGTGTCACATAGACTAGCACTTCCCGAGCAGTCACATGTATAAAAGACTCTCTCTATAGAGGGCGTTACATAGACTAGCACTTCCCGAGCAGTCACATGTATAAAAGACTCTCTCTATAGAGGCGTCACATAGACTAGCACTTCCCGAGCAGTCACATGTATAAAAGACTCTCTATAGAGGGCGTCACATAGACTAGCACTTCCCGAGCAGTCACATGTATAAAAGACTCTCTCTATAGAGGCGTCACATAGACTAGCACTTCCCGAGCAGTCACATGTATAAAAGACTCTCACTATAGACGGGGCCACATAAACTAGCACTTCCCGAGCAGTCACATGTATAAAAGACTCTCTCTATAGAGGGCGTCACATAGACTAGCACTTCCCGAGCAGTCACATGTATAAAAGACTCTCTCTATAGAGGGCGTCACATAGACTAGCACTTCCCGAGCAGTCACATGTATAAAAGACTCTCTATAGAGGGTGTCACATAGACTAGCACTTCCCGAGCAGTCACATGTATAAAAGACTCTCTCTATAGAGGCGTCACATAGACTAGCACTTCCCGAGCAGTCACATGTATAAAAGACTCTCTCTATAGAGGCGTCACATAGACTAGCACTTCCCAAGCAGTCACATGTATAAAAGACTCTCCATAGAGGGCGTCACATAGACTAGCACTTCCCGAGCAGTCACATGTATAAAAGACTCTCTCTATAGAAGGCGTCACATAGACTAGCACTTCCCGAGCAGTCACATGTATAAAAGACTCTCTCTATAGAGGCGTCACATAGACTAACACTTCCCGAGCAGTCACATGTATAAAAGACTCTCTCTATAGAGGCGTCACATAGACTAGCACTTCCCGAGCAGTCACATGTATAAAAGACTCTCTCTATAGAGGCGTCACATAGACTAGCACTTCCCGAGCAGTCACATGTATAAAAGACTCTCTCTATAGAGGGCGTCACATAGACTTGCACTTCCCGAGCAGTCACATGTATAAAAGACTCTCTCTATAGAGGCGTCACATAGACTAGCACTTCCCGAGCAGTCACATGTATAAAAGACTCTCTCTATAGAGGGGATCACATAGACTAGCACTTCCAGAGCAGTCACATGTATAAAAGACTCTCTCTATAGAGGCGTCACATAGACTAGCACTTCCCGAGCAGTCACATGTATAAAAGACTCTCTCTATAGAGGGCGTCACATAGACTAGTACTTCCCGAGCAGTCACATGTATAAAAGACTCTCTCTATAGAAGCGTCACATAGACTAGCACTTCCCGAGCAGTCACATGTATAAAAGACTCTCTCTATAGAGGGCGTCACATAGACTAGCACTTCCCGAGCAGTCACATGTATAAAAGACTCTCACTATAGACGGGGCCACATAGACTAGCACTTCCCGAGCAGTCACATGTATAAAAGACTCTCTATAGAGGGCGTCACATAGACTAGCACTTCCCGAGCAGTCACATGTATAAAAGACTCTCTCTATAGAGGCGTCACATAGACTAGCACTTCCCGAGCAGTCACATGTATAAAAGACTCTCTATAGAGGGCGTCACATAGACTAGCACTTCCCGAGCAGTCACATGTATAAAAGACTCTCTCTATAGAGGGCGTCACATAGACTAGCACTTCCAGAGCAGTCACATGTATAAAAGACTCTCTCTATAGAAGGCGTCACATAGACTAGCACTTCCCGAGCAGTCACATGTATAAAAGACTCTCTCTATAGAGGCGTCACATAGACTAGCACTTCCCGAGCAGTCACATGTATAAAAGACTCTCTCTATAGAGGGTGTCACATAGACTAGCACTTCCCGAGCAGTCACATGTATAAAAGACTCTCTCTATAGAGGGCGTTACATAGACTAGCACTTCCCGAGCAGTCACATGTATAAAAGACTCTCTCTATAGAGGCGTCACATAGACTAGCACTTCCCGAGCAGTCACATGTATAAAAGACTCTCTCTATAGAGGCGTCACATAGACTAGCACTTCCCGAGCAGTCACATGTATAAAAGACACTCACTATAGAGGGCGTCACATAGACTAGCACTTCCCGAGCAGTCACATGTATAAAAGACTCTCACTATAGATGGGGCCACATAAACTAGCACTTCCCGAGCAGTCACATGTATAAAAGACTCTCTCTATAGAGGGCGTCACATAGACTAGCACTTCCCGAGCAGTCACATGTATAAAAGACTCTCTCTATAGAGGGCGTCACATAGACTAGCACTTCCCGAGCAGTCACATGTATAAAAGACTCTCTATAGAGGGTGTCACATAGACTAGCACTTCCCGAGCAGTCACATGTATAAAAGACTCTCTATAGAGGGTGTCACATAGACTAGCACTTCCCGAGCAGTCACATGTATAAAAGACTCTCTCTATAGACGGGCGTCACATAGACTAGCACTTCCCGAGCAGTCACATGTATAAAAGACTCTCCCTATAGAGGGTGTCACATAGACTAGCACTTCCCAAGCAGTCACATGTATAAAATACTCTCTCTATAGAGGGGGTCACATAGATTAGCACTTCCTGAGCAGTCACATGTATAAAAGACTCTCTCTATAGAGGGCGTCACATAGACTAGCACTTCCCGAGCAGTCACATGTATAAAAGACTCTCTCTATAGAGGCGTCACATAGACTAGCACTTCCCGAGCAGTCACATGTATAAAAGACTCTCTATAGAGGGCGTCACATAGACTAGCACTTCCCGAGCAGTCACATGTATAAAAGACTCTCTCTATAGAGGGCGTCACATAGACTAACACTGCCCGAGCAGTCACATGTATAAAAGACACTCACTATAGAGGGCGTCACATAGACTAGCACTTCCCGAGCAGTCACATGTATAAAAGATTCTCTCTATAGAGGGCGTCACATAGACAAGCACTGCCCGAGCAGTCACATGTATAAAAGACTCTCTCTATAGAGGGCGTCACATAGACTAGCACTTCCCGAGCAGTCACATGTATAAAAGACTCTCTATAGACGGGCGTCACATAGACTAGCACTTCCCGAGCAGTCACATGTATAAAAGACTCTCTCTATAGAGGGTGTCACATAGACTAGCACTTCCCGAGCAGTCACATGTATAAAAGACTCTCTCTATAGAGGGCGTTACATAGACTAGCACTTCCCGAGCAGTCACATGTATAAAAGACTCTCTCTATAGAGGGTGTCACATAGACTAGCACTTCCCGAGCAGTCACATGTATAAAAGACACTCACTTTAGAGGGCATCACATAGACTAGCACTTCCCGAGCAGTCACATGTATAAAAGACTCTCCCTATAGAGGGTGTCACATAGACTAGCACTTCCCAAGCAGTCACATGTATAAAAGACTCTCTCTATAGAAGGCCTCACATAGACTAGCACTTCCCGAGCAGTCACATGTATAAAAGACACTCACTATAGAGGGCGTCACATAGACTAGCACTTCCCGAGCAGTCACATGTATAAAAGACTCTCTCTATAGAGGGGGTCACATAGATTAGCACTTCCCGAGCAGTCACATGTATAAAAGACTCTCTCTATAGAGGGGGTCACATAGACTAGCACTTCCTGAGCAGTCACATGTATAAAAGACTCTCTCTATAGAGGGCGTCACATAGACTAGCACTTCCTGAGCAGTCACATGTATAAAAGACTCTATAGAGGGGGTCACATAGACTAGCACTTCCTGAGCAGTTACATGTATAAAAGACTCTCCCTATAGAGGCGTCACATAGACTAGCACTTCCCGAGCAGTCACATGTATAAAAGACTCTCTCTATAGAGGCGTCACATAGACTAGCACTTCCCGAGCAGTCACATGTATAAAAGACTCTCTCTATAGAGGCGTCACATAGACTAGCACTTCCCGAGCAGTCACATGTATAAAAGACACTCTCTATAGAAGGCCTCACATAGACTAGCACTTCCCGAGCAGTCACATGTATAAAAGACTCTCTCTATAGAGGCGTCACATAGACTAGCACTTCCCGAGCAGTCACATGTATAAAAGACTCTCTCTATAGAGGGCGTCACATAGACTAGCACTTCCCGAGCAGTCACATGTATAAAAGACTCTCTCTATATACAATGGGACCCATTTATCAAGCCTTCAGACTCGCCAGAAGCACCAGTTATGAAGCAGCGGTCTATAGACCACTGCTCCATAACCTGTCCGCCTGCTCTGAGGAGGCGGACAGAGATTGCGTGAAATCAATCCGATCAATTCCGATCAGTTTGATTGACACCCCCTGCTAGCGGTCAATCTGCAGGGGGCGGCGTTGCACAATTCACAAGAGCTGCTGGTGCAATGCTGAATGCGGAGAGCGTATTGCTGATTGGATTATGTCGGACAGACATTTCATAAATAGGCCCCAATGTGCCTGAAATAACAGCTTCCAGCCCAGTTCAGTCCAATCATTTAAACTCCAACTATAAATCAAATCTATATAATATGTGCAGTGCCTGTGTCAGCAAAAGAAAATTCTGTTTCATCAGACTTTATATTGATGTATATGTACTTATATTTATACTTTATATTCATGTATATGTACTTATATTTATACTTTATATTGATGTATATGTACTTATATTTATACTTTATATTGATGTATATGTATTTATATTTATACTTTATATTGATGTATATGTACTTATATTTATACTTTATATTGATGTACATGTATTTATATTTATACTTTATATTGATGTATATGTATTTATATTTATACTTTATATTGATGTATATGTATTTATATTTATACTTTATATTGATGTATATGTACTTATATTTATACTTTATATCCATACGTTGTTATCCTTATTTTCCCATGAAGATCGTGTGATTTACATTTTTTATGTGATGTCTCTCAATTTGTTAACCCCTTAATGACCACAGCACTTTTCCATTTTCTGTCCGTTTGGGACCAAGGCTATTTTTACATTTTTGAGGTGTTTGTGTTTAGCTGTAATTTTCCTCTTACTCATTTACTGTACCCACACATATTATATACCGTTTTTCTCGCCATTAAATGGACTTTCTAAAGATATCATTATTTTCATCATATCTTATAATTTACTATAAAAAATATTATAAAATATGAGGAAAAAATGAAAAAAACACACTTTTTCTAATTTTGACCCCCAAAATCTGTTACACATCTACAACCACCAAAAAACACCCATGCTAAATAGTTTCTAAATTTTGTCCTGAGTTTAGAAATACCCAATGTTTACACGTTCTTTACTTTTTTTGCAAGTTATAGGGCCATAAATACAAGTAGCACTTTGCTATTTCCAAACCATTTTTTTTCAAAATTAGCGCTAGTTACATTGGGACACTGATATCTTTCAGGAATCCCTGAATATTCATTGACATGTATATATTTTTTTTAGTAGACATCCCAAAGTATTGATCTAGGCCAATTTTGGTATATTTCATGCCACCATTTCACCGCCAAATGCGAGCAAATAAAAAAAAAAAGTTCACTTTTTCACAAATTTTTTCACAAACTTTCGGTTTCTCACTGAAATTATTTACAAACAGTTTGTGCAATTATAGCATAAATGGTTGTAAATTTTTCTCTGGGATCCCCTTTGTTCAGAAATAGCAGACATATATGGCTTTGGCGTTGCTTTTTGGTAATTAAAAGGCCGCTAAATGCCACTGTGCACCACACGTGTATTATGCCCAGCAGTGAAGGGGTTAATTAGGGAGCATGTAGGGAGCTTTTTGGGGTAATTTTAGCTTTAGTATAGTGTAGTAGACAACCCCAACTATTGATCTAGGCCCATTTTGGTATATTTTATGCTACCATTTCACCGCCACATGCGATCAAATTAAAAAAAACGTTAAATTTTTCACAATTTGAGGTTTCTCACTGAAATCATTTACAAACAGCTTGTGCAATTATGGCACAAATGGTTGTAAATGCTTCTCTGGGATCCCCTTTGTTCAGAAATAGCAGACATATATGGCTTTGGCCTTGCTTTTTGGTACTTAGAAGGCCGCTAAATGCCGCTGCGCATCACACGTGTATTATGGCTAGCAGTGAAGGGGTTAATTAGGTAGCTTGTACGGAGCTTGCAGGGTTAATTTTAGCTTTAGTGTAGAGTTCAGCCTCCCACCTGAAACATCAGACCCCCTGATCCCTCCTAAACAGCTCTCTTCCCTCACCCACCCCACAATTGTCCCCACCATCTTAAGTACTGGCAACAACTCTGCCAGTACTAAAATAAAAGGTATATTTAGGATTTTTTGGGTTTTTTTTAAGCATATTTACATATGCTGCTGTGTAGGACCCCCCTTAGCCCCCAACCTGACTGATCCCCCACCAAACAGCTCTCTAACCCTCCCCCTCTGCCTTAATGGGCGCCATCTTTGGTACTGGCAGCTGTCTGCCAGTACCCAGTTTTGAATAAAATTGTTGCTTTTTTAATTTTTCCCCTTTTCTGTAGTGTAGCTCCCCCCCCACCAAAGACCAACCCCCCACCCCCTCCTAGATACCTTCGATTGATTTTTTAAAAAAAAATTAAAATACCCCTTTCTCCCACTTTTATAACAAAATCTTTTCTGTAGTGTAGTGGTTCCCACCCACTCCCGCCCCATGAACGCGCCCGCCCGCCGCCCCCCGTGTACGCCCGTGCGCGCCCCCATCCGTGTTCCCTACATATTTATTCACTTTAATTTGTTCCCAGTGATCTATTTTACATGCTGGAGTGTATTAAATTATTTACAAATAGCGTATTTACCTTTATTTTGGCATTTGAAATAGTTGATGTTGCCTGTGGTATCCCTACCTTTAATGAAACCTAATTATTGGCTATAGAAAACGCTTAGGGGCAACCTCTCATTTGAAAGAGAGGAGCATACTTGCTCCTCTAGAGCCCCCCCTCCACACCAGGCTAAGTAATAATCTCTATATTTACAGGGATATGTGACCCCTCATTTGAATTGGCAGATTTTCAAAGCCTGCGCCCTTCTCCCTGGCTCACACCCTTCCCGTGTGACATCACCACGTGCACCTGTAGTGATAGTAACATGACTTACAAGATGACGCAGTCCCGCTGTAGTCCTCATCCGCACTGCAGAATAAATGTGCAAGACAGCGAGGGGTCGTCATACTCATCTAAGAGGATAAAATGCATCACTGTTAATTAGAAAAGCATTTTGCACAATTTTATGCAGAGTGTTAACTGATCATCACAAAAACTGCATCTGTAATGGTTTTTTCCCCTATGTTCATATGACTAATTACACATTTAATACAATCAATGTTTGCTTAATGGACTATATACCCCCTAGGTGACACATGAGACTACTATTGGACCTCTCAATATTGTGGAGAATGCTAAATTATAGTGGGTAATCTCAAATAAGAGAAGACCACTCTTGGGTCTTAGATAGTGAACCTCATTTTATTTTTATGTAACCTATCTGTGGCTAAAACACATAATATAGAATGTAACTATATAGGAAAGAACTATCTATGGAACTTGCGAATACTGAGTACTTTTACAAAATAGAATATCATGTTGAGTTAGTGATGCCATTCAACGTAATAAAGTATGAGATCAAAAATGATAACAGATAGTTGCTGGCACCTCTCCGGGTCTAATATCCCTTTTATATGAAATTAGCTCTGAGTCTAGATCTTGCTGGGTAGTTTTGGAGGGTTAAATAAAGTTTATACCACAAGATTAAATTAGGTTGGCTGAAGATGCTAAAATATTAAAAAAAAGTGGGCAAATGTTAAGACCCATGTAGCACTTGGTAGGTAGCATTGAGACGCAATCACCCTAAAAGGAAAGGGAAAAACAGACACGGAGCTTTAAACAATAACCTGTCAGTAGGAAGCGATATTCTGCTTGAGAAGAGTAGTAGATTATAGACAAAGGAAGTATTACTCTCCTGTCATTTTATAGTGTAGGAACTGGGCTGCTTCAGACACAAACAGCACATCCCCCATCTCGTATTGCTATAGGGAGAGGACTAAGAAGAGAACAGTTAACTGCAACCTTTATGTTCTACTTGTTTCCCTTATACCTAATAGCTAACCGTAATACTATAGGCGTGTTAGATGTCGCAGTATGCTAAGGTATTAAATATCATGGGGTTTAAACTTAATGCTCACACAACCAGGACCCACAGTTAGCGCTTGTGAGTGTGGCAACAATAACTAATGAGATGTAACAGTAGGCTGATGGTCACACATCTTACTTGTTAGTCTTCGATCTTGTCCCTCCCCATAGGGTCTAAACTAGATACTCTCATCTATCAGGGATAGCAGTACTGAGGTTATTAGCACAATCTATTCCAACACATTTAATAGAGCCAGCTATACCAAACAGTGCAAAATCAAACATGAGAATCAGTGCATATACTATGCATGGATACCCAGATGGGAGCGCTTTAGGATCGTAGTTAGGAGCATATACTCCACATGTGCCTCGCTATGTCCCAGTACACATATGAATCATATGCTATCTAGAGGCAGAATTGTTTTAAAGATAAGATAAAAGCTTTGTTAATAAAAAAAAAAAAAGAAAACAAGATCTAGAACTGGATATTGAACGAGGACTACACCATAGAAGCATCATTTTAGATAAAAAGAGACCTTTAAGATTTAATGTCAGACTTACACACTTCACAAATAAATATTTGTATTATAATTATTATAGCTCTATTTGCCATGTTGTTATGGCCATCTAGTGGTGAACATGTGAATTACACTTAATTGTACATCAAGCTCAAATTCCAACCTATGTGACATATAAAAACCCTGCTTAGTGTATAATGTCCCAGATCTAAACATCGCCATAAAAGCAGTTTCCTGATGCCACAAGCAGTATGCAAATGAGTTATTTGTAAACAGAACAAAACCCTTTACTTACACAGACTAGGGGGCCAAATTATCATTGTGTGGACGGACATCGATAAATGCCGACAGCCGATCCGCATTTATCATTGCACAGGCAATGCTTGTGCAATACCTCCCCCTGCAGATTCGCGGCGAGCGTGACGAGCATGGAAACAGATGTCTAAAGATGCATTCGGGCCTTAATAAATCGGCCCCCTAGTGTCCAATAGTGGATTATAAGACCAGTAGTCACAATAGTCCTCTAAAGTGAATAGATTGTGCAGTTGGTCTTAAGGTGGCACTGCCAGTACATTAGCTTGTGGGATCGTGTAATACGTGTGTGTAAACACTGGAGCAGCTGCTAAAACGTTCTTCTGCTGAAGTACAGCAATGGGAGGGCTCCCCTGCTCTGTGTCTCCATCGATCTGCATGGGTGCGTTTGCTGCTTCACATAGTAATTGTGGGCCCTTGTGGTACAAATCAAATTCCCCAGGGGATACTTCTCCACCCGCAATGACTTCATTTTCCAGTGGCTGTTGATTGATTAGTAACGCTATCCAGGTTGGATTGTTGTATCTGAAATCAGGAGTTAAGGTAAGGTGTTGGTGGATAGCCACACTCAACTTCGCAAAGTGATCATTCAGGAGCGCTGCTACACCATCTTTAATAGAGCTCCAAATGCCCTTCATAATGCCATAGTGAAAAAGTAGTGACAAGACTATAATAGGCACAGCTAGAGCAGGTATAGTACAGGGTGAGGGGGTATGCAGTGACAGACAATATAGCACTGCTCACCCAAGACTATAATAGGCACAGCTAGAGCTAGGGAAGGTATACTGTATGCCAATAGTACAGGGTGAGGGGGTATGCAGTGACAGGCAATATAGCACTGCTCACCCAAGACTATAATAGGCACAGCTAGAGCTAGGGAAGGTATACTGTATGCCAATAGAACAGGGTGACGGGGTATGCAGTGACAGGCAATATAGCCCTGCTAACCCAAGACTATAATAGGCACAGCTAGAGCTAGGGAAGGTATACTGTATGCCAATAGTACAGGGTGAGGGGGTATGCAGTGACAAGACTATAATAGGCACAGCTAGAGCTAGCGAAGGTATACTGTATGCCAATAGTACAGGGTGAGGGGGTATGCAGTGACAGGCAATATAGCACTGCTCACCCAAGACTATAATAGGCACAGCTAGAGCTAGGGAAGGTATACTGTATGCCAATAGTACAGGGTGAGGGGGTATGCAGTGACAGGCAATATAGCACTGCTCACCCAAGACTATAATAGGCACAGCTAGAGCTAGGGAAGGTATACTGTATGCCAATAGTACAGGGTGAGGGGGTATGCAGTGACAGGCAATATAGCACTGCTCACCCGGTGGTTCCAGGACTGACCCCAATATTAGTATGTTCAGCACTTTCAAGCACTTGATTGCAAACAAAATTCCCAATTAAACCATTTTTGTAGATATCTTGAAATAAGCCAATTGACTCATTATGAAATCTGCTTTCTCTTGATAGCCTTTTTTGAAGAAGCAGCAAAGCACTACTGAGAGCTAGCTGAACACACCACTTGAACCAATATCAAGAAGCATATACCTGTATGTGAAGCCAATAATCAGCAGCTTTGCTGTTCCTGATCCTACCTAGGTATACTTTCCAACAAAGGATACCAAGGGAACAAAGCAAATTAGACAATACAACTAAATTGGAATCTTGTTTAAATGTACTGTTTCTTGAATGGATGAAGCTTGTTAGTCTACTAAAACCTTGCAGTCAATCATACAAGAGCAGCAAAATGAGAGGACACATAACTGGGTCTATGAATATGCTAAAGCCGAAACGCGTCAGACGCTGGAAGCTACCTTTTGCTTTTACCCACTTGATTTTCGTGTTTAAATGGATTTAATGGATTAATTTTAGATTTCAGCTGCTGAGCTTTTTTGTACTTTGTTTCCTACTGCAAAAGCATTGTTATATTCAGGTTTTCATATGTTAATCCAATCGGTGCTAGAAAATGCAGATGTATATTGCAGACCTATCTCAAGTAGCCTAAGCAAATGAAACAGTTCCCATGGGTGAGAATACTACTGTCACTTATGAGAATCTAAATTCAGTAGCTTAGAAATTACAGATTATGACAGGCACAATGAGTCATTCTAATGTTTTTATCAGGATTACCAACAATGGGTATAGGTTTGTTATTATATAGTTACGCATTTGTCTTTAATCTTATACTATGTTATTTACAGTGGGGAAAAAAAGTATTTAGTCAGCCACCAATTGTGCAAGTTCTCCCACTTAAGAAGATAAGAGAGGCCTGTAATTTTCATCATAGGTACCTCAACTATGAGAGACAAAATGTGGAAACAAATCCATACAATCACATTGTCTGATTTGGAAAGAATTTATTTGCAAATTATGGTGGAAAATAAGTATTTGGTCACCTACAAACAAGCAAGATTTCTGGCTCTCACAGACCTGTATCTTCTTCTTTAAGAGGCTCCTCTGTCCTCCACTCATTACCTGTATTAATGGCACCTGTTTGAACTTGTTATCAGTATAAAAGACACCTGTCCACAACCTCAAACAGTCACACTCCAAACTCCACTATGGTGAAGACCAAAGAGCTGTCGAAGGACACCAGAAACAAAATTGTAGACCTGCACCAGGCTGGGAAGACTGAATCTGCAATAGGCAAGCAGCTTGGTGTGTAGAAATCAACTGTGGGAGCAATAATTAGAAAATGGAAGACATATAAGTCCACTGATAATCTCCCTCGATTTGGGGCTTCACGCAAGATCTCACCCTGTGGGGTCAAAATGATCACAAGAATGGTGAGCAAACATCCCAGAACCACACGGGGGGACCTAGTGAATGACCTGCAGAGAGCTGGGACCAACGTAACAAAGGCTACCATCAGTAACACACTACGCCGCCAGGGACTCAGATCCTGCAGTGCCAGACGTGTCCCCCTGCTTAAGCCAGTACATGTCCGGGCCCGTCTGAAGTATGCTAGAGAGCATTTGGATGATCCAGAAGTGGATTGGGAGAATGTCATATGGTCAGATGAAACCAAAGTAGAACTGTTTGGTAGAAACACATCTTGTCGTGTTTGGAGGAGAGAGAACACCATACCTACTGTGAAGCAGAGGGGTGGCAACATCATGCTTTGGGGCTGTTTCTCTGCAAAGGGAACAGGACGACTGATCTGTGTACATGAAAGAATGAATGGGCCATTTATCGTGAGATTTTTAGTGCAAACCTCCTTCCATCAGCAAGGGCATTGAAGATGAAACGTGGCTGGGTCTTTCAGCATGACAATGATCCCAAACACACTGCCCGGGCAACGGAGTGGCTTCGTAAGAAGCATTTCAAGGTCCTGGTGTGGCCTAACAAGTCTCCAGATCTCAACCTCATAGAAAACCTTTGGAGGGAGTTGAAAGTCTGTGTTGCCCAGCGACAGCCCCAAAACATCACTGCTCTAGAGGAGATCTGCATGCAGGAATGGGCCAACATACCAGCAACAGTGTGTGACAACCTTGTGAAGACTTACACAAAACGTTTAACCTCTGTCATTGCCAACAAAGGATATATAACAAAGTATTGAGATGAACTTTTGATATTGACCAAATACTTATTTTCCCCCATAATTTGCAAATAAATTCTTTCAAAATCAGACAATGTGATTGTTTGGATTTGTTTCCAAATTTTGTCTCTCATAGTTGAGGTATACCTATGATGAAAATTACAGGCCTCTCTCATATTCTTAAGTGGGAGAACTTGCACAATTGGTGGCTGACTAAATACTTTTTTTCCCCACTGTATCTTAGATTACAGTATTATTTATGACTATCTCAGCAGTAACCTCCAATGTGTTAGTATTTCCTAGGTTACAAAATAATTTACTATTGTTTCATCAGTAACCTCCCATATATTTGTATTATGTTACTGTATTTCTGATCAGGTGATATCTTTTTAAACACAGCAAATTATTTTGTGGAGTAAAGAGGATTCAGTTAGGATAAATATATACAGATTTATTAAACATTAAACAAGATATTAACAAGCGATATAACATTTAAGATATACACAAAACAGTCTCTCTGACACTATAAAATAAAGTATATTACTTTGCTTAGTTTTAACCCTGTAGGTCCCAATCTAACAGTAAAATCTATAACATTGCAAATAAACCAGCATGAACCAACTATGCGATATACGTTACTGGCAACTGTTATTTAATACAAATTTATCCAAATATTACCATTAAAATTATATCCTGATACTTAACAATTTATAGCAATTAGTCAAATTCAAACTGAGTATGCACAGCTAATGAACACATAAAACCCTTTGTGAATGCATCAACAGGTCTCCGCCTTAGAGAATACAAAACCATTCAAATTAAACACTTTAAAAGTAACACCCAGAGCTTTCCTTATAACAAGCTAAAATTTAACTACACATTATCTATGAAATTATTTCTTGTATTGTTAGGTGAATTAAATTCCTAGACAATATAAACCAGACTATAGGGGTAGTACATATATATAAATGGGCTTATAATTTATACCATGCCTATCTCAATAAAGACTTTAAATGCAATAACTGCTTAAATATAAGTAAATACTTTTTATACTTCCCCACAAAGTTTTCCTCTCCAAGACTCTAGTCAAGCTGAATGTTCCCACTGTATCCGGTCCCACAGAATTTCTTAGTCCACAGGAAAAAACAGGCAAATGTTTCCAAGAATATAAAAAATATAAGATGAGTACTACCAGGATTCAAAGTTCTCTTTCAGGGAATATTTGGACAGCGCTTTCAGACCATTTTGGTCAGTGTAAGATCCATTTTCAGTGTCCTGTGCCTATGATTATAGGAAACACAATATTTTTCCCTGTGCCTATGACTCAACATATTCCCCTTTCCAATTTCTCTATATGTAGGATGCATATGGAGGGATTGGCCTGGAACTTCTGATAGGTTGTGCCAGGAAAATAAAGTTGTTGTTGCAACAGATGATCTTAGGTTCTCACTTTTAGAAAGCTTTTAGAAAGCAAACATGCAGGCTCAGTATACTCATCATCTGGTATCTTCAGTCAGCAACCCCTCTCTAATTCCTGGCCACCCTGCAGCAACAGGGGAGAAGAATCTCCGGCTGAGATACTAGACATTTTTGGAAATTTTATAGTGGAGCCGGCAGTAGTGATGATGAATCACGTGTGATCAACCTGTTATCGGATCCCGTTCAATCAGGGCTCATGACGTATGTTCCTCCTCTGATGGCCTCATTCTCATCAACATCGGATCTGGATTGGTTCATATTCTTACTAGGAAGAGATGACTGACAAGAGTATTTGGCATTCATACTTCAAATACATCATCTTAGAATTAAAATTCTTCACCCACGAGCTAAATACTTTATTTCTACCTGATTTTCTACACTTCATTACTGTGGTACAGGTATATCATTTAGTTCCCCTTCTATGACTTGTAATTGGGACCTAGGATGGCATGCTTGCAACTGATTAATGTGGACCCATTTATCTATAAAAGTATCATTTTTAGGGATCCTTATTTTATAGGCAACTGGAGATATTTTGTCAGTTATGACAAAAGGACTCTTCCATGATGGAAGGAACTTCTTCTCCTTAACCTGATCTCTTCCAAAGTTATAAAGATAAACTTTCATTAATTTCATATTCCTTTTTGGAAGTTTTGAGATCATAAGTTTTAGCGGCAGTTGCGGCCTTCTCTATGTTCCTTTGAGCAAATGCAAAAGCATACTGCAGATATGTTCTTAAGTTTTCTACATGCTGATGCGTAGTAGCAGCATTTATTAAATTGTGGTCTGAGGTGTGATACAGTAAATGCTGAGGTAGAACCATTCTTCTACCAATCATCAGTTCAAAATGTGACATCTTTGTAGCACTACTTGGTGTTGCTCTTAATGCCATTAGGACTAGAGGTAATTTTACATCCCAGTCCTTACCTGTTTCACTCACAAACTTCTTGAGTTTTTTCACAATAGAGGTTGTAATGCTCTACACCACTACTAGCGGCAGCTATATATGCAATGTGGAACTTTCTTTTAACCCCTAGTATTTTCCACATCTTGGTCGTCACTTTACTAGTGAAGTGGGTTCCCCGATCGGATTCGATTCTCTGGGATAAACCAAATCTGGAAAACATGTGGTTGATGAGCAATGCTGCGCATGTTTCAGCACTATTGTTAGGTGCACTGATGCACTCTACCTTTTTAGTGAATAGGCATTTTACTGTCAACATGTATCTGTTACCTCTTGATGACCTCATTACTGGACCAATAAGATCAATTTGTATATCTAACCATGACATTACATCCCCTTTTCTGCAATGGCGCTCTATGTGTTGGTGCGGTGGGTTGGAACTGTGGACAGATTAAACAACCTTGACAGTAGGTTTAAACATCCTTCAACATATGTGGCCAAAAGGTGTAATTATGCAATATTTTATATAAGAGTTTGGCACCACAATGGCCAGACGTGAGAGCATCATGGGCATGTTGAAGCATGAGACTTCGGAACTGGGTAGGTACCACCGATTGCTGGATACCTGCTTTGGAGGTTCTAATTAACAAACCGTCCTGTAACTTGAATTGTGATTTTGATTTCATCAATATTCCAAGATCTTCCTTACCAGTACAATCATCTTTTGAGATGGGGTTGTTTTCAGGGTCTTCTATATGTATATAGAAAATACCTATAATGGGGTCTTCTCTCTGACTAGTGATCAGATTATCATTAGGAGAATCCTGACTCCATTGTACCAGGTTAGGCTCATTGTGTTGTTTGGCCTGGTTTCTCGTAATGACCTGAATTGCACCCATTAAGTGGTCAATATTAAGGAGCTCTCCAGTTATGGCTCCTTGTTTGGATAATGAATCTGCAAGATCATTGCCTTCCTTATCATGACCTAGAATTCTGGAATGACCCTTGGAGGCATATTTAAGAAATGTCTTGTGGACCTGATCAGACAGTGCGGATCAGGTCCGCAAGACATCGCTGAATGCGGAGAGCAATACGCTCTCCGCATTTAACATTGCACCAGCAGCTCAGAAGAGCTGCTGGTGCAACGCCGCACCTGCTGACTCTTGGCCAATGGGCCGCCAGCAGGGGGTGTCAATCAACCCAATTGCATTCGATCGGGTTGAATTGTTGCGATTCCTATCCGCCTGCTCAGAGCAGGCGGACAGGGTTATGGAGCAGCGGTCTTTGTGACCGCTGCTTCATAACTGCTGTTTCTGGCGAGTCTGAAGACTCACCAGAAACATGGGCCATCAAGCTCCTTTCGGAGCTTGATAGATAGGCCCCTTGGTCTTTTTCCAATGTATGGTTAAACCATTGGACACCACTAGCTTATCAATTTCGCAGAACAACTTGCCATGTTTGACTGGTTTATTGTTAGTTCTCTGCATGCAATTTTTTTCCAAGTTGGCAGGTATTCAACAAAAATGTCACGCACATAATTTGAGCCAGTAATGATCACAAATTCATGAATACCTTGTTCAATAGACATTTCAATGGTTTTTACAACAGCAGTGAGTTCTGAAACTGGATCTTGGTCCAATGTTGAAACCTACGGAAATATTTGGGAATCCATTTGCCAAAGTTATACCAATGTCAGCGACTAATCTGTGCTCATTATCAATAGTGGCATGGTAAGAGCAACCATCAATATATACCCAAGGTAATGTTTGACACTGGTCCTCATTATATATTTTATATGGGGAAAGCAATTGTTCCTTCATGAAAATCCTCTTAAACTAAATCTTCCCCATGATCTTTAGCAGTACAGTCATGGAGCTCAGAATGGAGCTCTTTTTATTTTGCTTAAAGCGAATTTCTAAAGGCCAACCTTGTAAGGAAAGAGTCCAAGCTGTTATGCGGCTTTTTGTAGAGCCCATACAGTAGATAAGAGGGCTTTTTCGCTATCACTAAATTTTATTTCTACTGGGGATAAGGTTTTGCTCAGATAAGCAATGCTTTGCTTAAATTATCCTGTTTTTGGTATAAGACAGCACTCATGCTTACATCAGTGTAACCTGTTTCTAAGTAGAAAGGTTTACCACCTTCAGGGTAAGCTACGCAAGGTGCTTGAGTGAGTTTTCTCTTCAGCTCTCTTATGGCTATCTCTTGAGTCTCACTCCAATGCCATTTCACATCCTTCTTTAGAAAAAGTAGCAGTGGTTTAGCTAATTCTGCATAATTATCAATACATTTGGAGAATAGTTTGTCATACCCAGGAATAATCTTAATTCCTTTAAGTTAGTTGGGTTCTTAGAATTTATTATAGCTTCCACCTTTTTCTTCTGAGGATTTAACCCTTCAGAAGTAACTTCATGTCCCAAGAAGTTCACACGGTTTACGGCACCATTGGGCTTTTTGTAGGAATAATTTGACACCTGCCATTTTAAGTTGGCTGAGGACATGTTTAAGCTCTGTGATGTGTCTTTTAAAGTCTGTGCTTTTGATTAACACATCATCAACATAAGATAAGGTCCCCCTTTCTAGTGCATCAGGCATATACTGCAAATTCATGTCCTGATTTATGTATCCAAATGGAAGTCTTTGGAATGTATATTGGACCTTTTGGAAGGAGAATGTGAGTTTATACTGGTCTTCCTCATGTACATTTATGGTCCAGTATCCCTGCGCTCAATCAATGGCAGTGAATATTTTAGATCCCTGCATCTGCGCTAGGCACTGGTCAATGTATAGTACAGGCCAGCCAGTCATATATACTCGTTATAGTATATACTATCTTAAGTCAGCACACAAACACCATTGTCCATTGGGTTTAAGAATACCTAGAATAGGATTATTATAAGAGCTATGCACCTGTCGGATGATACCCCTTTCTTCTAAATTCTTTATGATTTCTGCAAGAGCATCATAGGAAGCTAAAGGAAGTCTGGTGGTGCATTGAGATTGGTTTGGATTCTTGCAATATGCAGGTCTGTAGTCCCACAGTCGTAAGAATCCCTAGCAAAAATGTCCTGGTATTCCATCAGTTCTCATAGCTGTTGGCGTTCTCCATCATTAGAACAGCCATTAGGTAAGGGTATTGCTCATAGACTATTTGCTGAAATCCTGAAAAGTTTTCAGGTTGTGCTATCTCATAGGCTTCTTCAAACCTAGAGGTAAGATTCCCTTGATTATAATTTACATTGCCCCCATGATTCTTGTTATTGGGGTATTCTTGCTCTTTGATCGGTTGATCAAATACTAGGAAGGCTTCTTCAATTTTACAGATGCCTTCCTCTGAGCTGAAGTGATAAATAGAATAGAATTTTAAACAATCCCTCTGGCATAGATGCAAAGGATTGTTCTATTAACTGTTCTTCAGTTAAATATCCTTCAGGTATTAGCACAATTATATTATTCTGGAATTCAAAAGTGTAATAACTCGATTCAAGCGCATATCCTATGGTAGTTCCCTTGGATAAAGTGATATCCTGTGGGGTCATGTTATGCACAATAAAATGTATTGGAATATTTCCAAAATTTACCATGGGAGTATTTATGTAGCTAGCTTCCTGTTTTCAGTTTAATTTGGCATACTTGGTTTTTCCAAGGTTATGCACTTACATAGGGATAAATAGGTAATCTTTAACTTTCTCAATTTCTGCGAGGAATTGAGATTGATCTCCCCCTTTAGGGGACTTATGTCCCCTTTGTGGAGAGATATGGTTAATACATCGCCATCTAGGGTAATATTGGCTATCTTTCCAGGCAGAATTTTAAAAGTATGATCGTCAGATCATCTATCTACAGGATAGTTACTTCAGGTACAGAGTTATTCCTGAAATGAATCTCTACAGCATTTGGCTTCTCTTCCACCATGTGACAGTTATGTCCTGTGTAAGGAATGCTGGACAACTCATAATTAATAGGTCTTTTGACTTGTGACCAGATAACATTATTTATGCAATCAATTATGCTACTTAGTCGCTTAAGAAGATCAATACCTATTATCAAATGATCTACAATTTCACACATAAAGTTATCATGTTTAAACACTTGTGGACACAGTTTACTTGGATTCATTACATCACCTGACGAGACACAATCCCTATCGACGGTCTACTCCGTAATAGGGATAGCAAGTTTCCTGTGTACCGCACTGCAGTTAGGGGATATTTCCTCCTGTGGGGATTGTTCTGCGCATCCATCTGTGGGAATAATACTTAGGGACAACTGAAAAATAGGAAAGTCATTAATACTCCCAGACTGGCTACACCTGTCATCACATTCAGGCCTTCCATTGCTGGGCTGTAGGGAGAGAATTTGATTAGTAAAATTTTTAAAATGTATTATCCCATTTGGTATTTCTCTCCCCTCAGATAATATCTGAGTATTTATAACTGTGCCTGTGGCCCATTGTTGACCACTGGCTGTACCCCTAAAAAAGTATTATTCGGTTGCTAAGCCTTAAAAGCTTGGCTCATATTAGTGAATTTTTTGCGTAACTAATTTAACTGGGTACTAAGTTGATCGACTTGATTGTACAAGTTACCTCTACCCCTGGGCCTATCTTTTGATGCCCAATAGTAGTGATTCCTGGACCATTGGGTCTCCTCAGAATCAAGGCCACTGTTTCTATCCTGACATGGTGGCCCTTGGGGTTCAGCTTGTCTCACGTTACTAAATACATAAATAAAATATTCTGAGCTCTCAAATTTGGGATTATTTTCAGCCATACTGTAAGCTCCTTTTAGTGCAGAAAATTCAATTGGACTTTGATTTGCGCCACATTTCAAATTATATAAAGCCACCTTAGCCGCGGTTGTGGTGCGATATGGCCAAAACTCCTTTTTGAACTGTTGCTTTATTTCACTCCAAGAATTAATATTCATGTCTTTGAGTGAAACAAAGTATTCATGGTGCTTAGCCTCAAATACCCATGGCAGAAATTCAATTTTAGATTGCCCATCATTTATATTTAATACAGCTAAAGCATTTTCATAAGCCTCTAAATGATCAATTATGGAAGTGGTCCCCCATTTGGAAAATGGGTGTACTGCTCTACTAAGGAACTTAATTATTGTAGGGGTGTCATACACTTTATTAAGTACATTACCGGATTTCATTGTTAGGGTTAGAGCGCCCTCTATCTGTCCTATCTTTACTATGCTGAAATTTTTTATATGGGCTGTCTGAGAAGCTAGCCCCCCCCCCACCTTCTGACCCGCTATAGTAACTGCCTTCTTCCTCTGAGGCGTAATACTTATCTTGCCCTTCAGAGTAAGGTAATGGCCTAAGGGGGAGGTTATCTCTGGACCTGAATTAGGGCTATAATTTGGGGATTTTTGTTTATCCTCCTGCCTTATATTTTGAAACTCACATCTGACCCAGTCCTTAATTGAGTTAATAATTTCATTGCTAGAGTTATTATTTGAAGGCTCCTTATTGCTGCTGATTTGTCTCTTTAATTCATTTATTTCCTGTCCATATTCTTTTTCAGCCCCACGATATCTAGCTTTTAAAGTTTTATTTTCATTTTGGCACTTTCATAATCTTCTTCTAAAGCTTTTATTTTAGCCACTTATTTCTGATTATATTCATTCAGGATAGACATTTTTATTAACTTCTAGACTCTAACTTTCTGACAATAAATTCTTCTTCAAATTCTCACGATGAATACTTTCAGCCCTTAGCTGTTACAATTGTACATTCTGTCCTGCCATTTGGTTAGACATCTCACAGCTCAAATACATTAGGATCAGTCAAGTTTTAAAAATTATCTCATTGCGCCCTTTTAATTCTTTGCATTGACTAAGCTTCAGTAAAACTTAGTATAAATCTCTAACCCACATTTCTTTAACTAAACCTTTGGCTTTAGCTTAAAACCCCTTGCTATAAGTGTATACATCATCCCCAATATCAAGCCTGTCCTGAGGTAGTTCATGACCTCTATTTTAAGAGTTCCTGTCTGAAACATTTCATCAACAGAGGATCTTGGGGAGGGTACATTTTCATCATGCACCGATACGCTAGAGTCGCTTTTTGTTGAAGACATAGCTATTTTAGTGTTGTACTTAATAAGATAAAAATGCTTGTATAATTTCTAAGAAATCATGCAGCTAGATTACGAGTTGTGCGTTAGGGTTAGAAAGCAGTGTTAAGAGGTCCTAACGCTGCTTTTTAACGCCCGCTGGTATTACAAGTCTTGCAGGTACAGGTGTACCACTCACTTTTTTGGTCAGACTCGAAAATACCGCAAATCCACTTACGTCAATTGCATATCCTATATTTTCTATGGGACTTGCATAGCGCCGGTATTACGAGTCTAACCAAAAGTGAGCGGTACAGCCTCTCCTGTCAAGACTGATACCGCATTTAAAAGTCAGTAGTTAAGAGTTTTATGGGCTAACGCTGTAGCATAAAACTCTTAACTAAAGTGGTAAAAAGTACACTAACACTCATAAACTACCTATTAACCCCTAAACCGAGCCCCCCCCACATTGCAAACACTAAATAAAAATGTTTAACCCCTAATCTGCAGAACCGGACATCGCCGACACTATAAAAAATATATTAACCCATAAACCACCGCCCTCCCACATCGCAAACACTAGTTTAATTTTATTAACCCCTAAATTGTCATCCCTAACATCGCTGACACCTACCTACATTTATTAACCCCTAATCTGCCGCCCCCAACGTCGCCACAACTATATTAAATGTATTAACCCCTAAATCTAAGTCTAACACTAACCCTAACCCCCCTAACTTAAATATCATTTAAATAAATCTAAATAAAATTACTACAATTCACTAAATTATTCCTATTTAAAACTAAACACTTACCTATAAAATAAACCCTAAGATAGCTAAATTATAACTAATAGTTACATTGTATCTAGCTTAGGGTTTATTTTTATTTTACAGGCAACTTTGTATTTATTTTAACTAGGTACAATAGTTATTAAATAGTTATTAACTATTTAATAACTACCTAGTTAAAATAAAGACAAATTTACCTGTAAAATAAATCCTAACCTAAGTTACAATTACACCTAACACTACACTATAATTAAATTAATTACCTAAACTAAATACAATTAAATACAATTTAAAAAAATTATCTAAAATACAAAAAACCCTACTAAATTACAGAAAATAATAAAATAATTACAAGTTTTTTAAACTAATTACACATAATCTAATCCCCCTAATAAAATTAAAAAGCACACCAAAATAATAAAAATCCCTACCCTATACTAAATTACATATAGCCCTTAAAGGGCCTTTTGCGGGGCATTGCCCCAAAGTAATCAGCGCATTTATAGAATGTGAGGTCAATTATATTGGCTGATCCAATCAGCCAATCGGATTGAACTTCAATCCGATTGGCTGATTAAATCAACCAATCGGATTTTTCCTACCTTAATTCCAATTGGCTAATAGAATCCTATCAGCCAATCAGAATTCGAGGGACGCCATCTTGAATGGTTGATTGAAGATAGAAGATGTTGCTTGGATGAAAACATCTGCCGCTTGGAGGACCTCTTCTGCCCGGATCGGATAAAGACTTCTGCCGCTCCGGATGTCCTCTTCTGTCCAATCGGTGGCCGGCTGGCTGAAGACGACTCAAGGTAGGGTGATCTTCAGGGGGGTAGTGTAAGGTTTTTTTAAGGGGGGATCGGGTGGGTTTTAGAGTAGGGGTGTGTGGGTGGTGGGTTGTAATGTTGGGGGGGATTGTATTTTTTTTACAGGTAAAAGAGGTGATTACTTTGGGGCAATGCCCCGCAAAAAGCCCTTTTAAGGGCTGGTAAAATAGCTGATTACTTTGTAATTTAGTATAGGGTAGGGCATTTTATTATTTTGGGGGGCTTTTTTTATTTTATTAGGGGGTTTAGATTAGGTGTAATTAGATTAAAATTCTTGTAAGAT
The DNA here is from genome assembly GCF_027579735.1 of Bombina bombina. Taxonomy (NCBI): domain Eukaryota; kingdom Metazoa; phylum Chordata; class Amphibia; order Anura; family Bombinatoridae; genus Bombina; species Bombina bombina. Next base: position 1,275,467,832 of record NC_069501.1, read on the forward strand.
TTTTATATTTTTTGTAATTTAGTGTTTGTTTTTTTTGTATTATACAGGGAGTGCAGAATTATTAGGCAAGTTGTATTTTTGAGGATTAATTTTATTATTGAACAACAACCATGTTCTCAATGAACCCAAAAAACTCATTAATATCAAAGCTGAATAGTTTTGGAAGTAGTTTTTAGTTTGTTTTTAGTTATAGCTATTTTAGGGGGATATCTGTGTGTGCAGGTGACTATTACTGTGCATAATTATTAGGCAACTTAACAAAAAACAAATATATACCCATTTCAATTATTTATTTTTACCAGTGAAACCAATATAACATCTCAACATTCACAAATATACATTTCTGACATTCAAAAACAAAACAAAAACAAATCAGTGACCAATATAGCCACCTTTCTTTGCAAGGACACTCAAACGCCTGCCATCCATGGATATTGTCAGTGTTTTGATCTGTTCACCATCAACATTGCGTGCAGCAGCAACCACAGCCTCCCAGACACTGTTCAGAGAGGTGTACTGTTTTCCCTCCTTGTAAATCTCACATTTGATGATGGACCACAGGTTCTCAATGGGGTTCAGATCAGGTGAACAAGGAGGCCATGTCATTAGATTTTCTTCTTTTATACCCTTTCTTGCCAGCCACGCTGTGGAGTACTTGGACGCGTGTGATGGAGCATTGTCCTGCATGAAAATCATGTTTTTCTTGTAGGATGCAGACTTCTTCCTGTACCACTGCTTGAAGAAGGTGTCTTCCAGAAACTGGCAGTAGGACTGGGAGTTGAGCTTGACTCCATCCTCAACCCGAAAAGGCCCCACAAGCTCATCTTTGATGATACCAGCCCAAACCAGTACTCCACCTCCACCTTGCTGGCGTCTGAGTCGGACTGGAGCTCTCTGCCCTTTACCAATCCAGCCATGGGCCCATCCATCTGGCCCATCAAGACTCACTCTCATTTCATCAGTCCATAAAACCTTAGAAAAATCAGTCTTGAGATATTTCTTGGCCCAGTCTTGACGTTTCAGCCTGTGTGTCTTGTTCAGTGGTGGTCGTCTTTCAGCCTTTCTTACCTTGGCCATGTCTCTGAGTATTGCACACCTTGTGCTTTTGGGCACTCCAGTGATGTTGCAGCTCTGAAATATGGCCAAACTGGTGGCAAGTGGCATCTTGGCAGCTGCACGCTTGACTTTTCTCAGTTCATGGGCAGTTATTTTGCGCCTTGGTTTTTCCACACGCTTCTTGCGACCCTGTTGACTATTTTGAATGAAAGGCTTGATTGTTCGATGATCACGCTTCAGAAGCTTTGCAATTTTAAGAGTGCTGCATCCCTCTGCAAGATATCTCACTATTTTTGACTTTTTTGAGCCTGTCAAGTCCTACTTTTGACCCATTTTGCCAAAGGAAAGGAAGTTGCCTAATAATTATGCACACCTGATATAGGGTGTTGATGTCATTAGACCACACCCCTTCTCATTACAGAGATGCACATCACCTAATATGCTTAATTGGTAGTAGGCTTTCGAGCCTATACAGCTTGGAGTAAGACAACATGCATAAAGAGGATGATGTGGTCAAAATACTCATTTGCCTAATAATTCTCCACTCCCTGTAGTTTAGTTTATTTAATTGTATTTTAGTTTAGAGTTTAGTTTATTGTAGGTAATTTATTTAATTAATTTATTGATAGTGTAGTGTTAGGTGTATTTGTAACTTATGTTAGGATTTATTTTACAGGTAATTTTGCAATTATTTTAACTAGGTAGCTATTTAATAGTTATTAACTATTTAATAGCTATTATACCTAGTTAAAATAAATACAAAGTTGCCTGTAAAATAAATATAAATCCTAAAATAGCTACAATGTAACTATTAGTTATATTGTAGCTATATTAGGGTTTATTTTATAGGTAAGTATTTAGTTTTAAATATGATTAATTTATTTAATGATAATAATTTTAGTTTGTTTTATTTAAATTATATTTAAGTTAGGGGGTGTTAGGGTTAGACTTAGGTTTAGGGGTTAATAACATTATTATAGTAGCGGTGACTTTGGGGGCGGGAGAGTAGGGGTTAATAATTGTAGGTAGGTGGCTGCGATGTTAGGGAGGGCAGATTAGGGGTTAATACAATTTATTATAGTGTTTGCGAGGCGGGAGTGTGGCGGTTTAGGGGTTAATACATTTATTATAGTGGTGGCGAGGTCCGGTTGGCAGATTAGGGGTTAATAAGTGTAGGTAGGTGGCGGCGATGTTGGGGGGGGGCTGATTAGGGGGTAATAAATATAATATAGGTGTCGGCGATGTTAGGGGCAGCAGATTAGGGGTTCATAGGGATAATGTAGGTGGCGGCAATGTCCGGTCGGAAGATTAGGGGTTAAAAAATTTATTATAGGGTTTGCGATGTGGGGGGGCCTCAGTTTAGGGGTTCATGGGTAGTTTATGGGTGTTAGTGTACTTTATAGCACTGTAGTTAAGAGCTTTATGTTCCGGCTTTAGCCCATAAAACTCTTAACTACTGACTTTTTTTGCAGTTGGAGTCTTGTCGGTAGAGGCTCTATATCTCACTTCTTCCAAGACTTGTAATACCAGCGTTAGGCAAATCCCATAGAAAAGATAGGATACGCAATTGATGTAAGGGGATTTGCGGTAGCCTCGAGTCGCGGAAAAAAAGTGAGCGGTAGACCCTTTCCTGCCTGACTCGTAATACCAGCGTTAGATAAAAAGCAGCGTTAGGACCCCTTAACGCTGCTTTTTAAGGCTAACGCAGAACTCATAATCTAGGCGAATATTTTTCCCTGTGCCTATGACTCAACAACTAATTACCCACCAATCTCCATTTAAATGCCTACCTAAGTTAGTTCTTTATGCAGGCATATGTCACAGATTTCCTAGTTAGTTTCTGAGACTGAGAGGTTGGGGCAGGGAAGGCCAGGGCAGAGCTGGGTTTGCCATGAGTAGGGTTGGTCTTGATTAGACAGTTATAAAGGATGAACCTGATGCAAGGAGAGAACTTCTGCAATGGTAATGCAGGTATAAACAGACTTTATTGTAAGTCTTAACACACATACAGGGTACAAACAAGCTCAGGAGGGAGCTAGAAACAACAAATAATGTCCGACGCGTTTCCTGCCCGTAGGCACTTCGTCAGGGACTAAACACAGTGATTCCAATGCATCTTAAAAAGGCACTCCTCACTATGTGAAACTCGAAACGCCTGTTAACAACTCTTAAAGGTATATTCACTTACCTATGTTGAAATCTCACTATCTAGTTAATTGTATATATAGTTCTATCACATCACAATGAGCTAAACTGTACAACGACATGCGATTACATAATGTATCTGAATCTTGTATCGAGCAGTATTTAATGTGAAAAAAATACATATACTATTTTACTTATATATGAGGAATTAATATTCAAATGAAGATAAGAGGAGAGCCTTCTGTAAACATGGTTTAAAACATTAAAATAAGAGAAGTTTCTAGGTCCACTTAATCTCGGCTAAACACAATACGTTACATTATTTGTACAAATTGTTACTATTTAAGGGAGAAAAGAATATACAGGGCAACACAAAAACAAATGCAGCAATGTGCACTAAGTAAGATTGCATTATAAAGATACATACACAATCAAACGCTACTTTATATTGTGTATTGCACCTTTATTCTACTGGATATAAAGCTTACCACTAGCATTGAAATAAAAATTATTATTACCATTTACATTTCATTATATGTTAATTTTATTTAATTTTTGTTTTTGTTTCTCCTTCTTTTGTTTATACCTTTATATAGAATATTTTGTGGAATATTTTCAACACCAGACTGAAATAAGTGAGAATGTGAAAAGAAATTTGTGTTGATGTATTAATAATAAATTAATAAGTGATGATATATAAACATCTATATGTATCCATATATGAACTCATATTCTCTTAAACTTAATCAATTCTTACATGTGAATATAAATACTTAATTACAAGTTGAGGTAGATATGAGTTGATGTAGATATGAAACAATGTGTCTCCTATTCTTATGTGAAAAAAGTGATAATATTGTGCTCAATAGTATGTGTACCCAAAATAAACAACTAAATAATGAACAAGTTAACAATATAGTGAAAGTGTAGTATTAGGACTGAGTAGTCCATGAATAATATAGATATTGATAATAATACTATGACACCCATATATGATGTACATTTCCTCTGGTACCTGAAACTCCTATATCTATGAAGGACAACAAATCTATGAAAGATCTCAAAGTTTCTATTCTGTGTATATCCAGATTTATCCACAAAGGTTTTGGTGATCTGCATAAGAATTGTAAAGGCCTATACTGCTTGTTGATGATTACTGTTCCCTTTAATCTACAAAATATCTCAAATCAGTCATCTTGTTCATTCCTTGGGGGGTGCCTGTGGAGAGAGTGAAAATCCAAAAGGCTTCTTTCCTATTAAGGATTGCTACTCTATCTCCCCCTTTAATGCTATTCGGTACAATATCTATACCTTGAAAACCAAACATTGTGACTAGGTTACTGTCATTAATAGGTAAGTTCATAGAGACAAAATGTGAAGCAAAATGTTTTGCAACTGGGGTATTGGGAGGGTCATGTTTAATAGAAAGTAAATGCTCCCTAATTCGATCTTTCAGTAGTCTGGTTGTTCTGCCTACATATTGTTTATGGCAAATGCTGCATGTAATAAGGTACACTACAAAATTTGAGTTACATGTTAATCTACATTTAATGTCAAAAACTTTCTCGGATGTGGTAGACCTGAATTGTGTGCCTGGAATAACAAAATAGCAGCTTTTACATGGGTTTCTTCTGCACCTAGAAAAACCTGCTGTCGGTAGGAGCCAAGAATTTATGTCTCTTTTAGAGAAGTCCCTAGAAAGTGATTGCCAATTGTTTTAGCTTTTTTACTTACATATCGGATACCATGTTTTGTTAGAGTTTGATGTAATAATGTGTCCCTTTCTAAAACCGGCATGTATTTACGTATAATGTTACTGATGAGGTTAAATTGTTTGCTATAATTTGTAACAAACGTTACCGGTGGTTCACGTTTTGAAATTTTTGGGGGGACATCCTTTAAGAGGTCCTCCCTATTTATTCTTTCAACCTCACCGCTTACATTTAAAAGGGAAGTTCTAATGTAAAATTAATATATACAAATTAATTTTGTTATTATATATTAATTTACTTTAAATTTGTCTGTGAATTGGTTTAGAAAAAAATAAATAATATCTGTATTTTCATTGTGAATATTTGTAACAAAACAAATGCACGTCTAGGACTCTAGTACATACCATGAATTACAAGGTAGGAAGACATGGGAATGATTTACAGCCCAGTAGGTGTTTCTTGTAGAATTGAAGGCACACTTAATCAGCATGGCTAACACCGCATTCAGCACCGGTACTCTGTCCCATCTGGTTGGCACTTCATTGGCCACCATTTGTTTTTAAACAGGAAAATGACTCAAAACACCTACAGTGTGTGTGTAAGAACTATTTTACAGAGAGAGTGATGAAGTTCCTAATATAATAAATCGATCTGGCCTCTACAGACCCCTGACTTAAACCAATAGAGAGGGGGTTTGTGTTGAGTAGGATCAGAGAGTGGAGGAAAAGAATCCCAGGTCGCTATCTCATGAAGTTGGTTGAGAGAGGCTAAAAGTGTGTAAAGGAAGATGTTGCTTATAGTTTTGTATATGTAGTTTTGTGTGATTGTTTAGCTAGATTTTTCTGCTTTGTCTGTTATTTTCTGATCCAAACTTTTTTCTAATCTTCTTATTGATTGGAATAACTTTAAAATCCTTAAAAGTAAACTGCCTGTTTTTGTACAATATTTCCATAAATGAATTAAAAACATATTCAGAACTCATAAACAAAAACTATTCAAACGCAGGTGTTGAAATACAAACCATCACTTGGTCTATAGTTTTGTTTCCACCATGAATATTAATGTTTCAAATCGTCAAAGTGTTTTTTATGTTTTGGGATTTTAGTTCTATAGCAAACAAACAATAATGACAATTCTGCATAAAAAAACAGGTTATGACATTTCTCAGCAGAATTACAGAGGTTCCCAGGTGGTTCATTGCTATCTATCCAGAAAGCATATAAACTGAAGTTTTCTTTCACAGTAATCACTTTACACTAAATTCTACACACTCTATCAAGGTAAGTTCACTGTTATTCTCAATTAATAGCTAATAATTAAACCCAAGTAAATCGCTATTACAAACTTGGATGATGCTGAGATCTATAGAATTTGATTGAAAAGAGTAAAATCACCAAATAACTTCAGCAAGCACCAAAGGGAAGAGAGAAGAACACTACAGCACAGAAGAGGTATTGTTAGCACGGAGGGGAACATTAAATTAATCACTGGGAAAAACAAAAGGGTCAATAAGTGTAGATTCTAGAAAAACTCGCTATTCCAATGTGAGATTCTAAAGCAGTGAAAGTAAAGTGAAATAATGATATCAGGACAATATCATTACTGAGCATAAAACAAAGCATTCTGGGTAACTGGGTCATGTTAGCGAAACAATTGTAAATAAATAAACAGACAACTTAAAGAGAATATCTAGGTTTTGTTCACGTCTTTGCTATTGTTAAAGACTCTGAGGCCCATTTATCAAGCTCCGTATGGAGATTGGCCACGAGTCTGCAGGGGGCGGCATTGCACCAGCAGCTCTTGTTAGCTGCTGGTGCAATGCTGAATACGGAGAGCGTATTGCTCTCCACATTTAACGAGGTCTTGCGGATCAGGTCAGATCAGGTCCGCAAAAGACCTTTGATAAATAGGCCTCATAGCTTTTAATCAGTATGTAAGAAACCTTTAGAAATGCTAATTGTGCCATGAAAACCAATATACATAGGGCCAGATGACAAAGGTGCGTGTTTAGCTCTTTCTCTTGTGCACAAACACCGCCAGAAATAAACGTTTGAAGATCACAGATTAGCGCGTATATTACAAGTTGAAAGTAAAGGATTTTTGCACGGACAGAACCCAACGTGCGCTAACTTCAAGACTTAGGATATCATGACCGCGTTAACTTCTCCGCATAGACATTAATGCAGCGTGCAAACGGAAGAACCTAACATTTATTGCTTATGCACTATTCCACCATTGTATTAGACCTACAGCACTATCTTTAATATTGAGTGAACTAGTAACTTTTTCCCTCTGTGCTTTTAACCCCTAATAAACCATAGTGATATTTTTCCACCCATATATATATATAAAGCTCCACTTTGTAATACCAGTGCACGCTAATGTAAGTAAATTGCAATGAGAACACGAGCTTGCTTTTGCATTGCTAGGAAGCATTGTGCTCACAAGAGTGCTCCTCCATAGCGCTCCACTTGTAATCTAGCCCAGTGTATATATAAGTGTTACACTTTATGTGGTGTTTAGTGCAACTCTTTAGTGCAGTTAGTGCAGTTGTCCTAACCAGACGAACGTAAATATAGATTTAGGGGGGATTGAAAGCCCGTTGCACACGCAGCGTTACACACAGGGACACAAGCAGAGATATCCTCCACTGCCTGTCCAGCCCTTCTTAAATGGAGCCCTAACTGCACAGTTCAGAAGTACTGTGTAGTAGCAGGAAACATAGCAACGACTTTTTGTGCTTGTCTCAATGGTTTTCCAGTCCTCTGTCATACAAAAACCGTGCATGGTGTGCGCTGCATAACACATTTTGTACAAATTACATTTCCTCAGACACATTTTTCATTTAAAGAATTTATAAAAATAAATAATGTTAATATTAATATTATTGCACCCATAAGAACAGTAGCAATATATTGTCTGATGAAGGGCAAGTAAAGAAGTAGCTGGTAAAGTAACATAATCTTATAAGATTGAATGTTTAACCAGTTAATTCCTGTGGTTTATTGGTTAAAAAGATAGATAATCCTTTTATTACCCATTCCCCAGTTTTGCATAACCAACACAGTTATATTAATATACTTTTTACTTCTGTGATTATCTTGTATCTAAACCTCTGCAGACTGCTCCTTATCTCAGTTATATTAATATACTTTTTACCTCTGTGATTACCTTATAGCTAAGCCTGTGCAGACTGCTCCTTATCTCAGTTATATTAACACAATTTTTACCTCTGTGATTACCCTGTATCTAAGCCTCTGCAGACTGCTCCTTATCTCAGTTATATTAACACACTTTTTACCTCTGTGATTATCTTGTATCTAAGCCTCTGCAGACTGCTCCTTATCTCAGTTATATTAATATACTTTTTACCTCTGTGATTACCTTATAGCTAAGCCTGTGCAGACTGCTCCTTATCTCAGTTATATTAATATACTTTTTACCTCTGTGATTACCTTATAGCTAAGCCTGTGCAGACTGCCCCTTATCTCAGTTATATTAATATACTTTTTACCTCTGTGATTACCCTGTACCTAAGCCTCTGCAGACTGCTCCTTATCTCAGTTATATTAATATACTTTTTACCTCTGTGATTACCTTATAGCTAAGCCTGTGCAGACTGCTCCTTATCTCAGTTATATTAACACAATTTTTACCTCTGTGATTACCCTGTATCTAAGCCTCTGCAGACTGCTCCTTATCTCAGTTATATTAACACACTTTTTACCTCTGTGATTATCTTGTATCTAAGCCTCTGCAGACTGCTCCTTATCTCAGTTATATTAATATACTTTTTACCTCTGTGATTACCTTATAGCTAAGCCTGTGCAGACTGCTCCTTATCTCAGTTATATTAATATACTTTTTACCTCTGTGATTACCTTATAGCTAAGCCTGTGCAGACTGCCCCTTATCTCAGTTATATTAATATACTTTTTACCTCTGTGATTACCCTGTACCTAAGCCTCTGCAGACTGCTCCTTATCTCAGTTATATTAATATACTTTTTACCTCTGTGATTACCCTGTATCTATGCCTGTGCAGACTGCTCCTTATCTCAGTTATATTAACACACTTTTTACCTCTGTGATTACCCTGTATCTAAGCCTCTGCAGACTGCTCCTTATCTCAGTTATATTAACACACTTTTTACCTCTGTGATTATCTTGTATCTAAGCCTATGCAGACTGCTCCTTATCTCAGTTATATTAATATACTTTTTACCTCTGTGATTACCTTATAGCTAAGCCTGTGCAGACTGCTCCTTATCTCAGTTATATTAATATACTTTTTACCTCTGTGATTACCTTATAGCCAAGCCTGTGCAGACTGCTCCTTATCTCAGTTATATTAATACACTTTTTACCTTTGTGATTACCTTGTATCTAAGCCTGTGCAGACTGCTCCTTATCTCAGTTATATTAATATAATTTTTACCTCTGTGATTACCTTATAGCTAAGCCTGTGCAGACTGCTCCTTATCTCAGTTATATTAATATACTTTTTTACCTCTGTGATTACCCTGTATCTAAGCCTCTGCAGACTGCCCCCTTATTTCAGTTCTTTTGTCAGACTTGCAATTTAGCCAATCAGTGCTGACTCATAAATAACTGCTGGGAATGAGCACAATGTTATCTATATGACACACAAGACCAAGCACTGTGTAGCTGTGAAAAACTGTCAAAATGCACTGAGATAAGAGGCGGCCTTCAAGGGCTTACGTATTAGCAAATGAGCTTTCAACAAAGAATATCAAGAGAACAAAGCAAATTTGATGATATAAGTAAACAAGAAAGTTGTTTAAAATTGCATGCCCTATCGGAATCATGAAAGTATAATTTTGACTAGACTGTCCCTTTAAGTATATTCGTCAGTGAAGAATTAGAATGCACTTTCACGTGATTACCATAATTATTTTTGACTTTAAAGTTTTGGTGACGGTAATGATGCATATTCACTTACAGCTAGATTAGGAGTTTGGCGTTATGAGTGTAAAAGCATCATTATGCTTCATAACGCTGCTTTTTCCCTAACGATGCTATTACGAGTCTTGTCGGTATAAGTGTACCGCACACCTTTTTGGCCGTCACACAACGTCAGTACCGCACTTTTAAAAAAGTATTTCTTCAATGGGACTCCCATAGCGCCGGAATTCTGAGTTTGCCTGGGAGGCCAAAAAGTGAGCGGTACACTCTATACTGACAAAATCCGTACCGCCATCTAAAGTCAGTAGTTATGGGTTTTATGCTACAAAGCCGTAGCATAAAACTCATAACTAAAGTGCTAAAAAGTGCACTAACACCCATAAACTACCTGTTAACCCCTAAACCGAGACCCTCCCGCATCGCAAACACTAAAATACAATTATTAACCCCTAATCTGCCGCTCTGGACATCGCCACAACTAAATAAAATTATTAACCCCTATTCCGCTGCTCCCCGACATCATCGCCACTATAATAAACCTTATAACCCCTAAACCGCCGTCCTCCCGCATCGCAAACACTATTTAAAGATTATTACCCCTAATCTGCCGTCCACCCACACCAACGCTATAATAAACCTATTAACCACTAAACCGCAAGCCCCCCACAACGAAATATACTAAAATAAATTATTGACCCCTAAACCTCTGACCTCCCACATCACTAACTCTACATAAATATATTAACACCTAACCCTAACGTAACCCTACCCCTAAGTCTAACCCTAACCCTAACGTAACCCTAAGGCTAACAGCCTCTAACTTAAATATAATTAAAATAAATCTAAATAAACCTTACAATTATTAACTAAATAATTCCTATTTAAAACTAAATACAAACGTACCTGTAAAATAAAACCTAAGCTACCTACAAAATAACTAATAGTTATATTGTAGCTATCTATTTTATTTTAATTTCACAGGAAAGTTTGTATATATTTTAACTAGGTAGACTAGTTAGTAAATAGGTATTAACTATTTAATAACTACCTAGCTAAAATAAATGCAAAGTTACCTGTAAAATAAAACCTAACCTGCCTTACACTAAAAACTAACATTACAATAAAATAAAATAAAATAAATTATTAAAATACAATTTTCTAAATTACAAAAAAAACAACACTAAATTACAAAAAATAAAAAACGAAATGATCAAAAATAAAAACGAATTACTCCTAATCTAATAGCCCTATCAAAATACCCTCCCCCAAATAAAAAAAAACAAACATAGCCTACACTAAACTGCCAATGGCCCTTAAAAGGGCCTTTTGTGGGGCATTGCACCAAAGAAATCAGCTCTTTTACCTGTAAAAAAAATTACAAACACCCCCCAACAGTAAAACCCACCACCCAATCAACCAACCCCCCCAAATAAAAACCTATCTAAATAAACCTAAGCTAACCATTGCCCTGAAAAGGGCATTTGGATGGGCATTGTCCTTAAAAGGGAATTTAAATCTTTTACATTGCCCAAACCCTAAGTAAAAAAAAAAAAACACCCAAAAACCCTTAAAAAAAAACTAACACTAACCCCCGACGATCCACTTACAGTTATCAAAGTCCGGACATCCATCCTCATCCAGCCGGTGAAGTCATCATCCAGCCGGCAAGAAGTCTTCATCCGGGCAGCCTCTTCCATCTTCATCCAGCCAGCAAAGTCCTCATCCAGATGGTAAGAAGTCCTCATCCAGATGGCATCTTCTATCTTCATCCATCCGGCGCGGAGGGGAGAGGGGAAAAAATGTAATGTAATGTAATCTAATCAGCCAATAGGATTGAGCTCTCATTCTATTGGCTGTTCAATCAGCCTATAGGATGAAAGCTCAATCCTATTGGCTGATTGCAACAGCCAATAGCAGTTTTTCTCCTTTAATTCCTATTGGCTGATAGAAATCTTTCAGCCAATAGGAATGTAAGGGACGCCATCTTGGATGACGTCACTTAAAGCAAAACTTAATTTTCCAGCGACGATCGTAAGAAGAGGATGTTCCGCGCCGGATGTCTTGAAGATGGACCCGCTCCACGCCGGATGGATGAAGATAGAAGATGCCGTCTGGATGAGGACTTCGCCGGCTGGATGAAGATGGAAGAGGCCGCCAGGATGAAGACTTCTTGACTCCTGGATGATGACTTCGCCGGCTGGATGAGGATGGATATCTGGACTTCGATAACTGTAAGTGGATCGTCGGGGGTTAGTGTTAGGTTTATTTAAGGGTTTTTTGGGTGTTTTTTTTTTTAGCTTAGGGTTTGGGCAATGTAAAAGAGATAAATGCCCTTTTCAGGGCAATGGTTAGCTTAGGTTTATTTAGATAGGTTTTTATTTGGAGGGGTTGGTTGGTTGAGTGGTGGGTTTTACTGTTGGGGGGTGTTTGTATATTTTTTACAGGTAAAAGAGCTGATTTCTTAGGGGCAATGCCCCACAAAAGGACATTTTATATGTATATATTAACACATAAATATATATGTATATAAGCATATTACTACATAAATAAATATATATATATATATATATATATATATATATATATATATATATATATATATATGTATACTGTATATGTATATGAGCATTTTAATACACACACACACATATATATATATATATATATATATATATATATTTATATATATATATATATGTAAATACACACATAAACACACATATATATATATATAAACACATAAATATATCTGTATATACACATATTAACATGTAAATATATATATATATATATATATATATATATATATATATATATATATATATATATATATATATATTCTTACAAATAAATGCACTCTTTTTGAAAGTGAACAAAAATCTTGTTTTAATGAAACGTTTTTGGGGAGATGTTCCCCTTCATCAGCATAACAAAAGTGTCAAACATACATACCTAATGTACATACATGTGAATTACCAAATTGCAAATACCTGTGTACACTCAGTGAGAGCGCCAAATTACCATGTTGGAACGCACTCCATGCGTTCCAACCTTAGTGAACCGGAAGTGTTTCATTCTAGATCACATCTGGTTTGTATAGGCAAATCATGCAAATAAATTAACAGTATATATTTGTGTAAAAAAGAAACATATCGAATCTTTCCCCTTAACCCCTTAATGACCGAGGACGTGCAGGGTACGTCCTCTTAAAAAAGTCACTTAACGACCAAGGACGTACCCTGCACGTCCTCGGTTTGGAAAGCAGCTGGAAGCGATCCTGATCACTTCCAGCTGATTTCCGGTTATTGCAGGATGCCTCGATATTGAGGCATCCTGCAATAACATTTTTTACCCCTCCGGTGCAGAGAGAGACACTCTGTGGCCCTCTCTGCACCGGACATCGATGGCCGCATTCGTTGGTGGGTGGGAGCTGAAGTGGGAGGTGGGTGGGCGGCCATCGATGGCTTCTTAGTGAGAGAGGGGGGCGGGATCGGTTGCGGTATCGCCGGGGGCGCGCACGGGTGCGCGCGCGTGCACGGGGGGGTGGCGGGCGGGCGGGCGCGTGCACGGGGCGGGAGCGGGTGGGAACCGCTACACTACAGAAAAAAGGTACAAGTTGATTGTCAAAAAATATATAATAAACTTATTTTTTTTAAAACATCTAAGGGATCAGGAAGGGGTGGGGGGTTGGTATTGGGGGGGGGAAGCTACACTACAGAAAAGGGACATTTTTTAAATATATAACAGCATATTTTTCACTAAAATGGGTACTGGCAGACAGCTGCCAGTACCCAAGATGGCGCACATTAAGTCAGAGGGGGAGGGTTAGAGAGCTGTTTGGTGGGGGATCAGTGAGGTTGGGGGCTAATGGGGATCCTACACATAAGCATATGTAAATATGCTAAAAAAAAATGCACAAAAAAGCCAAAATTCTCCTTTTATTTTAGTACTGGCAGAGTTTCTGCCAGTACTTAAGATGGCGGGGACATTTGTGGGGTAGGGGAGGGAAGAGAGATGTTTGGGAGGGATCAGGGGGTCTGATGTTTCAGGTGGGAGGCTGATCTCTACACTAAAGCTAAAATTAACCCTGCAAGCTCCCTGCAAGCTACCTAATTAACCCCTTCACTGCTAGCCATAATACACGTGTGATGCGCAGCGCCATTTAGCAGCATTCTAATTACCAAAAAGCAACGCCAAAGTCATATATGTTTGCTATTTCTGAACAAAGGGGATCCCAGAGAAGCATTTACAACCATTTGTGCCATAATTGCACAAGCTGTTTGTAAATGATTTCAGTGAGAAACCTAAAATTGTGAAAAATGTAACATTTTTTTTAATTTGATCGCATTTGGCGGTGAAATGGTGGCATGAAATATACCAAAATGGGCCTAGATCAATACTTGGGGTTGTCTACTACACTACACTAAAGCTAAAAATACCCCAAAAAGCTCCTTACATGCTTCCTAATTAACCCCTTCACTGCTGGGCATAATACACGTGTGGTGGGCAGTGGCATTTAGCGGCCTTCTAATTACCAAAAAGCAAAGCCAAAGCCATATATGTCTGCTATTTCTGAACAAAGGGGATCCCAGAGAAGAATTTACAACCATTTATGCCATAATTGCACAAGCAGTTTGTAAATAATTTCAGTGAGAAACTGAAAGTTTGTGAAAAAATTTGTGAAAAAGTGAACGATTTTTTGTATTTGATCGCATTTGGCGGTGAAATGGTGGCATAAAATATACCAAAATGGGCCTAGATCAATACTTTGGGATGTCTTCTAAAAAAAAATATATACATGTCAATGGATATTCAGGGATTCCTGAAAGATATCAGTGTCCCAATGTAACTAGCGCTAATTTTGAAAAAAAAATGGTTTGAAAATAGCAAAGTGCTACTTGTATTTATGGCCCTATAAGTTACAAAAAAATCAAAGAACTTGTAAACATTGGGTATTTCTAAACTCAGGACAAAATTTAGAAACTATTTAGCATGGGTGTTTTTTGGTGGTTGTAGATATGTAACAGATTTTGGGGTTCAAAGTTAGAAAAAGTGTGTTTTTTTCCATTTTTCCTCATATTTTATAAATTATTTTATAGTAAATGATAAGATATGATGAAAATAATGGTATTTTTAGAAAGTCCATTTAATGGCGAGAAAAACGGTATATAATATGTGTGGGTACAGTAAATGAGTAAGAGGAAAATTTCAGCTAAACACAAACACCGCAGAAATGTAAAAATAGCCTTGGTCCCAAACGGACAGAAAATGGAAAAGTGCTCTGGTCACTAAGGGGTTAAGGCTCATCTCTAGCCCATCCTATATATTAAGTAGCAAATGCTCTCAAAAGCCCTGCTAACAAAAATGTGCAAGCATGTCAAATACCACAGTGTATCCAATGTGAATAAAAAACAGTACATCTATGTCATGTCATACAAACGATGACATTGTGCTAAAGTGTGATATGTGTATTATTATTTTTCAAAGTGAACCCTCCGTAGTGTCTTTCTGGTGCCGCACTTGATGTTGACAGTTACCATGGTAATGGACGATACCCGGAACTAACATATCATTGCACCACACTAGCGAACCTAACCTATCTACACATGAAGTCAGTTCTGAATGTGAAGAACACCCTTATGTTATAACTCCTATCAACGGACCATCATTCGAACAATCACATATCCAAAACTTAACATATATATAGTGGAATATTAATTTGGCTCTTAACCACTTCATATCCTAAAATAAAATAAAACAAACATCTAATGTAAGATTGCCGACACTAGATATATATAGCATTCAAGTTACAGTAAGATATCTCCAGAGAACCCAGTTCCCTGTACTCAGTTGCTTCCATTGATATTCAAATTGTAATTATATCCTAAATTGGCCATAGCACTCTGGGTGATAACACACTCCCCCATTGCACCTCTTAATCAAATTATTTTACAAATTATAAAGAATAGTCAGCTCCTAATAGCAAGACTGCATTCCCCTCAATATATACTCATGTAACCATTGCCCATAATTGAATAGGGGTATTAGCGACCTATTAGTGATGTTGACCACAGATTGTCCAAGAGTCCCAGCCTATTACAGGCATACCTGACATCACCCAAAGTGATATATTATGTCATTCCTACATTAGGAACATCTTTGCAAAGTCCATTACAGAGTCCGACCCCTGCATTAGGGTGCTTTACACAGCATCCCACATCATTAGATACTGGAGAAAGAAAAATGGTAACCTACCCGGTGAGTGTCTTACCCCCTGAACGGTGTGGAGCCCCAATGAGTCCCACTCCTATTCAGGACATGGGAATATGGTGGAAGATCTACCTCATATGAGGCTAGACCTCCAACACGCCCAATGTCGTGGTGCACTCCACACGAGACCGTACCCCAGGATTGTATCTCCAATCTAAATGAGTGCCTTGAAGTCCGGTGGTGAATTTAAGCCCCCTGAGTACACTGTCCCCAGTTGGTACATCCATTCTGCCTCGCGTCTGAGTAAGGCCTTCCTGCGATCTCCACCCCTGTCCAGGTGGGGGATATGATCTAGTATTAACAAAACTTGTGGAGAGTAAAGAACCCTCCACACAAACAAGTATACACTAATAGCACTCCTGAGTCCTAAGAGATGGGTTAATCTCAATGTATATGTAACATATCACAGAGAACAGATGTCAAGTATAAATGAATGACAAGATGGGTCAGATAGAGGTGAAAATAAATAAAGTATAACTTTTAATAATTAATTAAAACTAAAACCACACTCAAACAACATACAGATTAAAACTACGAATAGGGGGCAATTCAGCGAGTCAAGAAATAATGGATGCTATCAATACAGCATCAGTAGTATCACAGTAATATCCGATAGATTAATATTATGCGGAAAAGAGTAGCTAGCAATAATGGCTAGTGTTCACAACTAAATATCTCCTATAATATTAGATTAAATCAGTGTTAATAGTAACACCAACTCATGGGATGGTGTATCATTACCAAAAGAGGAGGCAGATGGATTACTGAAAGTAGATGATACAGTCAAACTCTGGTATAATGCAGAGATTAGACTTATGCACTATGAGACTACTTCTCAGTTATGTGGAAATATAAGTGATGCGAACCAACAATAATATGCTGAGTATCAGTTAAAAGTACTGACATTCTAGTATAGGAATACACTTATAATAGGACATAGGTGAAGTGTAAATAGCATTAGATATGTTTGTGACCCAATTATGTGTAATTGCGGAACACAGAGGGTTAATATGAATGCAAATGTAGTCCTATTCACAGTTAGTGTAGTGCCTTAATTAACTACAACTTAGCCACTAGCTATTAATGGAACAAGATGACTGATGTTGCAGTGTGCTGGAAATTAATTGTCACCAGAGAAACATTCATTAATATGAATAAAGAGTTACTCAAATTGATTATAGCAACAGAAAGTCAATTCATGAATTAAGCTAGTGTGTTAGTGTATCAACAGGATCCCACTTTCGAGAAAACACTTAATTTCTATGAATATATAGTTGGTAAAAGGATTTGAAATTTTATGGCACACAAGAGGTTAAACAAGGTACATAACAGTTGTATCCACTTTAACATGGTCCACTTATATAATATTTATTTGACACAAAAGTAGCCAATTATGGCAAATCTGTGCTGTTCGTTTGGAAAACAATTGCCCACCCAAGTAGTTAACAGCAATAAATAAAGCCCACAGTCAAATGGCCGATCATATGCACACCGTTTATCAAAATAAATGCTTGTGGTTAGCTATAAACAGTATGCTATATAAAGTTAGTGCTTATAACTGGGCTTGCAGCTGCAGTGTTAGATGACTCTAGTACCATGTGTGGTACGTACCTCTTAATACCCTACTATTTGTAAAATAAGGTATAGTGTTGCACAATACGTTAGTAATAGAAACCAACTTTAGTAAATGAAATATGCATGTGGGTTATAGAGGGTTAACAGGTGAAGACGCCGGAATGGTTATCATAATGAACATCGTACTGTCTCATGTAAATAAAGTCTGAATAGTAACAGCCAGACCGGGTCTCCAAACAGCGTTATGCAATTAACTGTTACCCTGTAACCTCTTCAATCCACAGTAACCAGAGTTGGTGAACCGCTAATAAACTATCGCTTCTACTACTAATAATTACACATACAGGGACACGCTGATCATACCCCTCTAAACGCTTCCTAAAACACAGGAGTTCACTAGACTCCTCACCATTGCCCTAACATGTTTCGCTGCTTGTCGGCTTTGTTAAAGGGTGCGCACAGCGCGCGTTGATGGGTTTTTGTAGCGTGAGTGTCCCTACATACCGCCTCATTACTGACGTCACCAGATGACGCGATTGCCGTTTGCTTGACTGTGTGGGATATTAGATACACCCAGATAATGGCTAAATAGGCGTACAGTGTGTCCGGACACAGTAATTGTGGAATATATCTAATATCAGTGAGTGTAACAATTATTAAGTTGTATTTGTGTTCAAAATATTTTGAACTAATTGTGTTAGAATTATCAAGTTTTGCATGACATCTCAACAATGAGAATTGTGAATATGATGTGTATCAAACATAAAATAAAAGGTGATAATCTGTGTAACTAATTTTGACATAATGGATATAAAGACATGTATATTTTTATACTAATTCTATATATATATATGAATAAATAATTTATACACCTGGGTGAATTTAATTACTGAAACAGAGTTAAGATTCTGATAAGTTATGATGATGAATAAATAAGTGATAATGTGATGGTGTGAAATAAAGCAACCAATATAAATAGTGCGACAAAATGATCTTAAAGTGATAAATAAAGAACCAACATGTGAGTAGATGATAACTTAAAACACACTGGTATCTGAAAATAATTTCCACATGAGTTTTAATAGGAGTACTTTAGTTCCAGAGAATACTAATACCATCTGTCATTGTGTCATAACTGATTATTATTTAGATGTCATAGCAATACCACATAAGGTAGTGAGGAATAAATAAAAGGAGAGGGGAATTGGGACTCTAAAATAAATTCATTTAAATGAATGCTATGAAGTTATTGTTTTCATTAAGTCCAAATGGTTGGATTGTAGTCAACAAGTAGATCCATCTACTTTCTGCTTTCAAAAGAGCTTGTTCCACATTGCCCCCTCGGATTCCCAGTTCCACTTTCTGTATACCCCAACATTTGAGATCAGACTGTTTAGATTTGTGGGTTTTTAGAAAGTGTCTGGCGACTGAGGTAATGGTTTTTACAGCTTTTCTGTCATTCGCTGCATTTTTAATATTCCTGAGATGTTCTTGTAGTCTCACTCTGATTTTTCTGGTCGTCATACCTACATACAATTTTTGGCATTAACATTGAAGTACATAGATAACTCCTTCAGTTGTACAATCTATGTGAGCTCTGATTTCATGTATTTTCCCAAAACGATTTTCAATTTGATTTGTTTTTTTTCATGAAGCTACATGTACTACAAGTACCACATTTAAAGGAACCATGTCTGAGCTGAGTTCGAGTCCTAGTACCTTTCAGATGGCTGGGGCTGATCATATCCTTTAAATTAGGTGCCCTTCGGTACCCAACTTGAATTCTTTCTCCCACAATTTTGGATAGAGAGTAGTCAGATTGTAGAATATGCCAAGATTCCTTTAGAATGTGTATCACATCTGCTGTTTTTGTGTTATAAGTAGTGATAAACCTGACTGTTTCTTGTTGGGTATTAGTTGATTGTTTAGATTTCAATAACTGATGTCTAGGTGTAATCTTAGCTCGATATTAAGCTTTTTTTTATGGATCTTCTACTGTATCCTCTTTGTAGAAGTCTGTTTCTTAATTCCTTTGCTCTATTTTCAAATTTCTCAGTGGTTGAGCAATTTCTTTTCATTCTCAGAAATTCTCCTATTGGGAGGGATTTCACTGTATTCAGAGCATGGGCGCTGGTACTATGTAGTATACTATTTGTGGCTGTGTTTTTCCTAAATACATCTGTACTTAGGGTGCCATCTTGATTCTTAGTAATTGTTAAATCTAAGAACGATACTGAGTTCTTACTTGCTTCATATGTTAATTTAATGTTTAGATCGTTTGCATTAAGCTTTGATAGAAATTTGTCAAGTTCGTCCTTGGTGAAATAGCACATCATCTATGTAACACAGCCATAAAGGTATTTGATCAGTGTACTTTTCATTTATATCGGAGAATACAGCATGTTGTTCCCACCAACCTAAAAATAGGTTGGCGTAAGTTGGGGCACAAGCGGTGCCTATAGCAGTCCCCCTTATTTGGAGGTAGAAGACATGATCGAAAGTGAAGAAATTATGGTTTAAAACAAAGCTCAGAAGACTCAGAATGAATTCATTATGTTCTATTTCTTCTTCTGATCCCATTTCAAGAAAACTTTTGACTGCTTGAAGTCCCAGTTGATGGTGTATGCTAGTATACAAAGACTCCACAACTGCCGTTACTAGCCAGGTGTCTTTGCTAACATGAATGTGGTCTAGTTGTTTAAGGACATCTGTAGTGTCCTTCACAAATGATGGTAATTGCGATAGATATTGCCTCAATCTATAGTCCACAAATTGGCTAGCTTTTTCAGTCAAGCAATTTATCCCAGAGACTATTGGGCGACCTGGTGGATGATATAAGTCTTTGTGGATTTTTGGTATCAGATAAAATGTAGAGACAGTTGGATTAGTCACCTTAAAAAATGTCATTTCTTTGGGGGTTAGCAACCCATTATTCTTAGCTGATACAATAATATTAGCATACTCTTGTAAATATTCATGTGATGGATTGTAGTTCAATTTTTTATAGCATTTAATGTCTCTTAGCTGTTTTTGGGCTTCTTGTCTGTAGTTGTTAATTGGCCAGATTACCACATTTCCACCTTTGTCTGAGTTACGTATGATAACGTCATCCCATTGTTTCATATCTTGGAGTGCTTGGGATTCAGATTTAGATAGATTAAAGTTAGTCCAATTCTCTTTGAGGTTTGTCATTTTGTTACAGACCACATTGTTAAAGACTTCCAATTGTGGGCAATTATTGATTTTAGGCATAAACTGAGATTAATTTTTTATGTTATCTTGCCAGTTTGATTCTTTAATGGGCTCGTTTTCATTGAGTAATTCCTCCAAGTTTTCAAGGGAAATTCTCTCATCTTCTGATAGATTTAATATGTCACCATCATTATTAATTTGATTTTGAGTATTTGAATACATTCTTTTCAATGCTATCTTTCTCACAAATAGCTGAACATCTTTTATTATCTCAAATTTATCGCCTTTGGATGTTGGACAAAATAACATGCCTTTTGAAAGTACATTAATGTGGTCTGATGTTAGTAATTTATGAGACAAATTGATTATTCTCATTGTTTCATCCTCAACTCTGAGAATGGGCTCGGATCCCTTTTGTAGGGTTTCCAGTTTTTGCGTTCTGATTTTTTCTGAGTTTCGGATTTCTTTTTCATTTGTCTTTTTGGTTTGCATCCTACCTCTTCTTGTGTGTTTATTTCTGAAGAGGGGCTTTGGTCTAAAAAATCCTTCCTCTTTCTCCGGGTCAATGGGTTATTACTATTGCTTGCTACTGTAGAGGTTGAGGGTTCTGAATCAGATGCCAAGGTTTCTGTGTCTTCCCCTTCAGTGTCAGAAATGTCACTCTGTACAATGTTAACTCTAGAGGGTTTATCTTTATTAATATTACCTCTTTTCTTCCATTTATAAACTGTCTTGTTCGCATAATCAGCTTTGTCACGACTTAGTTTACCCTGTTTGGTTGATTTTATCTCTTGTTCATATTTGTCTAGTTCTTTTTGAAACTTATTATATCTCACTTCAAAGTCTTTGAGTGTTTCAAAGTCTTTTAGTTTGGTATTCAGTTCTTGTATCTGAACTTCATAGAGATCAAATTCTGTTTTGTCGTGTTTGATTAAGATTTGCATTAATTTATGAGAGCAATCTGATAATGCCTCTTCCCATTCAGTATCTAGCCCCGGCTCTCGAAATTCAAAAGCTGAAAACAATTGGATCCTCAGCCCTCTTGGTATGAGTTTCAATTCTATATATTTTTCAAAAAAGTGGTGATTCCACCAAACTTTATCTTGTTTATGCATCATCTTGTGTATTTCTTTGAGGGATTGATTCATCAAGTCTTTATTTGTATTAGAACTAGTAGATGGATTTTGAAAAACCTCGTCTAAATCTGCTTGTCTTTTTTGATGTCTAGAGTTTCTATCTTGTTCCCATTTAGATGTCATATTTAACAAATACTAATAGTAATATCAACTGTGAAAATATTATTTGTTATTACTTCTATGTGTGCTCTATTGGTGAAAACACCTAATCAGGTGTGAAAAAGCAACTGGCAAAAAAGGAGGAAAGTCCAATGGCACTACACTATAAATAAATAGGAACTGTTGCCTAATTTAAATATTAAACCTAATCTAATACCCTTATGAAAATAAAAGAGCCCCCCAAAATAAAAACAACCCCTAATCTAAAGTAAACTACCAATAAAGGGCCTTTTGTAATGCATTGCCCTAAGTTAAACAGCTCTTTTACCTTAAAAAATTACCAATTACCCCCTAACAGTAAAACCTCCCACCCAACCAACCCCCCAAAATAAAAAAAAACTAAGTCTAAAAAAGCCTAGGCTACCCATTGCCCCTAAAGGGGCATTTGTATGGGCATTGCCTTTAAAAGGGCAATCAGCTTTTTTACAAACAGCTCTTTTGCGCCCATAAAAAAATAAGAAATATCCCTAATCTAAAAAAAAACACCCCAAAAAATAAAAAAAATACCTAAGTCTAACCCCAAAATAGGTACTCACAGTTCCTAAAGTCCGGCGGTGAAGGTCTTCATCCAGCGTGGGGACATCTTCTATCTTTATTCAGATGGAAGGCGGTGTGGAGCAGAGGTGATTGCAGAGTGCAGGTGATGTGGAGCAGGACCGGTGATCGCGGAGCAGGACCGGCGATTGCGGAACAGGATCTGCATGGAGGTTACTCTTCATTGGGGATTAGGTGATTTCAAAATGTCAGCCAATAGGAATGCAAGGTACCTAAATGGGGTACCTATCATTTAATATTTAGTATGTGTGCAGCGACCGCATGAAGAAGATCCTCCACGTCAGTCCTGCTATATGGTCACCTGTGCTCCTCAATCACCTCTGCTCTGCGCCGCCTTCGCTCCTGATGCAGATAGAAGATGTCCCTGTGCTGGATGAAGACCTTCACCGCCTGGAAGAAGACCTTCACCGCTGGATTTCAGGAACTATGAGTAGCTATTTTGGGGTTAGACTTAAGTTTTTGTTTTTTGGGGGGGTGAGTTTTTTTATACAAGGGATTTTTTTTTTATGGGCCCAAAAGAGCTGTTTGTAAAAGAGCTGATTGCCCTTTTAAGGGTATTGCCCATACAAATGCCAATTTAGGGGCAATGGGTAGCTTGAGTTTTTTTAGACTTAGGTTTTTTATTTGGGAGGTTGGTTAAATAGGGGAGTTTTACTGTTAGGGTGTAACTGGTAAAACATTTTTTTAGGTAAAAGAGCTGTTTAGCTTAGGGCAATGCCCTACAAAAGGCCCTTTTAAGGACTATTGGAACTTTAATTTAGATTAGGGAATATTTTTATTTGGGAGGGGGGGTATTTTTATAGGGGAATTATATAAGGTTTATTTTTTTTATTTTTAATAACAATAATAATCATAATAATAAAAACAGTAATAATAACAATAATAATAACAATAAGAAGAAGAACAATATTTAAAATAATAATAATAACAATAATAATAACAAAAATAAAAATAATAACAATAAGAAGACAAATAATAATAATAATAATAATAATAATAATAATAATAAAATAATAATAATACAAAAATATAAATGATAATAATAATGATAACAATAAGAATAATAACAATTATAATAATATCAATAATAATAATAACAACAACAATAATAATAATAATAATAACAATATAATAATAATAATAATTATTATTATAATAATAAAAAATAATAAAAATATAATTAATTAATAATTAATTAATAATATTAAAATAATAATAATAATTAAAAAAATATGTAATGATAATAATAACAATAACAATTATAATACTGATGATAATAATAATAATAATACTTATTATTATGCCCATTTATAGATAATACAGGGTAGTTCATTATACAATATCTATTTAATTCTATTTAAAAGGACAGTCACTGCCTTGTAATTACAGACATTTCTGGTGTATTGCTATGGAATAACAACACATCAGCCAATTCTAAACAAATTAACAAATTGTTTGCTGCAGCTCCACCCTCTATTTTGAGGAGCTAATCTGGGCTTGAGACTGCAGACAACTTGGCTAATCACGGTCATAATGTTAGTATAAAATGTATTGTTTTACAGTTGTTATCAGTTAAAGATAATTGGGGACATACATGTAGCATAGTTAGCCTTGAGATGACTGCATGATGCATATCAAGTTTTGAGAATGACAAAAAACACAATTTTCAGATTTAAATTACATAAACAAGGGATAAAACGAATAACTAAAGTATACTGCAAATTCGATAATTACACATGAGTAAATATTTTATATATAATTCTCAAGGAGATAGGAGAAAATCAATAGCCCTTTTTATTTAACAGACAAAAAGAACAAATAGAAGTAAATAGAAAGAATTGTAATGATGCCAATAAAAACAATCACCTAGATTACGAGTTTTGCGTTAGAAGCTGTGCAGTGCTAACGAGCAGTTTATGCTCACCACTCACTTACAGACAGCGTTGGTATTACGAGTTTTTACAAACCCGGCGTTAACTGCAAAAAAGTGAGCGAAGAGCAAAATTTTGCTCCACATCTCACCTCAATACCAGCGCTGCTTACGTTAGCGGTGAGCTGGCTGAACGTGCTCATGCACGATTTCCCCATAGGAATCAATGGGGGAGAGCCCATTAAAGCTCCTAACGCAGCCCCATTGATTCCTATGGGGAAATAAAAGTTATGTCTACACCTAACACCCTAACATGAGTCTAAACACCCCTAATCTTACACTTATTAACCCCTAATCTGCCGCCCCCGACATCGCCTACACCTACATTATATTAGTAACGCCTAATCTGCCGCTCCAGACACCGCCGCCACCTACATTATAGTTATGAACCCCTAATCTGATGCCCCCAACATCGCCGAACCCTACATTATATTTATTAACCCCTAATCTGCCGCCCACAACGTCGCCACCACTATAATAAAGTTATTAACTCCTAAACCTAAGTCTAACCCTAATCTTAACCCCCTCTAACATAAATATAATTTAAATAAATCTAAATAAAATTACTACAATTAACTAAATAATTCCTATTTAAAACGAAATACTTACCTATAAAATAAACCCTAAGCTAGCTACAATATAACTAATAGTTATAACTATGTATTTAAGAGAAGTGTGCGCAGAGCTATTAAACCAAACTCCTAAGGACCCTAATAGATCCCCTAACAATTAGGCAAAGAAAATACAAATACTATAAATATGTAGTGATGTCGCGAACAGTTCGCCGGAGAACAGTTTGCAGCGAACATAGCTTGTTCGCGTTCGCCGCTGCAGACGAACATATGCAATGTTCGATCCGCCCCCTATGTGTCATCATTGAGGAAACTTTGACCCTGTATGTCACAGCCTTCTGACACATTTGAGCCAATCAGCAGCAGACACTCCCTCACAGACCCTCCCAGCTCCTTGGCAGCAGCCATTTTAGACTTATTACGATCTTGCTTTCTTAGTGAGATGAGCTTTTAGTGTTGCTGCTGCTGACATAATAGGGAAATAGATAGCTATGCTAGTGTATTTAGTGTCCACCACAGTCCTGAAGGACTCATCTCATCTCTGCTGCAAGGACAGCACCCCAAAAAGCCCTTTTTAGGGTTATAACTTCAGTCGTTTTTTTTTTTTTTTTTTCTTTGTATTTTTATTTGCATTTGCCTGGCTTTCAGCCTGTGTGTGAGGCTCACAGCATATACTGGCTGTGATTAGTGCCACCACTGATATCTGCTTAACATTAGTTTAAATTTAACCAACAAAACTTTGAAATTATTTTGCTAGTGTAATCTAATTTAATTTTCTATCAGGCCTGTGTCTCTCAGGCTCACACAGCATATACTGTGGTTCATTGCTCTGTGCCAGCAACCACTTATATCTGCTTAATATTATTTTCATTTTTAAAAAAAAACTTTTAAATCATTTTGCTAGTGTAATCTAATTTCATTTTCTATCAGGCCTGCGTGTTTCTGACTTACAGAGCATACTGTGGTTAATTGCTGCCCTACCTAGCAGCCATGACTCATATCTGCTTAACATTTTTTTAAATATAAAAAAAAACTTTAAATCATTTTGCTAGTGTAATCTAATTTTATTTTCTATCAGGCCTGTGTGTTTCTGACTTACAGAGCATACTGTGGTTAATTGCTGCCCTACCTAGCAGCCAGCCACCACTCATATCTGCTTAACATTATTTTAAATTTAAAATAAAAACTTTTAAATCATTTTGCTAGTGTAATCTAATTTCATTTTCTATCAGGCCTGTGTGTTTCTGACTTACACAGCAAGCATACTGTGGTTAATTGCTGCCCTACCTAGCAGCCACAACTCATATCTGCTTAACATTATTTTAAATTTTTCAAAAAACACGTTTAAATCATTTTGCTAGTGTAATCTAATTTCATTTTCTATCAGGCCTGTGTGTTTCTGGCTTACTCAGCATACTATGGTTAATTGCTGTCCTAGCAGCAGCCAGCCACCACTCATATCTGCTTAACATTATTTTAAAGTAAAAAAAAAAACTTTTAAATCATTTTGCTAGTGTAATCTAATTTCATTTTCTATCAGGCCTGTGTGTTTCTGACTTACAGAGCATACTGTGGTTAATTGCTGCCCTACATAGCAGCCACGAATCATATCTGCTTAACATTTTTTTAAATATAAAAAAAAAACTTTAAATCATTTTGCTAGCGTAATCTAATTTTATTTTCTATCAGGCCTGTGTGTTTCTGACTTACAGAGCATACTGTGGTTAATTGCTGCCCTATCTAGCAGCCAGCCACCACTCATATCTGCTTAACATTATTTTAAATTTAAAATAAAAACTTTTAAATCATTTTACTAGTGTAATCTAATTTCATTTTCTATCAGGCCTGTGTGTTTCTGACTTACACAGCAAGCATACTGTGGTTAATTGCTGCCCTACCTAGCAGCCACGACTCATATCTGCTTAACATAATTTTAAATTTTTCAAAAAAAACGTTTAAATCATTTTGCTAGTGTAATCTAATTTCATTTTCTATCAGGCCTGTGTGTTTCTGGCTTACTCAGCATACTATGGTTAATTGCTGTCCTAGCAGCAGCCAGCCACCACTCATATCTGCTTAACATTATTTTAAAGTTAAAAAAAAAAACTTTTAAATTATTTTGCTAGTGTAATCTAATTTCATATTCTATCAGGCCTGTGTGTTTCTGACTTACAGAGCATACTGTGGTTAATTGCTGCCCTACCTAGCAGCCATGACTCATATCTGCTTAACATTTTTTTAAATTTTTAAAAAAAACTTTTAAATCATTTTGCTAGTGTAATCTAATTTTATTTTCTATCAGGCCTGTGTTTTTCTGACTTACACAGCAAGCATACTGTGGTTAATTGCTGCCCTACCTAGCAGCCACGACTCATATCTGCTTAACATTATTTTAAATTTTTCAAAAAAAACGTTTAAATCATTTTGCTAGTGTAATCTAATTTCATTTTCTATCAGGCCTGTGTGTTTCTGACTTACAGAGCATACTGTGGTTAATTGCTGCCCTACCTAGCAGCCAGCCACCACTCATATCTGCTTAACATTATTTTAAAGTTAAAAAAAAACTTTTAAATCATTTTGCTAGTGTAATCTAATTTCATTTTCTATCAGATGGATATTGCATCTATTGATCTATCTAATTTGTATCTATCAAATGTATATTGCATCTATTGATCTATGTAATTTGTATCGATCATATGTATATTGCATCGATTGAGCTATGTAATCTATGTATCTATCTATCAAATCTATCCATCTCATGGTTGTGCAAATGGACTGTTTGCGGTTGTTTGCGGTGCGTTACACTTGGAGTTTGGTCTGTCACTGTGAAGCGGGCGTAACCCTTACACTACCTGATCAATACGACATCATAACTGATGTTTTAAAGCACGTTATTGCAAACAATTTATTAATGTTAGGCGATTTAGGCCCTTTATGGGTTAAAAGCAGACTCTGCATCAACAATGTAATTTTCCATGGGATTTTTGACATGGATCCCCCTCCAGCATGCCACAGTCCAGGTGTTAGTACCCTTGAAACAACTTTTCCATCACTATTGTGGACAGAAAGAGTCCTTGTGGGTTTTAAAGTTCACCTGCCTATTGAAGTCAATGGCGGTTCTCGTGGTTCGCCAGTTCGCGAACAATAGCGGAAGTTCGAGTCCGCCGCTCGCGAACCGAAATTTTTAAGTTCGTGACATCACTATAAATATGCTTAGGAGCGCTAGAAAGCTAAAGGTTTTAAAGAACAAAGAACGTTTGTAACAAAAAAATGACTACAACAAAGGCTAATTTAAAAATCAATTTATATAAAAAATTAAAATAGTTTTGTCAAATAAAATAAGCAATAAGCATCAAGCAAAAGTAACACAGATATATAGTAAGAAATGTTACTCAATAATTCAAGTATAGCAACAATGTATAAATACTCGGATGTCTCTGAGTGCAAAAAGTAATCTATGAAATATAAGATTGCCACCACTAAAAAATAGATAAAAAAATATGTGTTTTGCAAAATGTGTTATCACCTAGGTAATATAATATGGTCAGTTCAAGTATTCCAACTCAACCAGTCGTATCGTATAAGTCTGTATATATAAGTGTAAGTATATTGCAGTCTCTTGAAAAAGCCCTCATGTAGGGAGAAACGCGTTGATGATTTTATTCTATTTTATGCAGTCAATTGTGCTTATCTCTTTGTGGGCAACGGAGTTCGCATTGGGACTTTCTAGGCGTTAATATTGCCTATACTTCAAGGTCTAACATACCGAAAACCTGTTACATCTATATCACGATTGCACTGGTTAGTGCTAAAGAAATAGTCAAGCTTATGCTAAAGTCCACTAAAGAATAAATACTGTGAATATCCAGTGTGCCGTTGTACTAAGAGCAGGATACCATCTCCGATACCTGACAGGCAAAAACTCCTGAAGTGTTTGAAAGTGAGACTGTCCAATAGGACCGGAGCAGCCGATGAGACTAGTGACGTGTGATCTAATGGCTGACAAGGTACAGATGTCAAACAGCGTACACACCTAGCTCCCGAACTTTAACGACCTCAAGTCAGGTATTTGGTTATATTATTCATGAAAGGACTGCAATATACTTACACTTCTGTTATTTGGAATATACAGACTTATACGATACGACTGGTTGAGTTGGAATACTTGAACTGACCATATTATATTACCTAGGTGATAATACATTTTGCAAAACACATATTTTTTTATCTATTTTTTAGTGGTGGCAATCTTATATTTCATAGATTACTTTTTGCACTTAATCGGAGACGTCCAAGTATTTAAGTTGCTATACTTGAATTATTGAGTAACATTTCTTACTATATATCTGTGTTACTTTTGCTTGATGCTTATTGCTTATTTTATTTGACAAAACTATTTTAATATTTTTTATAAATTGATTTTTAAATTAGCCTTTGTTGTATTCATTTTTTGTTACAAACGTTCTTTGTTCTTTAAAACCTTTAGCTTTCTAGTGCTCCTAAGCATATTTATAGTATTTGTAACTAATAGTTACATTGTAGCTAGCTTAGGGTTTATTTTTATTTTACAGGCAAGTTTGTATTTATTTTAACTAGGTACAATAGTTATTAACTATTTTATAATTACCTAGCTAAAATAAATACAAAGTACCTGTAAAATAAAACCTAAACTAAGTTACAATTACACCTAACACTACACTTGAATTAAATTAATTACCTAAATTAAATACAATTAATTACAATTAAATAAAATTATCTAAAGTACAAAAACCCCCACTAAATTACAGAAAATAATAAACAAATTACAAGATTTTTAAACTAATTACACCTAATCTAATCCCCCTAACAAAATAAAAAAGCCCCCCCAAAATAAAAAAGCCCTACCCTACAGTAAATTACAAATAGCCCTTAAAAGGTCATTTTGCGGGGCATTGCCCCAAAGTAATCAGCTCTTTTACCTGTAAAAAAAGTAAAAATCCCCCCCCAACATTAAAACCCACCACCCACACAACCAACCCTACTCTAAAACCCACCCAATCCCCCCATAAAAAAAAACTAACACTAACCCCTTGAAAATCACGTCTTCAGCACTTTAGTTAAGAGTTTTAGGCTACAGCGTTGTAGTGTAAAACTCTTAACTACTGACTTTTAAATGCGGTACCAGGCTTGGCAGGAGAGGGTCTACCGCTCACTTTTTGTCAGACTTGTAATACCGGCGCTATGCAAGTCCCATTGAAAAAAAGAGGATACGCAATTGACGTAAGTGGATTTGCGGTATTTCAAAGTCTGGCCAAAAAAGTGAGCGTTACACCTGTACCTGCAAGACTCATAATACCAGCGGGCGTTAAAAAGCAGCGTTGAGGGGGCGGAGCCAACAACCAAGATGAACAGACGTGTTCTCGAGAAGCTCCTCACATCTAGCATACATTTATGTTGATTAGTAGGGAAAAGAGGACAAAATATATCCTCAAACTCAGAAATTCTCAATAATAGAACACTCCTGAACTAACAGCACATTTTATCCCTGAGTTGGTATTGGATTGTGAGCCGCGACTAGTCTAAAACAATTTGCGGCCTTGTATCTTGACACATAAGAGCGCATGGTACCCTGAGCTATCTGCAACCTCCATTAGAGACTTGCTCTGCCACTTAGAATCTCACACCGGAGCCTGACTCTCTCAAGAAAGGCAAGTAGCCGTTTAAGAAGCGCCTGAGGGACACTGATGAAAAGGATATCAGATGGACTGCACCGGAACGTGCCTAAAGATATATGTGAGTTAATCGCTGTTCCCCTGCAGTACTGGGTACCGTGGGTGCCGATCCTATCATACTCCTTTATTACACCCGCTGTATCTTGTGTAAAAGAGGGATGTTTGGCTAAGCACCTTAAGAGACAGACAGTTTTGGCGCGAGACGCCATCTTTCACAGCTGCGTATCAGGAGAGCACATTACCAGCCTGCTAGATAGGGCAAAGCAGTCTTAACCCCTCAGACCTGCTTCAAGAAAATGAAAGTTGCGGTAAATAGCTGGGGATTCTAGACCTACACTTTGAACTCGCTAAGAACACCACTCCCTATCCCACTCCATTCATAAAAGTGCCTCCATGGAGGCGGTAGCTTCCCTTTTGGCAGTATTAAGTGAGCGGCTCGATCTACACCATGCTGAGCTGGTGGATGTTTTGAGAGATGCGGCTGACGCTCCTTACGCTGTAATGTTGGCTGAGGATACACCTGTCAAGAGAGCAGACCCTTTGCTAAATACTGGAGGCATCGCTTTACATGCCATAGCTAACCAGCAACACATACCCAACGAAGAGACTGAGCCTTTAAAAAAAACGGAATGGTCAGAGCTAGAAATAACGGAACACTTGACACCTACTCAGGCTCCTGACCTGGTCTCAGAATCAGGGTTGCGACAACAATCCGTAAGTCTTTCCTATGTAGGGGTAAAACCAAAATTACACATCTTCAGGGATCTCTGACACATCAGCCGCAGCAGCCTAAGGACAGCTCTCCCTGTGTCAGCATGGCTGGGGCAGTGCATTGTAAGCGGGTTGCGGTCTGTGTAGAAGAGCACACTGTATATATTAAAGACAGTATGGACACACTCCAATTATTAAAACGGCTCCTGTGGAAGACTGGAGTGGGTTAGACCCCTGGTCCCTCTCTTGATGTAGCAGTGAAAGCAGGATCTCGACTTTCAAACAGGCTGCTATATTACTCTGGAATCATCTGCCACAAAGTGCATTATATCGTGCCTTATGAGACTTATAATGCGTTAGGCTAATTTTTACCTAACACTAGTCTATATTATAATAACTGAGTTTCATATTTTCTGCACAGCTAAAACCTGGAAATGTTTTGTTTGGATTGTGTTCAATGCCATCTAATACTGTAAACTGAATGGTGTCTGTTTGAGGGCTTCTAGATGACCTATGAAGGCCCTGTATCATATGCCATACACATTATACCTCAATGACATATGTGTAATCTTATGTATTCATCTTCCAGCATTTTGGAAGTTAGACTTGTCTGGATGATGGCAGATATCTATATTTACATTTATGCTACTTGTACACTTATGTCTTGTCTTACACTCAGGCGTAGTTATTTAGTTACAGCTCAGTCCCTAATTTTGTTATAAGAGCCATCCCCCATAAGGCTATTCTATATCTTTTACTAAACTACTCCCTATAGACTATAGACTATACTCGACTAGCTACACGGAAGATGGAATATAGTTTCTTAGTTAACTATTTCAGTTAAATGTTTTTGGTGTATTGAAATTTACCTAGGTATAGTTCACATCTATCTGATGACCTATGTTAACTTTCTTGTATATAGAAATTGCTACTTAAATGTTATGTCTAAGTCATAAACATAAAGATGACAGTGTCGGAAGCATACTAGCCTCAATATTCCTGCTCAGGCTCTTATGCTGACTAACAGAAGATCAATTTACTTAGGCTCTTTAAAAGGTCTGTTCAATGTTAATTTCTGTATTTTTAGTACATCTGTTTGCAGCCCAGTTCCAACTCTGACAAATCAAGCTTATAACTATTTACATCTGCTCACTGTTAATGTTTTCATTCCTATCCCACCTGTTTGCAGTTCAGATCCAACTTTGCAATATCAAGTTTATAACTATTGAAATATAACAGTTGCATATATTAGAAATGCCGGCTGGCGTAATTAATATACTCCTCATGGCCCAGACCTACACACAGCATATTTGAATGTACTGTTTCTGTTAGCAGAATTAACTGGTTTGAATGTCTACATTTACATTACATTATATATTTTAGTTGTCATACAAGAATATACCCTTACTATATCTGGATGAGAGGGATTTAAACCACTAATGCTCACACTACTTTTAGCAAGTCTTAGCTCCATTTATGCTGACACTATTGTTGCGTAGTACACCTAAGCCTATAGACTCAGCTTTGGTTGTCTAGCGGCATACTGTATTGGCTAATCTAGTGATAAACTCATTGTATGCACATCTACATTTTACTTATAGATGTCCCTTTATTATAGTCACATAATTCTAGTACATTTACTAATACTCCCTTCTATTATATAATACTAAGAGCAGGTTTACTTATGGCTTCTCTACCCAGAATTATGGCCCAGTTCAGTTAACATGCCATGTACTAGTCTCTCTTTGCAGCTGAAGGTGTTGACTATAAGCTATTAAACTCACAACTACTTTAGTCTACTGCAAACACATTTTTTTTTTTTTGGCTTTTGAGTTGCTGCGTGTTATCTGGAACCTATAGCTTTTACTTAAGCTCCTGGATTGTGAGGAAGGTATAACTGTGCCTGTTCACCTGCTGTTAAATGACTCTACGATGTATCATACTTCTTGAATGGCAGTGATCTCAAAGGAATATGTAATTATCAATATTTTAAGTACACGTGGCTTTCTTATCTCTATGATACTGAGCTTTGTTATTTATGATTATCTTATGTTTGTTCTAGGTATTTTCAGAGATATTCTCACCTCCCCCTATATAGGGGAACTCTCTATACTTAGCCCACACTTGCTCCCTGCCAATAATGGTATACCCCCTATGTAGAATTTATTGATAGCACAAATTTCTTGCTCCAGCTGAGCTCCTCTCCTCCCTTTCCCGCTGGTACTTGCTGCCTGCGGGTCATACCCCTACTCCTTTTTCCCACATCGCTTATAGCTAGCATTTCCCCAGGTGAGGAGCTCCCCAAGAAGTCCCCTATATTCCACACTTCCAAATATCCCCGTTCTTGCATAACTTTACTATGGTCAAAGCCAGCATACTCCCATAATCTCCTGGCCCATAGTTTATAAGTCTTAACGTGATGCCAGTGCTAAATCATTCTAAGCCCTGATACCGCTCCTTTACTAGCTATTATTCCCTCAACCTCATAGGTACAATCATATTATTAGAGGGGAAACTTAACGACAGAGAATAACCTAATTACTAGATATAATCTTGTCTAGACAGTCCCGAGGTCCCCCCACTTGAACACTTCTAAGTCCCCATCAAGTACTTTAAACTACTTATACTCATATAAGGCTCCGCCCTCCGCCTCTCCACCATTTCCCTTATATGTATAGCGGTGCTTATCCGCTGAATATCCCCCCCCCCCCTATATACCCCAGCCCAAGAGTGGCTGACACATAAGCTAATTCTCCACAGCCTGATATCTCTGACTCAGATATATGCTATTGATTGTTTTCTATAGTACTTGGATGTATTGGATGTATTGGTAGAGGTATTTGCAGCAGAAATAGTAAGGTTCTTATGCCACTTTATAGATCATTAGTTAGGCCTCATCTTGAGTATTGTGTGCAGTTCTGGAGGCCATATCTTCAGAAGGATATTAACAAACTTGAATCTGTGCAAAGGAGGGCTACCAAAATGGTACATGGTCTAAAAAATAAAACTTACCAGGATAGGCTCAATGACCTAAATATGTATAGCTTAGAGGAGAGAAGGGAAAGAGGTGATATGATAGCAACTTTCAAGTACATTAAAGGGTTTAGTAAAACTGAGGCTGTGGGTATTTTACATAAAATGGAAAATTCAAGAACAAGGGGTCATGAGCTCAAGCTAAAGGGTAGTAGATTCAGGAGTAATTTGAGGAAGCACTTCTTTACAGAAAGAGTGATTGATTTATGGAATAAACTTCCTCAAGAGGTAGTAGCAACAAACACTGTGGGGGACTTTAAAAATGCATGGGACAAGCATAGGGCTATCCTACGAACTAGATAAGTTTATACTGTTAGGTAAGGTGGGGCAGACTTGCTGGGCCTATGGCTCTTATCTGCCGTCAATATCTATGTTTCTATGTTTCTATGTTTCTATGTAAGTACTGTGGAGATCATTTGTTAATAATATAACATAAAATGAAGTTAAATTCCACATCGCCTAAACATCTGTCTATCTTCACGTTAAGATTTGATATGTAATTATATTGTTACATGTGGATTTTGTCTTTCTTTTTCTAATAATGTCAGTTTATAGACAATGTATTACTTACTCTGATGTAACATTGTCCTCAGGGCGAATCTTGTTTGTTAATCTATACTTTAACTTCAATAAAAAAAAATATTTAAAAAAAAAAAAACAAGCAGCGTTGGGACCGGCTAACGCTGCTTTTTAAGCCTAACGCCAGACTACTAATCTAGCCGTATGTTATTCTAAAGGTTTACAGAGCCATTAATTGAAAATAAAACATAACATAAAAGCAAAAGTTAAAGGGGCATGAAACTTATATTTTTTTAATGATTCAGAGAAAGCTTGTGATTCTAAACAGCTTCCTAACGTTCTGCATTATTGGAATCTTTTGTTGAAAAGCAGGGACGTAAGCTTAGGAGCCGTACCATTTCTGGAGCATTATATGGCCGCAGTTTTGCAAGAATGTTATTCATTTGCACTAGACCATTAGAGGGCAGCACTATTTCCTGCTAATCAGTCCTCCAGATGCTACCTAGGTATCTCTTCTACACAGAATATCATGGTAATGAATTTGAGCATATAGGATATGCTCTGTCACAAATAAATGTTTTGGGTTTCATATCCCTTTAAAACAATAATTCCACAGTTACAATGAATGCCCTTCTGCTTCCATCTAGAAAAACAAACTTTTTAAAATGTATTTATTTGTTATTGAAGGGACAATAAAGTCCAAATTAAAGTTTCATGATTCAGATAGAGCATGTGAATTAAAACAACTTTCCAATTTGCTTCTAATATCAAATGTGTTTTGTTCTCTAGATATCGTTTTGTTGAAGAGTTAAGCTAAATAGGCTGATGGGAGCTCAGGAGCCTGCATGTGTTTTAATAGCAGTCTATAGCAAAGTGTTTGTAACTATGTATAACATTGCTAGAAACATTATTGCACACACTGCTGCCAGAGACACGTGCACAATCACCTAGGATTATTTTTTAACAAAGGATACCAAGAGAACTAAGCAAAATTGAAAACAGAAGTAAATTGAAACGTTTTTTTAAATTGTCATGCTCTATACCAGTAATAGCTAACCTTGCACCCCTGATGTTTCGGAACTACATTTTCCATGATGCTAAACTAGACTGCAGGGTACCTAAGCATCATGGGAAATGTAGTTTAAAATCATCTACAGTTCTAATGTTAGCCATCACTGCTCTATCCAATCAATTTATGTTTATTTATTTTTTGTCCCTTCACTATTTATTCACAGGAATATTACTACAGAGACTATATTTATTGACATATACTTTACAGGGATCCAACACCACCATGAACACCATAAATATGAGCAGCTGCCATTGTCAACCTGAGTACTTTTTGCTGATGGGGATTCCTGGCTTGGAGAACCATCACTTCCTTCTTTCTATTCCCTTCTGTGCTATGTACCTTCTGGCACTTGTTGGAAACAACCTTTTGATATTTATCATAGCGACAAATGAAAGTCTCCACCAGCCAATGTATTTTTTCCTAACCATCTTGGCTGTTACTGACCTCTTTTTGTGCTCCACCACGGTGCCAAAAACACTCACAATATTTTGGTTTGGTTCCCATGAAATCTCTTTTAATGATTGTCTCACTCAGGTCTTCTGGATTCATTTTATTTTTGCAGTTGAATCAGCCATATTGTTAATAATGGCTTGTGATCGGTTTTTTGCAATATGCAAACCCTTGACATACTCAGCTACCTTCACGCCTTCATTCATAAGAAAGTTACTCATTATAGCATTGGTGAGAGGCATCTGTATCATAACGCCATTTGTGTTTCTTCTGAAAAGGTTACCATTCCACAAAAGTAACATAATATCACATACGTACTGTGAGCATATGGGCGTGGCCAGGCTGGCGACAGCAAATATACGGATTAACGTGGTGTATGGGCTTATTATAGCTTTTGGTTCAACAGGAATAGACTTGATACTTATTGCTGTCTCATATGTAGTTATTATCAGGACGGTTGTGAGACTTCCCGCTTCAGAAGCTCGTTACAAGGCCTTTAATACATGTGTGTCCCATATCTGTGTCATCCTCATGTTTTATCTTCCAGCTTTCTTTTCTTTTATAGCACACAGGATTGGTCACAAACATATCCCTCCTCGTGTCCACATCATGTTGGCCAATCTCTATGTCCTTGTACCGCCCATGATGAACCCACTAATCTATGGAGTTAAAACAAAAGAAATTCGACAAAAGGTATTTACTAAGTTTTGTGTTGAAAAGACTTTGTGATGCAGACTTTTTAAACAAGGGCGTGTGCCCTATTATAAGAAAAAGCTTAAAATGAAATGACTGCTCGCTTAGAACAAGCTACTGAGGTCTGTTGTGTGGTAGAGCGATTCTCTCTCTGTACGTGTTGACATTTTTAGATACATAGACAATAAATAAATCCCTTGTACACGACTCTTTAATTTCACAATTTTGCTTAATATTACATACATCAACATTTTGTATATTTTCTATACTATAAACATTTTTGAATTCATTTATAATTCTGAAGGTAAAATGGATTAATTAAAACTACAACCAAATGTTACAAAATGTATTGTTTTCCATAATTTATTGAACATGATTCAATTCTCAAACTGTTGTAAAATGTGAATGTAAGTTTAATCAATTAATTAGCGAACAAATTTGTGAAGAAGTGCTTAACTAAATGTCTCCAAACCTGTAATCTTTTTAACTTGAGATTATAATGCTTTTTTCACTTTTTTCATATATACCCTTAATATATTTGAAGGTTCCTACCATATCATGTCTTCATTCTCCCCTTTAAAGGGATGAGGCAATCAATAGTTTTGTTTTATAATTCAGGCAGAGCAACTAATTTAAAAAAAATAGTTTCCAATTTACTTTTATTACAAAATTTGCTTAGTTCTTATGGTATTCTTTGTTGAAAAGATATCTAGGTAGGAAGTGCACATTTCTGGAGTGCTACATAGGAGGAAAAAGTAATGTCCTCTAGTGCTCTTGCTAATGTATAAAACTCTTGCAAAACTTTTATATAGTGCCCAGACACAAGCACGCTCCTGACCTTACTTCCATGCTTTAAAGCAAAGGTTTCCAATAGAACAAAGAAAAGTTAATAATAGAAATACATTGAAAAGAAATATGCTAGGTTAGAGGGGCATTTTTTATTTTATGCAAAAGAGTGCAATTGGTAGTTTGTTTGTTTGTAGAATAGGGATTTTTTGTTTTGGGGTGTTTTTTCCGTTTGTTTATTTTTTGTAAAGGGTAGATTGTTTGTATTTTTTGTAAAGGGTAGATTTTTTTTATTTTTTGCAATGTAGGTTTTTTGTGTAAATGTTATTTCTTACTAATGACACGGTGAGTCCACGGATCATCATCAATTACTGTTGGGAATATCACTCCTGCAGGAGGAGGCAAAAGAGCACCACAGCAGAGCTGTTAAGTATCAATTCCCCTCCCACCAACTCCAGTCATTCTCTTTGCCTCTAGTGCAAGGAGGATGTGAAGTAATTAGGTATCCTGCTTAAGATTCTTCTATCAAGATTTTTTTATTTTGAAGTCAGGGCAGGATTGCACTGATCTTCCATTACAGTTTGGGTATAGCTGTACTCCACGTTAGTCTCTTCAGCAGGGCTGTGGTAGCTTTTAAGCAGTTAGGAACTTGTAAAGTGGGCTTTGCTGTGTTTTTATAACATGTTGCTGCCCTAGTATAGAAAGCCTGAGTAAGTTTACTCTGTCTTTCTCTTTACACAGGTCCCTGTGAGGAGTGGCATCCTCTCATACTTTGTGAGTCGTCTGACTGCCGGACGGCTAGAATGCAGGTAAGTGCCTTTGTTCTTCTGGGGCTAGAAGGCTGGCACTGATGTGTTTAAGGACCCTCTGCTGTTAGTGGGACAAATCCTGAGGGATACTTAGGGCAGTATGCAGGCACATTAGTCATGTGACTTGGAGACTAGGGGTTAATTTCCCTCATAGTAAGGAAGGGGGTTTCCACCTTGGGGCATAAATTTAATTTTAGTACTGTAATCTGTACTTGGTCAGCTTCCTCTTGTGTTATGATACTGAGAAGATAGCACATAGGGCCCAATTTCTAAGGAGCTGCATAGCTGAGAACATACATTGCTTTATGAGGAGCAATTTCTCTGATCTGTGGCATTATATTCTGTTTCTTTAGGAAGCGGTGCGATGCCTTTTTATAATTTTTATGTCTGTACCCTGCACAATTTGTATTGCGCTCTTCGTCTTCTTGCCGTCTTAGTGGTCCCACCTCCTTCTTCTCGGGTAGGAGAAGCGCCATCTTGGACTGCAGTTTCGATGACTCCGCCTCGTTCTCTGACCGAGAGCGGAGCGTCGTTTCTATCTAAACGGTCTTAAAAGTTATAGTGTTGTGAGGCAGAGTCAAGCACACAAAATCAGGCTCTTCACTGTAATTATGCAAACGGAGCTTGTATTAAGTTACAGTCTGCTGTGTTTTTAACTTTAGAGGGCCTGTGGTTTATCATGTTTTTTACTACAATCTGTGTAAATAAAATGAGGTAAAATGTCTCCTTTAATTATCTCCATTACTTTCAGGGATACCAAGGGAAAAGCTCTTGTCTTTAAATCCTTTTCTTTGCTCTGGTGTGATACACAATTGTAATTGCTTGTTACATAGACCGCATATATAATTCTATAAAAAGTTTTTTGCTGGGGGCGGAGCGAGCGGCCGACCAAGATAATCTTAACACACTGAGACTCCTCTATTATGGCGGGCTAAAGTGGTGTAACCGCGGCCTAGATGCAGCTCCTATAAGAGGAACTAACAAGCTTCAATACCGCAGACCAAAGTGAAGCATATGGGGCATTCCTCCTTCACCTGGGAAGCTTCCAACTAGGAGACAAGGCTTGGGGCCTACATCGCTACTGTTGACATGCAGCAACAGCTCACACACGCCACCTTACCTCCAGAGCTCTCGGACAAAATAAAGCTGTCTCAGATAAATAGTGGAGGTCACGCAGCAATATGGGGGGGGGGGAACCTCAACAGGCAGCTATAAATCTGACGACCGCTTCATAATACAACGCCCACGAGGCTGAGTCCGCGAGCATCATAAATGAGTGTGACCTGCCTGAACAAGTACATCACAACTCCGGATCATTGTTACATATGGATCAAAATGGCCACTGCCTGGGAAACAGAAATGCAAGAAGATATAAATAGCCACATGGCCAAATTTGAAGAAAATCTGCCGATCTGGATAGAGCTCCTCTTGTTTTCTTATTGAATAGTTGCTTCGCTAAGGCTGTGCCATCTGAAACTGCTGACAGAACCTTGGATCTAAACAAACCTGCCACAGAGTATAAGCGGCAAGAAGCGATTCTGAAAGAAAGATTGCTGCAGATTGGAGGAATCTGCAGCAAGACGACACACCTTAAAAACCATAGCTACTAATTAAGGGACTAACGGCTTCATGAACAAGCTCCATAAGACGGTAGATATGTCGCTAAGAGAGGACTTGCGGGGGCCCCTGGGAGGCTGCGATTGGAAAACAGATACACTCTCGACCTACCAGTAATAACTACGCCAGCCTCACTAATGAAAACAGTCTCTACCTTGAAGATATTTATGGTCTGATCGGTGAAGCATGACCGCTAAGTACACCTGCAGGAATGGTATATAAAACTGACAAGAGACTTCCCATGCAAATGAAACTTCCAGGCCATACTTTAAAAGGAAACTTGCGCACTTACAGTAAGACTCCGTCCATAATGAACTCTAAAGCCTGGGGTTTACAAAAGATAACTCTATTACTTTTAACGACAAACGCTCTTTAGGCATGGAGACGAACTGGCTCAGTAATATAATTTTGTTATGCAAAGTTAAAGTTTTCAATTACTTTGTTTGCCTTTTGTTGCACATGTGTATAGATTTTATGTACTTTACTTACGGCTAGATTTAGAGTTCTGCGGCCAAAGGGGTGCGTTAGCTACGAGTGCTTTTTTTCTCCCGCATCTTTTAAATACCACTGGTATTTAGAGTTCACAGAATGGCTGCGTTAGTCTCCAAAAAAGGGAGTGTAGAGCATATTTACCGCCACTTCAACTCTCGATACCAGCGGTGCTTACGGACGCGGCCAGCTTCAAAACTGTGCTTGTGCACGATTCCCCCATAGAAAACAATGGGGCCGTTTGAGCTGAAAAAAAAACCAAACACCTGCAAAAAAGCAGTGTTCAGCTCCTAACGCAGCCCCATTGTTTCCTATGGGGACACACTTCCTACGTCTGCACCTAACACCCTAACATGAACCCCGAGTCTAAACACCCCTAACCTTACACTTATTAACCCCTAATCTGCCGCCCCCGCTATCGCTGACCCCTGCATATTATTATTAACCCCTAATCTGCCGCTCCGTACACCGCACAACCTACATTATACCTATGTACACCTAATCTGCTGCCCCTAACACCGCCGACCCCTATATTATATTTCTTAACCCCTAATCTGCCGCCCCCAACGTCGCCTCCACCTACCTACACTTATTAACCCCTAATATGCCGACCGGAGCTCGCCGCTACTCTAATAAATCTATTAACCCCTAATTTAAGTCTAACCCTAACACTAACACCCCCCTAAGTTAAATATAATTTTATTCTAACGAAATAAACTAACTCTTATTAAATAAATTAATCCTATTTAAAGCTAAATACTTACCTGTAAAATAAACCCTAACATAGCTACAATATAAATTATAATTATATTGTAGCTATTTTAGGATTAATATTTATTTTACAGGCAACTTTGTAATTATTTTAACCAGGTACAATAGCTATTAAATAGTTAATAACTATTTAATAGTTACCTAGTTAAAATAATTACAAAATTACCTGTAAAATAAATCCTAACCTAAGTTACAATTAAACCTAACACTACACTATCAATAAATAAATTAAATAAAATACCTACAATTATCTACAATTAAACCTAACACTACACTATCAATAAATTAATTAAATACAATACCTACAAATAAATACAATTAAATAAACTAACTAAAGTACAAAAAATAAAAAAGAACTAAGTTACAAAAAATAAAAAAAATATTTACAAACATTAGAAAAATATTACAACAATTTTAAACTAATTACACCTACTCTAAGCCCCCTAATAAAATAGCAAAGACCCCCAAAATAAAAAATCCCCTACCCTATTCTAAAATTAAAATAGAAAAGCTCTTTTACCTTACCAGCCCTGAAAAGGGCCCTTTGCGGGGCATACCCCAAAGAATTCAGCTCTTTTGCCTGTAAAAAAAAAACATACAATACCCCCCCCCTAACATTACTTAGGTTTTTCCTCTAGGTTGTTATATTACCTGATTTGTATGCTGATCTATCCTGTGTTAGTACTGCCCCTATAGACCAATTTTAATATAACTGTTTATTTCCTTCAAATTCTAGCTTAAGTGTGGATATATAGATGCTTTCTGACTGCTTGGCTACCACCGAGGTCTACTAAGCTTGTTCACTTAACATTTACTCTAGGCAGAACATTCACCACACCTTATTTGTACCTAATTATGTTTGCTGGTTTCTGCAATAACGTACCTGCATACACATATCTATGCCCTCTAGCATATGCATTAGGTCCCACACTGACTCATACATAAGGTTACTAGTAACACGTACAAAATACACAGTCCCTGAACAGGCTCACACCCCCAAAGCACACTTAGCCGCTGGCTGCAGCAGACGTAGACGTCCGTTCTCTGTAAATGTAAATGTGGTTCAGCATAGCAAGGATTGGTCTTGTGGTATTGCATTGCGCCCCTTTCACCAGGTTTTCCTCTTATCTTAGTACCATGATCAAAGCAAGTCCATGATGTATTTACCCTCATATAAGGGCCTTCCTAGATAGACGCTGGCAGCCTTGGGTGCACATTAATCTATGCTAGGCTCCGATGTTGAATCTTTTGTTTAAATTGTTGCATTTCTGGTTAGCAATTGTCGTTGTAAGTAATGTGTTTCTCTATGCCTCCATTTCCTATAATGTATCACACCCTCACAACCAGAGGCTGCTAACTATGCCCCTTATTTGCGTTTTCTTCCCACCTAACTCTTGATACACTGACAAATTTCCAGCTTTTTAGGCCTTTATATGGCCGTCTTACCCTACACCTTATCTCCCTCATTAGCAGTAACCTCATCCCCTCATAGCCTTTTCCTTCTATTCTCTAACCTTTGTGCCAGAATCCAATTAACACAGTTCATCTCTTTCCACCTCCGTCCTCCTCCTCTCTCTCCACCCCCTCCCTCCTCTTCTTCTTCTCCTTCCCCCCCCCTTTTCTTTCGATAGATCCAGTCTCACTCCTTTACCTCCTTGCTCTTTTTTAAAATAATCAAATTAATATAGCCCATTCCTTCACGCCCCTCCCTTCCTCCCTTCTCCCCTCTACAACAGACTACTGTTCCCCCAGCTCTCCAGCAATCCACCTTTTCCCTATCGCTTCTATAACAGATTGTTATCTCCCTACCTTTCCAATAACACCTTTTCCTATCCTCCAATTTGCAAAATACCCCCCCCCCCCTGAAGGGGGTTTATCTGAGCGGTCTTTCTCGTTTATACCGCAATTAATAGAATATAAGCATTACTACTGTAACTGAGTTTGCCTGTTTTTTGTTTTTTCTACTTCTCTTGTGTACCAGGTGACCCACACTACAGCTGCACAGTATCCTACTCCTTATTCACCCCCCCTCCCCAACCCCTCCCTCCTGTTCCTCCTCCCCACTCCCCCTCTCCTTCCTTGTTCCCCCTCCCTTCCCCTTTTTTTTTTTTTTTCTCTTCCCTCCTCCTTTTACGCCGACCAGAATTACAAGATGTCCTTTACATGTACCTCTCAAAACGTAAGGGGTCTTAATACCCCGAATAAAAGAAGTAGACTGTTAAACTATCTCTATCATACCAAGTCTAAAGTGGTCTTTTTACAAGAAACCCATTGGGTTAAAGGAACGCCCATACCTTTATACTGTAAATACTTTCCAATAGTTGAAACAGCCTCTTTCGACTCTAAGTCACGAGGCGTGGCAATCATGATTCACAAGTCAATACTATACGAAAAAATTAGTTCCTTTACAGACCATCAGGGCAGATACCTAATTTTGAATTGCAAATTGGATAACATTCCATACACCTTAGCTTGTTACTACGCTCCCAACTCGGGCCAAACCAGAATGCTCAGGAATTCCTAAGACTTTTAGCCTCTAAGAGGTCCCAAAACCTCCTTCTCGCAGGTGACTTTAACATGATTACAGACACCACATTAGATAGACGCTCTCCTAAATTTAAACCATGTGACCCCCAAACCTCACGATCTGCTAGACAATTCAACAGCCTTCTTGCACAATATAATTTGTTCGACATTTGGCGGTCCCATCATCCTTCGTCTAGAGATTACTCCTACTATTCCGCGGTGCACAACACATATACCAGAATCGACCATGTCT
The DNA here is from genome assembly GCF_027579735.1 of Bombina bombina. Lineage (NCBI taxonomy): Eukaryota > Metazoa > Chordata > Amphibia > Anura > Bombinatoridae > Bombina > Bombina bombina. The sequence goes on from NC_069501.1 coordinate 1,275,512,499, forward strand.
ACTGCGAGTCCAGGCTTCTTGACCTTGTTCAGCGGGTCTCTATGCCAGGGTGCTCCTGGTCTGACCACTCCCGGGTTCAGTTTTCCTTAAAAGCTCCAACCTGTGTGTCCTTTAGATCCTCCTGGAGACTCCCGGAGCACTTACTTTCTACTCCAGAACAGATTCTGTTCCTCCGGAGAAATATTGATGAGTTTCTTCAAATGAACGATAATGGTTCTGTGAGTGATTTCTGCCTATGGAACACGCTTAAGGCGTTTACCAGAGGACTGTTCTTTAAATTGAAAGCAGACCATAACAAGCAACTAGGGGAATCTCTGTCCCGATTACACTCAAGCCTCCGCTCGCTAACCACCTCACACATGATTTCCTTAGATCCACAGACCCTCCTACACATAGAGGATACCAAACTGAAAATAGAGGCTATAGAACTTAAGCGCCATCAGGCACAGGTTCGCCGGTTTCAGCAAACTTTTTATGCCAAAGGAAACAAAGCAGACCGACTTTTAGCCAATAAGCTTAGGCAACGCACTGCGGAAGCTCGCATCCCTCATTTAGTAACACCAAAAGGCATTGTTCGCCTCCCAATGGATATTGGAAACGCTTTTGCGCACTATTACTCCTCTTTATATAACTTACAAAATTCCTCAGAAACCCCTGCCCCGTCTTCTCGCCACATTCAGGACTTTTTGAAATCCCTGTCCCTACCAGTTCTTTCTGAATCTCAAAAAATGATGCTTGACTCTCCGATTACCATCGAAGAAGTGGCTTTGACAATTAAATCCTTGAAGCCAAATAAATCACCTGGTTCAGACGGGTATAGCGCCCTTTTCTATAAAACCTTCTCTGCACAACTTTCCCCCTTGCTTACCAGAATTTGCATGCTAGCTAGACAAACTAGCTCTCTCCCTCCAGAAATGCTTGAAGCAGTCATAGTGGCAATCCCAAAGCCAGGAAAGGTCCCGGACAGGTGTGAACATTTTCGCCCTATCTCATTAATTAATACGGATGTCAAAATCCTGGCTAAGGTTATGGCTACTAGACTTAATAAGGTCCTTACGACACTTATCAACGAAGACCAGGTTGGTTTCACCCCGGGCAGAGAGGGACCGGACAATACTCGCAGACTGCTCAATATCTTCTTCGAGACCAAGCAGAGACTTATCCCCTGCACAGCGCTGGCGCTTGACGCCGAAAAAGCCTTTGACAGGGTGAATTGGTCATACCTGTTTGAAGTCCTCGGTCACTTCGGCTTCCCCTCCAGCTTTATCTCCTGTGTTAGGTCACTCTACTCGGCCCCCTCAGCCTCAGTTAAAGGCCTAGGTTTTCGCTCCTCGACTTTTTGAATCACCAACGGGACCTGACAAGGGTGCCCTCTATCTCCGCTTATATTCGCTATGATTATGGAACCGCTAGCGGAGGCCATTAGAAGCAACCCGGAGATAGTAGGGGTTGAGATTGAAGGAACTGTGCATAAAACTGCTTTGTTTGCAGATGACCTAACTATTTTTCTGAATGACCCTGTTCGGTCTCTCCCTGCCCTGTTTAGGCTACTAGACTATTTTGGTCACCTCAGCCATTATAAGTTGAACCTTAACAAAACTGACGCTTATGCTATTAATTTGGAGGAGTGCTTGAGTCTTTAAAAGCGACATATTCGTTCAACTGGTCCAAACAGAAAATCAAGCATCTAGGAGTCTATCTCTCCTCTAACATATCTACCATCATCGAATCCAATTTTTACCCATTGTTGCAACAGTTCCAGAAGAGCATGAATACATGGAGCGTACCTTGTATCTCATGGTTAGGCCGGGTAGCGGCGTTTAAAATGGTGCTACTCCCTAAGTTGACCTACCTTTTTCGTTCACTCCCTATTCCGATACCTAAATCCCTCATTGGTAAATTTCAACAAGTCTGCAATAAGTTTATTTGGAGGAATAAACACCCCAGAGTAGCTACTCGTATTATGCAGCAGCCGATTTGTAGTGGAGGCGCTGGCGCCCCCAACATTGCTACTTACCATGAAGCCTCACGCTTAGCACACATCCTCGCTTGGAATGTCACCTCCATCACTTGTGGATGGCGAACACTGGAACAAGCTACCTTACCTAAGTCTCTATCACTCCCAGATCTCATCTGGCTCCCTAAACATGTCAGATCTATGTATAACATACATAGCACTATCATCATACACTCTTTGCGCTTTTGGGATAGGTTACGCTCGTTAAAGCAAATTGCTCCGCATCCCTCTCCCATACATTCCTTATCGGGTCTCCTTTTAGCCCTGAGGGACTCACATCCACAATTCTGGCACGAATGCGGTATTACTTGCATAGCTGACTTGTTCCCCAGAGGTAGGTTTATAGCCACCTCCCATTTCATCTCAGCTTATAACCCATCTCCCTTCTTACGATTTGAATTCTGGAGGCTCCGTAGCCTTTTAAAATCCTGGGGTTTTCTTGACTACCCCCTCCGAGAAACTACTAAATGGGAAAAAAGATGGTCGGGCAAAATCAAAATTCCACGGGCGCTCTCGATTTCTTATAGGGACCTGCTGAACTCCCCTACATTTCTCAAGTCAGCCTACATTATAGCCTGGGAAAGAGACTTAAAATTCCATGCTGACCAAGCAGACTGGGCTAAAGCTGCCACGCGAACCAAACAGGCGCTCCATTGTGTGACCCTCTTGGAGCTCTACATTAAAATTTGCACCCAATGGCACCTAACTCCGCTTAGGCTATTCAAAATTTCCCACTCTAATTCCCCGTTGTGCTGGAGGGAGTGTGGGATGGTGGGATCGCCAGCCCACATATGGTGGGAATGCCCGACATTACAACCTTTCTGGACCACAATCCTAAGCAAGTGCTTAGCTCTTGACCCTCTGATTGGGAAATCCCCACAAACTCTACTATTCCATATAGACATTGAATCACATTCCATCTCCACCATTTTCCTGAGCATTTACTTATTTTCAGCTGCCAAGCTAGCAGTTGCTAGACTCTGGAAACGAAAGGCAGCCCCGAGATGGGCAGATGTAGTCAAGATCATGTCCTACTTTGAGCAAATAGAATGCCCAATATTCACTCAACAGAATAAGGTGGCCCTACACTCCCAGATATGGGACTCCTGGAGACAACAAATCCTTCGAAAGGACCCCAAGACAGCACCCAACTTCCCATGAGTCCAGAATAATTAATGTTCGTTTCAAGCATAACTAATTATTATGTAACCCCGGGTTATTAGTCTGGAAGCCTTAAGGAATATGTGATTTCTCTCCCCCCCCCCTCTTTTTTTTTTTTTTTTTTTTCTTCTTCTTTCTTTTCTATTCTTCCCTCTCCCTCTCTCTTTTCTCTTCATCCCCTCCTTTCCTAACCCACCCTTCCCCCTCCATTTCCTTCCCTTCCCTCTTCACTCCTTGTTACTCCTTGTCTGGGTCACCAAGATCATCAGTCATCGCTATACATAAAACATTCTACTGGTATTGTTATTTGCTTTTCTTATCCACAGATATATGATACTTTACAGTATTATTGAAAATGTTGAGGTCGTCTGTTGTTCATTATTTCCAATTTATATGCTCTCATGTATTGTTTGCATCGTTATGTTATGTACCGTGACTATTTGTATTGCCAATTTTATATTCCATGTTTGATCATCACCTTGTTATTCTCATGACTTTCGACCTCAATAAAATATTACTTTAAAAAAAAAAAAAAATTTTTTAGTAGAGTAGCGGTGAGCTCCGGTCAGCAGATTAGGGGTTAATACTTGAAGTTAGGTGTCGGCGATGTTAGGGAGAGCAGATTAGGGGTTAATACTATTTATTATAGGGTTATTGAGGCGGAAGTGAGGCAGATTAGGGGTTAATACATTTATTATAGTAGCGGTGAGATCCGGTCGGCAGATTAGGGGTTAATTATTGTAGGTAGGTGGAGGCGACGTTGGGGGCGGCAGATTAGGGGTTAATAAATATAATATAGCGGTTGGCGGTATTAGGGGCAGAAGATTAGGGGTACATAGGGATAACGTAGGTTGCGGCGGTGTACAGAGCGGCAGATTAGGGGTTAAAAATTTTAATAGAGTGGCGGCGATGTGGGGGGACCTCGGTTTAGGGGTACATAGGTAGTTTATGGGTGTTAGTGTACTTTAGAGCACAGTAGTTAAGAGGTTTATAAACCGGCGTTAAAGCTCTTAACTACTGACTTTTTTCTGCGGCTGGAGTTTTGTCGTTAGATTTCTAATGCTCACTTCAGCCAAGTCTCTAAATACCAGCGTTAGAAAGATCCCATTGAAAAGATAGGATACGCAAATGGCGTAGCAAATAATGTCCCTTCCTCATAAATAGAAATTGTCGACACAAGAAGCTGTTTACATTTAACTTAAATATGTATCAGGATGTTCAGTCTTGGAGGCCTATTTATCAAATGTCTGTCGGACCTGATCCGACAGTGCGGATCAGGTCCGACAGATATCGCTGAATGCGGAGAGCAATACGCTCTCCGTATTCAGCATTGCACAAGCAGCTCTTGTGAGCTGCTGGTGCAACACTGCCCCCTGCAGACTTGCGGCCAATCAGCCGCCATCAGGGCGGTGTCAATCAACCCGATCGTACAAGATCGGGTTGAATTGTGGCAATCTCGATCCACCTGCTCAGAGCAGACGGATAGGGTTATGAAGCAGCGGTCTTTAGAACGCTGCTCTATAACTTGCTTTTCTGGCAAGTCTGAAGACTCGCCAGAAACACGGGCCCTCAAGCTCCATTCAGAGCTTGATAAATGGGCCTCATGGCCTTTACTTACAAATTTATTATCACCTGGTTTACACAGTTATGTTGCTGTTTCTATTTTACATTTATAACACCCCTATTCCGATTGTTTCTCATGTAACCAAGGACCCAAGAGTGGCCCAAATCAATTTTATTGGGGCTAAAAAGAGGATTGTAGATTTTTAAAAAAACAATGCTTAAGTCAGTTGGTTTTTACACATGCTCTGTTACTGATGAATGTCTGCTTTATATATTCTTTTTTTTGCATATTTACGGTTATCTCCAACACTAAGATAAAGCCTACACATAAGTTAAAGTATATGCTATTCCCAAGCAACTAGCTAATCCTAGTGATTTAGCACATAATATTACACATATATGCAGTAGTCTACGTGCAGATACATCTAGACTTGACATTGAGTAAGGATTTTTGTTCATTTGCCATTGTTATGGAGGGACTATGCTCACAATAGCAGAAGAGTTATACTCTTAATGACGACTTGCTAGTCTGATCAGATAAACTCTTTATATGCGTGTTAGGTACGGTTTGTGCTGGTACGGTTTGTGCTAGATACAGTGTGTGCTGGATACTGCTTGTGCTGGGTACTGTTTGTTCTCGGTGCAATGGGTTATAGATGCTGTCTGAGCTTGGTACAGTTTGTGCTGGGTAATGCTTGTGCTAGGTACGGTGTGTGCTAGGTAATATCTATGCTAGGTACTGTTTGTGCTAGGTACCAGTTGTGCTAGGTACCAGTTGTGCTAGGTACTGTCTGTGCTAGGTACTCTCTGTGCTAGGTAATGTTTATGCTAGGCATTGTTTGTGCTAGGTACTGTTTGTGCTAGGCTCTGTTTGTGCTAGGTATTGATTGTGCTAGGTATTGTTTGTGCTAGGTACTGTTTGTGCTAGGTACTGTTTGTGCCAGGTACTGTTTGTGTCAGGTACTGTTTGTGCCAGGTACTGTTTAAGCCAGGTAGTGTTTGTGTTAGGTACTGTTTGTGTTAGGTACTGTTTGTCCCAGGTACTGTTTGTGTCAGGTACTGTTTGTGCCGGGTACTGTTTGTGTCGGATACTGTTTGTGTCAGGTACTGTTTATGCCAGGTAATGTTTGTGCCAGGTACTGTTTGTGCTAGGTACTGTTTGTGCCAGGTACTGTTTGTGTCAGGTACTGTTTGTGCCAGGTACTTTTTATGCCAGGTACTGTTTGTGCCAGGTACTGTTTGTACTAGGTACTGTGTGTGCCAGGTACTGTTTGTGCCGGGTACTGTCTGTGCTAGGTACTGTCTGCGCTAGGTACTGTGTGCGCTATGTACTGTGTGTTCTAGGTACTGTCTGTGCTAGGTACTGTCTGTGCAAGGTACTGTTTGTGCAAGGTACTGTTTGTGCCAGGTACTGTTTGTGCCGGGTACTGTCTGTGCTAGGTACTGTCTGTGCCAGGTACTGTGTGGGCTAGGTACTGTATGTGCTAGGTACTGTGTGTGCCAGGTACTGTCTGTGCCAGGTACTGTGTGTGCTAGGTACTGTGCGCGCTAGGTACTGTGTGTGCTAGATACTGTGTGTGCTAAGTACTGTCTGTGCCAGGTATTGTTTGTGCTAGGTACGGTGTGTTCTAGGTACTGTGTGCACTAGGTACTGTGTGTGCTAGATACTGTGTGTGCTAGGTACTGTCTGTGCTAGGTACTGTCTGTGATAGGTGCGGTGTGTTCTAGGTACTGTGTGCACTAGGTACTGTGTGTGCTAGATACTGTGTGTTCTAGGTACTGTCTGTGCCAAGTACTGTTTGTGCCAGGTACTGTTTGTGCTAGGTACTGTTTGTGCTAGGTGCTATGTGTGCCAGGTACCGTTTGTGTCAGGTACTGTTTGTGCCAGGTACTGTTTATGCCAGGTACTGTTTGTGCCAGGTACTGTTTGTGCTAGGTACTGTTTGTGCCAAGTACTGTTTGTGCTGGGTACTGTCTGTGCTAGGTACTGTCTGTGCCAGGTACTGTGTGCGCTATGTACTGTGTGTTCTAGGTACTGTCTGTGCTAGGTACTGTATATGCCAGGTACTGTTTGTACCAGGTACTGTTTGTGCCGGGTACTGTCTGTGCTAGGTACTGTCTGTGCCAGGTACTGTGTGGGCTAGGTAATGTGTGTGCTAGGTACTATGTGTGCCAGGTACTGTCTATGCCAGGTACTGTGTGTGCTAGGTACTGTGTGTGCTAGGTACTGTGTGTGCTAGATACTGTGTGTGCTAAGTACTGTCTGTGCCAGGTACTGTTTGTGCTGGGTACTGTCTGTGCTAGGTACTGTCTATGCTAGGTATGGTGTGTTCTAGGTACTGTCTGTGCTAGGTACTGTGTGTGTTAAGTACAGTGTGTACTAGGTGCAGTCTTAGGTTCTTTTAGATTCTAATCCATGCATCCTCCTTCCTCATGTTGCTAAATATTGTTGTTTTAGATTATTTAAATAGTATATCGAGAGATCAATATATTGCTATGTGTTGCTGGAATATACTCTCCTCCTGAAGTACAAAAGCTTTTTGTTCTAAGAGCCTATATCTGTCTACCTCACATATACCTTGTACTGGCTTTTGGAGCACTAAACTTAATTTATACGCACTAGCTCCCCCCCCCCCCACACACATTCTTAGCCCACATCAGGGATCAATCTAGGTGAACTATTTTCACCACAAATTCGCTCATTTTACCCATTCCTCCCTTATGGTCCCCTTTCCCAAAAATATTGTATTACAGAAGTTTGAGGTCCCAATGGTCAGATCTATATTGGTTTCTTTAAAATAGAAAAATGTGAGTCAATCCGGGTACTGTCTGTGCTAGGTTCTGTCTGTGCCAGGTACTGTGTGGGCTAGGTGCTATGTGTGCTAGATACTGTGTGTGCCAGGTACTGTCTGTGCCAGGTACTGTCTGTGCCAGGTACTGTGTGTGCTAGGTACTGTGTGTGCTAGATACTGTGTGTGCTAAGTACTGTCTGTGCCAGGTACTGTTTGTGCCGGGTACTGTCTGTGCTAGGTACTGTCTGTGCTAGGTATGGTGTGTTCTAGGTACTGTGTGCGCTAAGTACTGTGTGTGCTAGATACTGTGTGTGCTAGGTACTGTCTGTGCCAGGTACTGTTTGTGCCAGGTACTGTTTGTGCTAGGTACTGTTTGTGCTAGGTACTGTGTGTGTCAGGTACTGTTTGTGTCAGGTACTGTTTGTGTCAGGTACTGTTTGTGCCAGGTACTCTATATGCCAGGTACTGTTTGTGCCAGGTACTGTTTGTGCTAAGTACTGTTTGTGCCAGGTACTGTTTGTGCCGGGTACTATCTGTGCTAGGTACTGTCTGTGCCAGGTACTGTGTGCGCTATGTACTGTGTGTTCTAGGTACTGTCTGTGCTAGGTACTGTCTGTGCTAGGTACTGTTTATGCCAGGTACTGTTTGTACCAGGTACTGTTTGTGCCGGGTACCGTCTGTGCTAGGTACTGTCTGTGCCAGGTACTGTGTGGGCTAGGTAATGTGTGTGCTAGGTACTGTGTGTGCCAGGTACTGTGTGTGCTAGGTACTGTGTGTGCTTGGTACTGTGTGTGCTAGATACTGTGTGTGCTAAGTACTGTCTGTGCCAGGTACTGTTTGTGCCGGGTACTGTCCATGCTAGGTACTGTCTGTGCTAGGTACTGTCTGTGCTAGGTATGGTGTGTTCTAGGTACTGTCTGTGCTAGGTACTGTGTGTGTTAAGTACAGTGTGTACTAGGTACAGTCTTAGCTTCTTTTAGTGACCCTCTAATCCATGCATCCTCCTTAATCATCTTGCTAAATATTGTTGTTTTAGATTATTTAAATAGTATATATCGAGAGATCAATATATATGTGTTGCTGGAATATACACTCCTCCTGAAGTACAAAAGCTTTTTGTTCTAAGAGCCTATATCTGTCTACCTCACATATACCTTGTACTGGCTTTTGGAGCACAACATTTAATTTATACGCCCTAGCTCCCCCCCCCCCCCACATTCTTAGCCTACATCAGGGTTCAATCTACATCAGGGTTCAATCTAGGTGAACTATTTTCACCACAAATTCACTCATTTTACCCATTCCTCCCTTATGGTCCCCTTTCCCAAAAATATTGTATTACAGAAGTTTGAGGTCCCAATGGTCAGATCTATATTGGTTTCTTTAAAATAGAAAAATGTGAGTCAATCCGGGTACTGTCTGTGCTAGGTACTGTCTGTGCCAGGTACTGTGTGGGCTAGGTGCTGTGTGTGCTAGGTACTGTGTGTGCCAGGTACTGTCTGTGCCAGGTACTGTGTGTGCTATGTACTGTGTGCGCTAGGTACTGTGTGTGCTAGATACTGTGTGTGCTAAGTACTGTCTGTGCCAGGTACTGTTTGTGCCGGGTACTGTCTGTGCTAGGTACTGTCTGTGCTAGGTACGGTGTGCGCTAGGTACTGTGTGTGCTAGATACTGTGTGTGCTAGGTACTGTCTGTGCCAGGTACTGTTTGTGCCAGGTACTGTTTGTGCTAGGTACTGTTTGTGCTAGGTACTGTGTGTGTCAGGTACTGTTTGTGCCAGGTACTCTATATGCCAGGTACTGTTTGTGCCAGGTACTGTTTGTGCTAGGTACCGTTTGTGCCAGGTACTGTTTGTGCCGGGTACTGTCTGTGCTAAGTACTGTCTGTGCCAGGTACTGTGTGCGCTATGTACTGTGTGTTCTAGGTACTGTCTGTGCTAGGTACTGTTTATGCCAGGTACTGTTTGTGCCAGGTACTGTTTGTGCCGGGTACCGTCTGTGTTAGGTACTGTCTGTGCCAGGTACTGTGTGGGGCTAGGTAATGTGTGTGCTAGGTACTGTGTGTGCTAGGTACTGTGTGTGCTAGATACTGTGTGTGCTAAATACTGTCTGTGCCAGGTACTGTTTGTGCCGGGTACTGTCTGTGCTAGGTACTGTCTGTGCTAGGTACGGTGTGTTCTAGGTACTGTCTGTGCTAGGTACTGTGTGTGTTAAGTACAGTGTGTACTAGGTACAGTCTTAGGTTCTTTTAGTGACCCTCTAATCCATGCATCCTCCTTCTTCATGTTGCTAAATATTGTTGTTTTAGATTATTTAAATAGTATATCTCGAGAGATCAATATATATGTGTTGCTGGAATATACGCTCCTCCTGAAGTACAAAAGCTATATCTGTCTACCTCACATATACCTTGTACTGGCTTTTGGAGCACTAAACTTAATTTATACGCACTAGCTCCCCCCCCCCCCACCACATTCTTAGCCCACATCAGGGTTCAATCTAGGTGAACTATTTTCACCACAAATTCGCTCATTTTACCCATTCCTCCCTTATGGTCCCCTTTCCCAAAAATATTGTATTACAGAAGTGTGAGGTCCCAATAGTCAGATCTATATTGGTTTCTTTAAAATAGAAAAATGTGAGTCAATCTGATGTCTTCCATTTATAAGACTGACTGAAATTGTATATCCTTTTCTGACCTTGGGGACATAGGTACCCTATTTATTGTTTTTGTATTTACTCAAGGGACCTGCAAGTCCTATTCAGTGGTAGACTTTGTTGTATCTGCATGCTTTTGCCCATTAGAACTGTTTATTTAAAGTCCCCTTCCCTTACTAAGGAAAGGTTACCTGAATTATCAATGTTTTGACAATAACTTTAACCGGACCTGCGTGTCCATTCCATTTGTTTGTGTCTATTGGAGCAGGGGTCCTGCATGTCCCCAATTATTACTTCTACTTTTAAAACTGAATTTGTTTTGCTATCAATGGAACAGAGGTCTGTTTCTAAGTGTATTTATAATTCCAGAAAGTCTGTATAAACTTAAAGTAACAGGGTAATTTTAAATATTTTAATTATTTTTAGATAATTATTTCCAAAATGTATTTTAGTCTCATGTCTCCCTGGATGATGCTGTCTAGGCGTATGCCACAGCTTCTCCTCAATCGTCCCAAGCACTTTTTAATGGAATCACATGCCGTGCCCTGCAGTTCCTCTCAGTCTCCTGGAGAAGTTATTTGTTGCTTTTCCTATCTTAAAGGGAAATCTCTAGACAAAATCTAATTAATCAGATAGTAAGGTTTCTGCTCCGCTTGCAACTATACATATTGCTTTCCTTATAGTCTGATACGGAGGATAGCTGGTAGCATTTGAGGATTAAATCTCCGATTTGGACAGTATAATTCCTTCATCTGCTGCTGAAGTAGTTCTTTTCAGATTCAAGCCTGTACACCTTTGGGTATTATTTAGGAGGGGTTGGCTTCTTGGTATTCTCTGACACTCCTGTCTGTCATTGTCAATCCTCTATAATCTAGTTAATTTTATATTTACTAGGATTCATTTGTAAAATTTTTCCTTTTCTCTACTATGCTAGGAGAATTTTCTCAGGTATGGGAAAAGTCAAGGAATCCTTTTCTCTTGTTAAGTGTATCCAGTCCACGGATCATCCATTACTTATGGGATATTAACTCCTCCCCAACAGGAAGTGCAAGAGGATTCACCCAGCAGAGCTGCTATATAGCTCCTCCCCTAACTGCCATTACCAGTCATTCTCTTGCACCCAACGAATAGATAGGATGTGTGAGAGGACTTTGGTGATTATACTTAGTTTCATACCTTCAATCAAAAGTTTGTTATTTTATAATAGCACCGGAGTGTGTTATTCCTTCTCTGGTAGAATTTGAAGAAGAATCTACCTAAGTTTTTCTATGATTTTAGCCGGAGTAGTTAAGATCATATTGCTGTTTCTCGGCCATCTGAGGAGAGGTAAACTTCAGATCAGGGGACAGCGGGCAGATTAATCTGCAAAGAGGTATGTAGCAGCTTATTATTTTCTGACAATGGAATTGATGAGAAAATTCTGCCATACCGATATAATGTAAACTCAGCCTTAAATGCAGTAGCAGCAACTGGTATCAGGCTGTCATGTATGTATATTTTACACTTCAGTATTCTGGGGAATGGCACTTCACTGGAATTATACTGTATGCATAAAACTTTAGCCTAATTTGCAGGGACTAGCAACAGGCTTTTTAATAACACTCAATTTATTAATGTTAAACGTTTTTTGCTGGCATGTAAAATCGTTTAATTTTCTGAGGTACTGGGTGAAAAAATGTTTTGGGCACTATTTTTTTCCACTTGGCAGTCATTTTATTTAATTTATGACAGTTTACTGATCTCTCTCACTGTTATGTGTGAGGGGGAGGGGCCTTTTTTGGCGCTTTTGCTACGCATCAAAAAATTCAGTCAGAAGTTTATTGTCTTCCCTGCATGATCCGGTTCATCTCTACAGAACTCAGGGGTCTTCAAAACTTGTTTTGAGGGAGGTAATCACTCACAGCAGAGCTGTGAGATTGTAGTTGACTGTGATAAAAAAACGTTTATTTCTGTATTTTTTTTCTGCTATCAGGGTTAGTTATCCTTTGCTAATGGGAGCAATCCTTTGCTAAAATTGTGTTTTTTACAAAGATTTGATGCTATAACTTTTCAGTTTATTAATTTTCAACTGTCATAACTTTTTCTGTGCTTCTTATAGGCACAGTACGTTTTCATATTATAGTAAATTACTTGAAAAGTATTTCCAAGTTGCTAGTTTATTTGCTAGTGTGTTAAACATGTCTGATTCAGAGGAAGATATCTGTGCTATATGTGCTAAAGCCAAAGTGGAGCCCAATAGAAATTTATGTACTAACTGTATTGATGCTACTTTAAATAAAAGTCAATCTGTACAAATTGAACATATTTCACCAAACAACGAGGGGAGAGTTATGCCGACTAACTCGCCTCACGTGTCAGTACCTGCATCTCCCGCTCGGGAGGTGCGTGATATTGTAGCGCCGAGTACATCTGGGCGGCCATTACAAATCACATTACAGGATATGGCTACTGTTATGACTGAAGTTTTGGCTAAATTACCAGAACTAAGAGGTAAGCGTGATCACTCTGGGGTGAGAACAGAGTGCGCTGATAATATTAGGGCCATGTCAGACACTGCGTCACAATTTGCAGAACATGAGGACGGAGAGCTTCATTCTGCGGGTGACGGTTCTGATCCAAACAAACTGGATTCAGATATTTCAAATTTTAAATTTAAGCTGGAAAACCTCCGTGTATTACTAGGGGAGGTGTTAGCGGCTCTGAATGATTGTAACACAGTTGCAATACCAGAGAAAATGTGTAGGTTGGATAAATATTTTGCGGTACCGGCGAGTACTGACGTTTTTCCTATACCTAAGAGACTTACTGAAATTGTTACTAAGGAGTGGGATAGACCCGGTGTGCCGTTCTCACCCCCTCCGATATTTAGAAAGATGTTTCCAATAGACGCCACCACACGGGACTTATGGCAAACGGTCCCTAAGGTGGAGGGAGCAGTTTCTACTTTAGCTAAGCGTACCACTATCCCGGTGGAGGATAGCTGTGCCTTTTCAGATCCAATGGATAAAAAGTTAGAGGGTTACCTTAAGAAAATGTTTGTTCAACAAGGTTTTATATTGCAACCTCTTGCATGCATTGCGCCTGTCACGGCTGCAGCAGCATTTTGGTTTGAGTCTCTGGAAGAGACACTTGAATCAGCTCCATTAGATGAGATTACACACAAGCTTAAAGCCCTTAAGTTAGCTAACTCATTTATTTCAGATGCCGTAGTACATTTAACTAAACTTACGGCTAAGAATTCTGGATTCGCCATTCAGGCACGCAGAGCACTGTGGCTAAAATCCTGGTCAGCTGACGTTACTTCTAAATCTAAATTGCTTAATATACCTTTCAAAGGGCAGACCTTATTCGGGCCCGGGTTGAAAGAAATTATCGCTGACATTACAGGAGGTAAAGGCCATGCCCTGCCTCAAGACAGAGCCAAACCTAAGGCTAGACAGTCTAATTTTCGTTCCTTTCGTAATTTCAAAGCAGGAGCAGCATCAACTTCCTCTGCACCAAAACAGGAAGGAGCTGTTGCTCGCTACAGACAAGGCTGGAGACCTAACCAGTCCTGGAACAAGGGCAAGCAGGCCAGGAAACCTGCTGCTGCCCCTAAGACAGCATGAATCGAGGACCCCCGATCCGGGAACGGATCTAGTGGGGGGCAGACTTTCTCTCTTCGCCCAGGCTTGGGCAAGAGATGTCCAGGATCCCTGGGCGTTAGAGATCATATCTCAGGGATACCTTCTAGACTTCAAATTCTCTCCCCCAAGAGGGAGATTTCATCTGTCAAGGTTGTCAACAAACCAAATAAAGAAAGAGGCATTTCTACGCTGCGTACAAGATCTGGGAGTGATCCATCCGGTTCCGCGGTCGGAACAACGACAAGGGTTTTACTCAAATCTGTTTGTGGTTCCCAAAAAAGAGGGAACTTTCAGGCCAATCTTGGATTTTAAGATCCTAAACAAATTCCTAAGAGTTCCATCGTTCAAAATGGAAACTATTCGGACAATTTTACCCATGATCCAAAAGGGTCAGTACATGACCACAGTGGATTTAAAGGATGCTTACCTTCACATACCGATTCACAAAGATCATTACCGGTATCTAAGGTTTGCCTTTCTAGACAGGCATTACCAGTTTGTAGCTCTTCCATTCGGATTGGCTACGGCTCCGAGAATCTTCACAAAGGTTCTGGGTGCTCTTCTGGCGGTACTAAGACCGCGAGGAATTGCGGTAGCTCCGTACCTAGACGACATTCTGATACAAGCTTCAAGCTTTCAAACTGCCAAGTCTCATACAGAGTTAGTACTGGCATTTCTAAGGTCGCATGGATGGAAGGTGAACGAAAAGAAGAGTTCTCTCTTTCCACTCACAAGAGTTCCCTTCTTGGGGACTCTTATAGATTCTGTAGAAATGAAGATTTACCTGACAGAAGACAGGTTAACAAAGCTTCAAAATGCATGCCGTGTCCTTCATTCCATTCAACACCCGTCAGTAGCTCAATGCATGGAGGTGATCGGCTTAATGGTAGCAGCAATGGACATAGTACCCTTTGCACGCCTACATCTCAGACCGCTGCAATTGTGCATTCTAAGTCAGTGGAATGGGGATTACTCAGACTTGTCCCCTACTCTGAATCTGGATCAAGAGACCAGAAATTCTCTTCTATGGTGGCTTTCTCGGCCACATCTGTCCAGGGGGATGCCATTCAGCAGGCCGGACTGGACAATTGTAACAACAGACGCCAGCCTACTAGGTTGGGGCGCTGTCTGGAATTCTCTGAAGGCTCAGGGACAATGGAATCAGGAGGAGAGTCTCCTACCAATAAACATTCTGGAATTGAGAGCAGTTCTCAATGCCCTTCTGGCTTGGCCCCAGTTAACAACTCGGGGGTTCATCAGGTTTCAGTCGGACAACATCACGACTGTAGCTTACATCAACCATCAGGGAGGGACAAGAAGCTCCCTAGCAATGATGGAAGTATCAAAGATAATTCGCTGGGCAGAGTCTCACTCTTGCCACCTGTCAGCAATCCACATCCCGGGAGTGGAGAACTGGGAGGCGGATTTCTTAAGTCGTCAGACTTTTCATCCGGGGGAGTGGGAACTTCATCCGGAGGTCTTTGCCCAAATACTTCGACGTTGGGGCAAACCAGAGATAGATCTCATGGCGTCTCGACAGAACGCCAAGCTTCCTCGTTACGGGTCCAGATCCAGGGATCCGGGAGCGGTTCTGATAGATGCTTTGACAGCACCTTGGACCTTCGGGATGGCTTATGTGTTTCCACCCTTCCCGATGCTTCCTCGATAGATTGCCAGAATCAAACAGGAGAGAGCATCAGTGATTCTAATAGCGCCTGCATGGCCACGCAGGACTTGGTATGCAGATCTAGTGGACATGTCATCCTGTCCACCTTGGTCGCTACCTCTGAAACAGGACCTTCTGATCCAGGGTCCCTTCAAACATCAAAATCTAATTTCTCTGAAGCTGACTGCTTGACAATTGAACGCTTGATTTTATCAAAACGTGGTTTTTCTGAGTCAGTTATTGATACCTTAATACAGGCTAGGAAGCCTGTTACCAGAAAGATTTACCATAAGATATGGTGCAAATACTTATATTGGTGCGAATCCAAGAGTTACTCATGGAGTAAGGTTAGGATTCCGAGGATATTGTCTTTTCTACAAGAAGGTTTAGAAAAGGGTTTATCCGCTAGTTCCTTAAAGGGACAGATTTCAGCTCTGTCCATTCTTTTACACAAACGTCTGTCAGAAGTTCCGGACGTTCAAGCTTTTTGTCAGGCTTTAGCTAGGATCAAGCCTGTGTTTAAAACTGTTGCTCCACCATGGAGTTTGAACTTAGTTCTTAGTGTTTTACAGGGGGTTCCGTTTGAACCCCTTCATTCCATTGATATCAAGTTGTTATCTTGGAAAGTTCTGTTTTTAATGGCGATTTCCTCGGCTCGAAGAGTCTCTGAGTTATCTGCCTTACATTGTGATTCTCCTTATCTGATTTTTCATTCAGACAAGGTAGTTCTGCGTACTAAACCTGGGTTCCTACCTAAGGTGGTCACTAACAGGAATATCAATCAAGAGATTGTGGTTCCATCTTTGTGTCCTAATCCTTCTTCAAAAAGGAACGTCTGCTACACAATCTAGATGTAGTCCGTGCCCTGAAATTTTATCTACAGGCAACTAAGGATTTTCGACAAACGTCTTCCCTGTTTGTCGTTTATTCTGGTCAGAGGAGAGGTCAAAAAGCTTCGGCTACCTCTCTCTCCTTTTGGCTTCGTAGCATAATACGGTTAGCCTATGAGACTGCTGGACAGCAGCCTCCTGAAAGAATTACAGCACATTCTACTAGAGCTGCGGCTTCCACTTGGGCCTTTAAGAATGAGGCTTCTTTTGAACAGATTTGCAAGGCTGCAACTTGGTCTTCTCTTCATACTTTTTCCAAATTTTACAAATTTGACACTTTTGCTTCTTCGGAGGCTGTTTTTGGGAGAAAGGTTCTTCAGGCAGTGGTTCCTTCCGTATAAAGAGCCTGCCTGTCCCTCCCGTCATCCGTGTACTTTAGCTTTGGTATTGGTATCCCATAAGTAATGGATGATCCGTGGACTGGATACACTTAACAAGAGAAAACATAATTTATGCTTACCTGATAAATTTATTTCTCTTGTAGTGTATCCAGTCCACGGCCCGCCCTGTCACTTTAAGGCAGGTAATTTTTCCATTAAACTACAGTCACCACTGCACCCTATGGTTTTCCTTTCTCTGCATGTTTTCGGTCGAATGACTAGTAATGGCAGTTAGGGGAGGAGCTATATAGCAGCTCTGCTGGGTGAATCCTCTTGCACTTCCTGTTGGGGAGGAGTTAATATCCCATAAGTAATGGATGATCCGTGGACTGGATACACTACAAGAGAAATAAATTTATCAGGTAAGCATAAATTATGTTTTTCCCCATCTCCTGTCTGTATTAAACTGTCTCCTTTAATTATCATGGCACCTGGTACTTAAAGTAGTAGGGCCTCCATTATTCTGATTAAAATTGATGCTCCTTTAAGGATGGAGACCTTTATATACAAGTGAGGCATCCTCTGGCGCGATGCCTGGTCTGATTCCACAGAAAGGCGGCTAGGCCAATTTTTTATTTCTGTTGCTAATATTTGTTCCTTTGTAACCTCGAGAAATTCTTCCCCTTTGTCTTCCAAGCAGGAGTAGTTCAAGTCCTCTTGTATACCCCGTCAGTCTTGGATCAGGGGGAAGTAATTAAAGAAACCCACAGCTAACTCTTATTCAGCATGTAGGGTTTACTCCCGAGCCAGGGGATCGGATCCTATGGGGGGCAGTCTTTTTCAGTTTTTGTCCTGCCTGGATACGAAAGGTCCTAGATCTCTAAAGTGCTGTTGATATAGTATTCCAGGGTTTCGAATTGTAATTCATCTCCTTCCTCCCAGGAGCAGGTTTCTCCTCTCAAGATTATCTGTAGTCAGATAAGAAGAGCATTCTTGAAATGTGTTCAGGATCTTCCTCCCTGGGAGTGATTGTCCAGTTCCAGTTTTGCCTGGATGACCTATTGGTTTAGGCGCCATCCTTCATCAAGCAAAATTTCATTCAGAGGTTTTTGTTGTCTTCTTCGTTCCACGGTTGGAATTGGATCTGGAAAAGAATTCCCTTGTCTCAGCTACATGGTAGTCTGAGTATAGACTATAAAAGGTTCCCTATCGATGAAAATCCTTCTGACAGAAATGCCAAAATCCTTTCTTTCAGCCAATCAGAATCAAGTTCAATCGGATTGGCTGATCCAATCAGCCAATCAGATTGAGCTCGCATTCTATTGGCTGATCGGAACAGCCAATAGAATGCAAACTATTAGCAGACTGGTGAGCGCCTGGGAAACTGTCAATTATAGACAGAAACTGGTAATGAATTGTTCAGGGTCTCACGGACATGAATGTAATATCACTACAGGTTTCAATGGGATTAAATATCTCTTAATTGTATGCAGACTAAATTAATTGTATGTAGACTAGATGAATTGTATGTAGACTAAATTAATTGTATGTAGACTAGATGAATTGTATGTAGACTAAATTAATTGTATGTAGTATGGATTAATTGTATTTAGACTAGATCAATTGTATGTAGACTAAATTAATTTTATGTAGTATGGATTAATTGTATGTAGACTAGATTAATTGTATGTAGACTAAATTAATTGTATGTAGTATGGATTAATTATATGTAGACTAAATTAATTGTATGTAGTATGGATTGATTATATGTAGACTAGATTAATTATATGTAGACTAGAGTAATTGTATGTAGACTAAATTAATTGTATGTAGTATGGATTAATTATATGTAGACTTGATTAATTGTATGTAGACTAGATTAATTGTATGTACTATGGATTAATTGTATGTAGTATATATTAATTTTATGTAGTATGGATTAATTGTATTTACTATGGATTAATTGTATGTAGTATGTATTGATTTTATGTAGTATGAATTAATTATATGTAGACTAGATCAATTGTATGTAGACTAAATTAATTGTATGCAGACTAGATGAATTGTATGTAGTATGGATTAATTGTATGTAGACTAAATTAATTGTATGTAGTATGAATTAATTATATGTAGATGTAGACAAGATTAATTATATGTAGACTAGAGTAATTGTATGTAGACTAAGTTAATTGTATGTAGTATGGATTAATTATATGTAGACGTGATTAATTGTATATAGACTAGATTAATTGTATGTAGTAGTATGTACTATGGATTAATTGTATGTAGTATGTATTAATTTTATGTAGTATGGATTTATTGTATGTACTATGAATTAATTGTATGTAGTATGTATTCATTTTATGTAGTATGAATTAATTGTATGTAGACTAGATTAATTGTATGTAGTATGGATTAATTATATGTAGACTAGATTAATTATATGTAGTATGTTTTAATTTTATGTAGTATGGATTAATTGTATGTAAACTAGATCAATTGTATGTAGACTAGCTCAATTGTATGTAGACAAAATTAATTGAATGTAGACTAAATTAATTGTATGCAGACTAGATCAATTGTATGTAGACTAAATTAATTGTATGTAGACTAGATCAATTGTATGTAGACTACATTAATTGTATGTAGACTATAACAATTGTATGTAGACTAGATAAATTGTATGTAGACTAGATTAATTGTATGTAGACTAAATGAATTGTATGTAAACTAAATTAATTGTATGTAGTATGGATTAATTGTATGTAGACTAGATTAATTGTATGTAGACTAGATTAATTGTATGTACTATGGATAAATTGTATGTAGTATGCATTAATTTTATATAGTATGGATTAATTGTATGTAGACTAGATTAATTGTATGTAGACTAAATGAATTGTATGTAGTATGGATTAATTATATGTAGACGTGATTAATTGTATATAGACTAGATTAATTGTATGTACTATGGATTAATTGTATGTAGTTTGTATTAATTTTATGTAGTATGGATTTATTGTATGTACTATGAATTAATTGTATGTAGTATGTATTCATTTTATGTAGTATGAATTAATTGTATGTAGACTAGATTAATTGTATGTAGTATGGATTAATTATATGTAGACTAGATTAATTATATGTAGTATGTTTTAATTTTATGTAGTATGGATTTATTGTATGTACTATGAATTAATTGTATGTAGTATGTATTCATTTTATGTAGTATGAATTAATTGTATGTAGACTAAATTAATTGTATGTAGTATGGATTAATTATATGTAGACTTGATTAATTGTATGTAGACTAGATTAATTGTATGTACTATGGATTAATTGTATGTAGTATATATTAATTTTATGTAGTATGGATTAATTGTATTTACTATGGATTAATTGTATGTAGTATGTATTGATTTTATGTAGTATGAATTAATTATATGTAGACTAGATCAATTGTATGTAGACTAAATTAATTGTATGCAGACTAGATGAATTGTATGTAGTATGGATTAATTGTATGTAGACTAAATTAATTGTATGTAGTATGAATTAATTATATGTAGATGTAGACAAGATTAATTATATGTAGACTAGAGTAATTGTATGTAGACTAAGTTAATTGTATGTAGTATGGATTAATTATATGTAGACGTGATTAATTGTATATAGACTAGATTAATTGTATGTACTATGGATTAATTGTATGTAGTATGTATTAATTTTATGTAGTATGGATTTATTGTATGTACTATGAATTAATTGTATGTAGTATGTATTCATTTTATGTAGTATGAATTAATTGTATGTAGACTAGATTAATTGTATGTAGTATGGATTAATTATATGTAGACTAGATTAATTATATGTAGTATGTTTTAATTTTATGTAGTATGGATTAATTGTATGTAAACTAGATCAATTGTATGTAGACTAGCTCAATTGTATGTAGACAAAATTAATTGAATGTAGACTAAATTAATTGTATGCAGACTAGATCAATTGTATGTAGACTAAATTAATTGTATGTAGACTAGATCAATTGTATGTAGACTAAATTAATTGTATGTAGACTATAACAATTGTATGTAGACTAGATAAATTGTATGTAGACTAGATTAATTGTATGTAGACTAAATGAATTGTATGTAAACTAAATTAATTGTATGTAGTATGGATTAATTGTATGTAGACTAGATTAATTGTATGTAGACTAGATTAATTGTATGTACTATGGATAAATTGTATGTAGTATGCATTAATTTTATATAGTATGGATTAATTGTATGTAGACTAGATTAATTGTATGTAGACTAAATTAATTGTATGTAGTATGGATTAATTATATGTAGACGTGATTAATTGTATATAGACTAGATTAATTGTATGTACTATGGATTAATTGTATGTAGTTTGTATTCATTTTATGTAGTATGGATTTATTGTATGTACTATGAATTAATTGTATGTAGTATGTATTCATTTTATGTAGTATGAATTAATTGTATGTAGACTAGATTAATTGTATGTAGTATGGATTAATTATATGTAGACTAAATTAATTATATGTAGTATGTTTTAATTTTATGTAGTATGGATTAATTGTATGTAAACTAGATCAATTGTATGTAGACTAGCTCAATTGTATGTAGACTAAATTAATTGAATGTAGACTAAATTAATTGTATGCAGACTAGATCAATTGTATGTAGACTAAATTAATTGTATGTAGACTAGATCAATTGTATGTAGACTAAATTAATTGTATGTAGACTATAACAATTGTATGTAGACTAGATAAATTGTATGTAGACTAGATAAATTGTATGTAGACTAGATTAATTGTATGTAGACTAGATAAATTGTATGTAGACTAGATTAATTGTATGTAGACTAAATGAATTGTATGTAAACTAAATTAATTGTATGTAGTATGGATTAATTGTATGTAGACTAGATTAATTGTATGTAGACTAGATTAATTGTATGTAGACTAGATTAATTGTATGTAGTATGGATTAATTGTATGTAGACTAGATTCATTGTATGTAGTATGGATTAATTGTATGTAGTATGGATTAATTGTATGTAGACTAGATTAATTGTATGTACTATGGATAAATTGTATGTAGTATGCATTAATTTTATATAGTATGGATTAATTGTATGTAGACTAGATTAATTGTATGTAGACTAAATTAATTGTATGTAGTATGGATTAATTGTATGTAGACTAGATTAATTGTATGTAGGCTAGATTCATTGTTTGTAGACTAGATTCATTGTTTGTAGACTCGATTAATTGTATGTAGTATGGATTAATTGTATGTAGACTAGATTAATTTTATACATGAAATACAGGATGCAGGCACTACTAAAAAAGCCCAAACATTTAAAAATCAAAAAAATCCTTTATTGATACATATATAAAAAAATGTGCAGACAGGCATGGCAGGACAGGTAAGGACAGCCTTACTCATAGACTACTGTCTTTGTTACAACCTAGTCTATTTATAGGCAGTGAAGAGGATGTTAACCTCCTCACTGCCATATAATACAAACTTAAAAAAGGATAAAAACATAGAATACCTTTTATAGGCACAGAGTTTGATTAAACATAATACAAAAAAATATACATAATGACCTAACAAATGACTAAGATATATTTTTGTTATTATCATACCCTCACCAACTGCGATAAAGTCCTAAACAGCAACTTGACTTTTAATGAAAAAAATATATTAATAATAATAATTATAATAATAATAATAATAATAATAATAATAACAGCAGCAATAATAATAACAGCAACAATAAAGTAGTAAAAGGGAATGGCAGTAATAGTGTACATATTTCACAAACATCAAGAAATTACATATATCATTATAATAAAATGAGATACTATATGCAGATGTATTTTTAATACCTGCAATAATAACTTATATGTCAATATGCCATACCCAGAATCAGAATACAATATCAATTATCTATAAAGAAACTAATGTTGCATTCTTTGTTCATACCAGATTGATAACGTGTATGTAATTTCAAGATCCAATATAGCTCTTTATTTTCCAAAATTTTGGATTTATTGCCACCTCTAAGAGGAACTGTGGCAACATCAATTATTTGTAATGACAAATTAGCTATATTGGTAAAATGAAAACTATTAAAATGATTGGCTACTGTAGAATCTGGATCATAATTCTTGACATCCCTGACGTGCTCATTGAATCTTGTTCTGATGTAATGAGTGGTCTTACCAACATACTGAAGTCTAGAGGAATTGTTAACTGGCACTACACACGTATGCTAAGTAAGGAAAAAGAATCTGTGAAACAGATTCCGGTGCTGTCCCTTTAAATATATATAAACAGAGGAGAGACAGAAAAGACAGGGGCTTAAAACTTTTCTGTTTACTGGCCGATAGCAGGAAACATCGGCATCAGGTGGCTAAAGTGACTGTACAGTATTGGGGTAAAGTAATTAAAACAAACGCGTTTCGGCTAATATATAGCCTTTCTCAATGCTATACTTTACAGTGTTAAATTGTTTAAGCTCAAGCGTGTGTGGTCTTTTATACCGGTCTACAGTTTTACAAACAGCCAATCCAGGGTGTCTGGAAAGAAACGCCTACACATTATCCAATCGTAGTGTGAAACTAGAGACGCCCTCCGTTATGACTGCTATGTGTGGCTAAGGAGTGTAACTTCCGCCATAACCTACACGCTCATTGGGTGACTAGAAAGAGCTACACAGATGCCCGATTATATGGTACCAATATTGCAATCATATCGTCAACCCAGGGTAACATCCTTTATACAGTAAAAAACGATCGATGATCTGTAAAACATCACTATGTGACACAGCGATATCTTACCAGTGAATCCGTCACGATCGTGATAAGCATAATAATACCCTGATGCGATCGTCTTAAAAACACCAAAGCTACAACCTGATCCAAATGAACACACTATCTGTTTTCCCAGGGTACAAGAATGTTCAAATAGAAATTCAGTATATACATCCTGAGTAACATATATCGTTGTGAGTGAGATTTGTATTATATGTGTGATTTTCATTTAGGTTTCAGGTTATTTGGCAAATGTTAAGACTATGATCTTGTTAATATAAAGCAGTGTCTGTGTGCACCACTAAACTTTTTTAAAAGGAAACTGATCAGTAACTCACAATCTAAATCCTACTTTATAGAGTAATGCAATAAAATGTGTACTCTCAAATACCTTCATATCCACACAAGTATAAGAGATTTTTTAGGATCTATATACTGTCCGTGTCTTAGAAAATGTATGATGTCACTATAAACCCCAGATAGACAAGAAAAACTGTGGTGGTCCAAAGATATTAATTATTAGAACAACAATAAGCCTGAATTGTTAGAAAACGATTATTGAGGGACTAATGATATATACAGTATATCATTAGATATTATTGGGCCTCCAATTAATATTCAAACAACCTCAGACCATGATCAATTCATGATTTCTTGTTCTAACGTGGTGGTGTGTATAAAGACTTAGGTCATTCAATCCATTTTAAAATATTAAATTGTGGATAACTTATGAGGATATTAAAATGATTAAATTCACATTTAAATTGTACTGTATATATATATAGGAATGTTCAGATATATATAGGTTACGATCATAAGTTCCGTAATTTTAAGTATGTATGGTGTATTAAAGCTGACATATGCATTATATAATGCCATTATGAATCGTGTCAGAAGGACATTAACATAACCATAATGGACTTGGTTGCCATAGTTTAAAAGGAGCATAAGGTTCCCTAAGAATCATCCAGTTAGATATACACCCAATAATTATTATACTCATTCATACCATTAGGTATGACAGTATTCAGATTGAAAACCCACTTAGTTTCCATCTGTAATAATTTATTCTCCGTACTTCCCCCTCTTATTCCAGGCTTAAGTCTTTCCAAACCCCAACATTTTAAAGCATTGGTCTTCCCATTATGGGCATGTAGAAAGTGTCTAGCAACACTTGTAATTTGTTTATGTTTATCTACATCCCTCTGGGCAGTCCTTATATTACTGAGATGTTCTGTAATACGTGTTCCCATACTCCTTGTTGTCATGCCAACATAGTATAAATTACAGCTACACGAGATACAGTAGATGACATTAGTACTCTGGCAGTTGATATGTTGTTTAATTTTATACGTATTTTCAAATCTATCCACTATTGTTTGTTTTTTAACCATATGCTGGCATACTGAGCAATGCCCACACGCGATAGAACCTTCATAAATAGGTGATTTTTTTTAGCATTTCTGTCATAATGGCTTGTTATAAGTGTATCCCTGATGTTGCTAGCTCGCCTATATGTTAATAGAGGTCTATCTGGTAGCAATGGTTTCAATAGTTCGTCTCTGGTAAGGACATGCCAATGTTGTTGTAAAATGTTGGTGATTTTATCACTTTGTGTGGAATATGTAGTGATACATCTCAGGTGAGTATTATTCTCTTTGACTTTAGGGGTTAATAACTCTCCCCTATCTTTCAGCAGTGCTCTGTTGTAGGCTTTAGCCAATAATTTTCTAGAGTAACCTCTTTCAAGTAGTCTTTTTCTTAGGTCATGTGCAGCTTTTTTGAAACTATCTAGAGTACTACAATTTCTACGCAGGCGTGTATATTCTCCCATTGGTAACCGTTTAATTGTGGCAGGATGATGGTAACTGCTTGCATGTAGTATATTGTTGGTAGACGTGGGTTTTCTGTATGCATTAGTTTCAATTGAGCTGCCTTTCTTATGGATAGTAAGATCTAGAAATTCCACTTTAGATTTTTGTATGGTAGATGTCAAATATAATCCAAATGGATTATCATTAAGAATATCAATGAAATCTCTGAGGAGATTCTCAGGGCCATTCCATATAAATAGAATGTCATCTATATTTCTGGACCAGTGGGAGACATATTGAGTAAGATATTTTAGGTTTTCATTAAACACTACTGTTTCCTCCCACCAGCCCAGATATATATTAGCATATGTTGGGGCACATGAAGTGCCCATGGCAGTTTGTAAAACTGTAGACCGGTATAAAAGACCACACACGCTTGAGCTTCGGCTTAAACAATTTAACACTGTAAAGTATAGCATTGAGAAAGGCTATATATTAGCCGAAACGCGTTTGTTTTAATTACTTTACCCCAATACTGTACAGTCACTTTAGCCACCTGATGCCGATGTTTACTGTTATCGGCCAGGAAACAGAAAAGTGACTGTCGGTTTGGTGTTAGTTTTTGCTTTTTGTTTCTATG
The DNA here is from genome assembly GCF_027579735.1 of Bombina bombina. Lineage (NCBI taxonomy): Eukaryota > Metazoa > Chordata > Amphibia > Anura > Bombinatoridae > Bombina > Bombina bombina. The sequence continues at coordinate 1,275,538,501 of NC_069501.1, forward strand.
GTAGTGGGTTTAAGTATTTTTAGGGGTGTTCTACCCTATTTTAACATTTAAAATTAAAGTATATAATTTTTATATCTATTTTTACAATTATCTAGTAAGGATGAGTGCTATTTAAGCCCCTGTCTTTTCTGTCTCTCCTCTGTTTACTTACCAACATACTGGCAGAGGCAAATATTACAGGTTAGGAGATATACTGCATATTGTGTACCACAATTTGCATAAAAATCAATCTGGTGTATGGTCATATCAGCAGTACAAGTAAATGTGTTACCTTGAAGTATACTGGAACATGCGTGGCATGTTCTTACATCACACCTAAAAGTAATTTTTTTGAATAACCAATTCCTAGCTGTACTATGTGATTTATTTTTAACCAAACTGGGTGATAGCATTTGGGCTAAGGTTCTAGATTATTTTTGGAAAAATTTGCATTTGTGAACATAATTACATAGAACATCATCAGTAGCTAAAATTGGGAAATGTTTTTTTAAAATATTAACTATCTCATAGCATTGTTGGCTGAACTCTGTAGTAAAGACAATGGCATCCTCAAAGTTATCATCTCTAGGCTTAATGCGATTACTGTGTTGGCTGTAAGTTCTAACCATATTTCTACACTTTTCTAACTTTTGAAAATTGTATCCTCTTCTGACCAATCTATTTCTGAGTTCTATAGATTGCTGTTCATAAATGCTATTAGACTTAGTGTTTCGTCTTAGTCTAAGAAACTGCGATTTAGGTATTGATTCTACCAAAAGCCATGGATGCTGGGAAGTGGCATGGAGTATTGTATTTCCTGCCGCCTGTTTTCTAAATGTCTTGGTGACAACAACATTATTAACTTCTTGAAGAGGTAGGTCCAAGTAATTGACCCCCTCCCCACTGTATTCCCCGGTGAATTTTAAGCCCATTTCATTGTTATTACAAAATTTCATAAATTCATAAAAAGAGGCATCATCAACCGGTTTCTTAACAATGAGGAGGAGGTCATCTATGTATCATACGAACAGCTCAATGTTTTCACACCATGGGTTGGCAGATGTATAGACATAGAGCTGTTCCCACCATGCCACATAAATATTTGCAAAGGAAGGCACATATTTAGTACCCATGGCGGTGCACAGGTTTGAAGATAATAATATTGATTGTCAAACATAAAATAGTTATGTGACAAAAGAAACCTAAGCACCTCACATATGTACTCAATCCTTAATGAATCTAAATGAGAGTCTCTTTGCAAGAAGAACTCAACCACCTTAATACCGAAGGCCTGAGGGATAGATGTATATAATGAGGTGATGTCAATGACCAGCCAGGTTTAATTTGGTTGCCACACGATATGATCCAGCATGTTAAGTAAGTGTGAGCTATCCCGTAGGTAGCTCAACTGTGATTTAGCAAATGGCTGGAGAACAGAATCCAACCACTTGCCTACGGACTCAAAAATTGAGCCAATACCAGCCACAATTGGTCTACCCGGGGGACAGTCCACACTCTTATGTATTTTAGATACATGGTGAAAAACTGGGCATATTGGGTTATCAGGGACCAAAACATACATATCCTCCTCCTTAAAACACCTAAAGAAACTAGATTAATTTTATGTAGTATGGATTAATTGTATGTAGACTTAATTTATTGTATGTAGCATAAATTAATTTTATGTAGACTAAATTAATTGTATGTAGACTAGATGAATTGTATGTAGACTAGATTAATTTATAGAAACATAGAAACATAGATATTGACGGCAGATAAGAGCCATAGGCCCAGCAAGTCTGCCCGACCTTACCTAACAGTATAAACTTATCTAGTTCGTAGGATAGCCCTATGCTTGTCCCATGCATTTTTAAAGTCCCCCACAGTGTTTGTTGCTACTACCTCTTGAGGAAGTTTATTCCATAAATCAATCACTCTTTCTGTAAAGAAGTGCTTCCTCAAATTACTCCTGAATCTACTACCCTTTAGCTTGAGCTCATGACCCCTTGTTCTTGAATTTTCCATTTTATGTAAAATACCCACAGCCTCAGTTTTACTAAACCCTTTAATGTACTTGAAAGTTGCTATCATATCACCTCTTTCCCTTCTCTTCTCTAAGCTATACATATTTAGGTCATTGAGCCTATCCTGGTAAGTTTTATTTTTTAGACCATGTACCATTTTGGTAGCCCTCCTTTGCACAGATTCAAGTTTGTTAATATCCTTCTGAAGATATGGCCTCCAGAACTGTACACAATACTCAAGATGAGGCCTAACTAATGATCTATAAAGTGGCATAAGAACCTTACTATTTCTGCTGCAAATACCTCTACCAATACATCCAAGCATTCTGCTAGCCTTACTCGCTGCATTACTACATTGTTTACTAAGTTTTAAATCATCTGAAATAATTATTCCCAAGTCCTGTTCCTCGTCTGTAACAGTCAGTAAAGTGTCATTGAGTCTGTAATTAACATTTGGATTTTTCTTCCCTAAATGCATTATTTTACACTTTGCTGTGTTAAACTTTAGATCCCGTTTGTCCAATCCTCCAATTGTTGTATATCACTTCTCATTTTGTCTACCCCCCTGGAACATCCACTCTGTTGCAAATTTTTGTATCATCTGCAAAGAGACATACTTTCCCCTGTAGCCCTTTGCTGATATCGCAGATAAATATGTTAAACAAAACAGGCCCCAGAACTGACCCCTGAGGAACACCACTAGTAACAGCCCCTCTGCTGAATGAACTCCATTTACTAAGACACTTTGTTTTCTGTCCTTAAGCCAGCATTCCACCCAGTTCACAATTTTTGAATCTAGACCAAGGAGATATAGTTTGTGAATAAGTTTCTTGTGTGGGACGGTGTCAAATGCTTTGCTGAAATCTAGATATGCTACATCAACTGCTCCTCCCTTGTCTAATACTTTTGTTACATAATCAAAGAAGTCAATTAGATTAGTCTGACATGATCTCCCTGAAGTAAAACCATGCTGATTTTGGTCCTCTAAATTGTTTGTCTTTATGTAAGTCATAATTCTTTCTTTTAAGAGGCTTTCCATTAATTTCCCTACTACTGAAGTTAAACTAACTGGCCTGTAGTTGCCAGATTCTTCTCTACTGCCCTTTTTATGAAGAGGTATTACATTTGCTATTCTCCAATCATCTGGGACAGCTCCTGTTAATAGTGACTGATTAAACAGATCAGTTAATGGGACAGTTAGCACTGATCGAAGTTCTTTTAAAACCCTTGGATGAATATTTTCAGGACCCACTGCCTTTGTAACATTTATTTTTGATAATGCTAACAAAACCTCATCCTCTTTAAAAAGATTACTGTTAAGCTTGTTTCTATTTTGCGTAGCATCCCTTAATGTAGACATTGTATCTTCACAATCTCTAGTGAAAACAGAACAGAAGTAATCATTGAGACAGTCTGCAATCTGCTTATCTCCTTCTATTATTCTACCATCAACTGATTTCAATTTTACTATTCCTACCTTATTTTTTCTTCTTTCACTGATATATCTAAAGAATGTTTTGTCCCCATGTTTTACTGACTGTGCTATCTTCTCTTCTGCATGAGCTTTAACCTTCCTAATTAACTGCTTAGTCTTTTTTTGTTGGAGTCTCCATATTTTCATATCATCATCTGCTTGTGTGTGTCTGTAATTTTTATAAGCTATCTTTTTTGTCTTTACAGCATGTGCTACTTCTTTGGAAAACCAAATTGGTTTCCGCTTTCTTTTACTTTTACAGACATGTCTAATACAGTGTGCGGTTGCATCTAAAATGGCACCTTTCACAAATTCCCACTGTTCTTGAACCCCTATAATAAGAGTTTTCCCCTTTAAATAGTTTTTTAGGTATTCTCCCATTAATGAAAAATCTGCCGTCCTAAAGTCTAAAACTTTTGTTTTAGTCTGGGTGGACAGTTCCTGAACATGAATACTAAACCAAACAGATTGATGATCACTGGATCCTAAGTTCTCACCTACAGACACATCTGAAACTGTATCACTGTTTGTAAGTATTAGATCTAATATAGCTTCCTTACGAGTTGGTTCCTTGACTAATTGTTCAAGTGATTCCCCTAGCAGAGATTCAAGAATATACCTGCTTCTAGCCGATCTAGCAGAAGGAATCTTCCAGTCTATATCTGGCAAATTAAAGTCCCCCAGTACTATAACCTTACCCTTCATGGTCATTTTGGTTATTTCATCTAATAACAGATTGTCCAGTTTTTCATCCTGCAATGGAGGCCTATATACAACCCCTATTCTAAAAACATTTTTATCTCCAATTTCCAAAGTCACCCAAATACTTTCCACCTCATCATTTGTTCCTACAATTTCAGTAACCTTTATATTTTCATTTACATACAAAGCAACTCCTCCACCTTTCTTTCCTACTCTGTTCTTTTTAAATAACCTGTATCCAGGTATGACTATGTCCCAGTCATGCAAATCATTGTACCATGTTTCTGTTATAGCTACTAAATCCAAGTTGTCCCTAGTCATTATTGAAATGAGTTCAGGTAATTTATTTCCTAAGCTGCGAGCATTTGTGCTCATGGCACGAAGAATTTTTCTACTAGAATTTCTAGAATTGTTACTTGGACTAACAGTTTTGGCATGCTGTGGGGGGCAGGTGGATATATTAATGCTACCCCCCTTTATTAGTTTAAATGTTTTCTAATAAAGTATTTGAACTCCTCTCCCAGATACTCTGTTCCTTTAGCATCCAAATGCAAGCCATCTCTCCTAAATAACCTAGTATCTTTCCAAACAGAGCTATAATGGCCAATAAAACCAAATCCTCGTTCCCTGCACCACTTATCTAACCAAGAATTAAATGTTGTTATCCGCTCCATCTTTCCTGCTTCCTGGTCATACACAGGTAAAATAGCAGAAAATGATAGAGTTGATGCCACAGTCTCTAAATGATTACCTAGGTCACAAAACTCTTTCTGAACAGCAGCAACATGATTACTAGCCAGATCATTTGTTCCTAAATGAACAATCACATCTAACTCACTTCCCTTTCCTGCTGCCTTAACAATTCTCAAAATACGATTCTTATCCCTGTGAGCAGTAGCTCCTGGAAGACATCTAACCTCCCTTGTTTCTCCTTTACTTTCACCTAAATACACATTCCTCAAAATAGAGTCACCCACTAACAGTCTTTTTCTCAAAAACACATCTGCAGTTCTTTCCTGTGTTATGTTACCTGGAGAATCAGGTGCCAATAGATTTAAATTACCTGTTACAGCTTCAGAGGGCTCAGAAACAGCAATCTCCTCATCACAAGTGTATTCAGCAAGAGCAGCATAGGAGTTTTGCAATGGCAGAGGTTGTGGGCAATGCTTCTGGTCTACTGTTCTAATTCTTCCAGAGCCTACAGTGATCCCTCTGCCTCTCCTTGCTGATCTCTGGGGTAGAGGGGCTTCTTTCTGAGGCAGCTTTGTAGAGGTAACAGGTATGTTACTTACCTTAGCTTGAAGTTTAGCTATTTCCTCCCTTAACAGGGAAAACTGCTTACAAACAGGACAGCCCCTAAATCTCCAAAAAGTAGAACGATTAAAAAGTGCAAAACACCCATTGCACTGTATCTGAGACATTTTAAACTATGCAACACTTTAACAATAAGAAAAATATAAGTATTATTTACTACTGAATAAGCCTGAATAACCCTGAATAACTCCTGAAATAACTCAAATATCCTTATGTATTTGATCCTTTTTTAGTTTGATTCCTTTGCTAGGAAGCAGAGCTAAATGTTTAGCAGAGCTAAACAGATCTCGTTAAATACCCTCAGAAAGATAGGGTGGGGTCCCTCCTAATTGCTCACCTATGTAAACAATCTAATTGTTATCTAATTGCAATACTAAAAACCAGAATACAAAAGAATGTAAATTAACTCAAACCTTTAACTATTCAATTTCTGTAGTGAAACTAATTCACAGTTCAGGTCTACCACCTATAAAAAAACAAAATATAAAGTTAATAGAAATACAAAATATATTATCTGAAAGTACAAACTATTCAAGTAACAACAATTTAAAAGAGAAATGTTATATACCTTTCTGAAATAACTCAAATATCCTTATGTATTTGATCCTTTTTTAGTTTGATTCCTTTGCTAGGAAGCAGAGCTAAATGTTTAGCAGAGCTAAACAGATCTCTTTAAATACCCTCAGAAAGATAGGGTGGGGTCCCTCCTAATTGCTCACCTATGCAAACAATCTAATTGTTATCTAATTGCAATACTAAAAACCAGAATACAAAAGAATGTAAATTAACTCAAACCTTTAACTATTCAATTTCTGTAGTGAAACTAATTCACAGTTCAGGTCTACCACCTTTCTGAAATAACTCAAATATCCTTATGTATTTGATCCTTTTTTAGTTTGATTCCTTTGTAGTATGGATTAATTGTATGTAAACTAGATTCATTGTATGTAGACTAGATTAATGTATGTAGTATGGATTAATTGCATGTAGACTAGATTAATTTATGTAGCATGGATTCATTGTATGTAGTAGGGATTAATTGTATGTAGTATGGATTAGTTGGATGTAGACTAGATTAATTGTATATAGACTAGACTAATTGTATGTAGACTAGATTATTTATATGTAGTATGGATTAATTGTATGTAGTGTGAATTAATTGTATGTAGACTAGATGAATTGTATGTAGTATGGATTAAGTGTATTTAGGCTAGATTAATTGAATGTAGACTAGATTAATCGAATGTAGACTAAATTAATTGTATATAGACTAGATTAATTGTACATAGACTAGATTAATTGTATGTTGACTAGATTAATTATGTAGACTAGATTAATTGTATGTGGACTAGGTTAATTGTATGCTGACAAGATGACTTGTATGTAGACTAAGTTAATTGTATGTAGACTATATTAATTTTATGCAGTATGGATGAATTGTATGTAGTATGGATTAATTGTATGTAGTATGGATTAATTGTATGTAGATTAGATGAATTGTATGTAGTATGAATTAATTGTATGTAGACTAGATAAATTGTATATAGTATGGATTAATTGTATGTAGACTAGATACATTGTATGTAGTATGGATTAATTGTATGTAGTATGGATTAACTGTATGTACTATGAATTAATTGTATGTATAATAAATTAATTGTATGTAGTATGGATTAATTGTATGTAGACTAGATTTATTGTATGTAGAATGGATTAATTGTATGTAGAATAAATTAATTGTATGTAGACTATATTAATTGTATGTAGTATGGATTAAGTGTATGTAGGCTATATTTATTGTATGCAGACTAGATTAATTGAATGTAGACTAAATTAATTGTATATAGACTAGATTAATTGTACATAGACTAGATTAATTGTATGTAGACTAGATTAATTGTATGTAGACTAGATTAATTGTATGTGGACTAGTTGACTTGTACTAAGTTAATTGTATGTATACTATATTAATTGTATGCAGTATGGATTAATTGTATGTAGTATGGATTAATTGTATGTAGTATGGATTAATTGTATGTAGATTAGATGAATTGTATGTAGTATGAATTAATTGTATGTAGACTAGATAAATTGTATATAGTATGGATTAATTGTATGTAGACTAGATACATTGCATGTAGTATGGATTAATTGTATGTAGTGTGGATTAATTGTATGTAGACTAGATGAATTGTATGTAGTATGGATTAAGTGTATGTAGGCTAGATTAATTGAATGTAGACTAGATTAATTGAATGTAGACTAAATTAATTGTATATAGACTAGATTAATTGTACATAGACTAGACTAATTGTATGTTGACTAGATTAATTATGTAGACTAGATTAATTGTATGTGGACTAGGTTAATTGTATGCTGACTAGATGACTTGTATGTAGAATAAGTTAATTGTATGTAGACTATATTAATTTTATGCAGTATGGATGAATTGTATGTAGTATGGATTAATTGTATGTAGTATGGATTAATGGTATGTAGATTAGATGAATTGTATGTAGTATGGATTAATTGTATGTAGACTAGATACATTGTATGTAGTATGGATTAATTGTATGTAGTATGGATTAACTGTATGTACTATGGATTAATTGTATGTATAATAAATTAATTGTATGTAGTATGGATTAATTGTATGTAGACTAGATTTATTGTATGTAGAATGGATTAATTGTATGTAGGCTAGATTTATTGTATGTAGACTAGATTAATTGTATGTAGTATGGATTAAGTGTATGTAGGCTAGATTTATTGTATGCAGACTAGATTAATTGAATGTAGACTAAATTAATTGTATATAGACTAGATTAATTGTACGTAGACTAGATTAATTGTATGTGGACTAGTTGACTTGTACTAAGTTAATTGTATGTATACTATATTAATTGTATGCAATATGGATTAATTGTATGTAGTATGGATTAATTGTATGTAGTATGGATTAATTGTATGTAGATTAGATGAATTGTATGTAGTATGGATTAATTGTATGTAGACTAGATAAATTGTATATAGTAAGGATTAATTGTATGTAGACTAGATACATTGTATGTAGTATGGATTAATTGTATGTAGTATGGATTAACTGTATGTACTATGGATTAATTGTATGTATAATAAATTAATTGTATGTAGTATGGATTAATTGTATGTAGTATGGATTAACTGTATGTACTATGGATTAATTGTATGCATTATAAATTAATTGTATGTAGTATGGATTAATTGTATGAAGACAAGATTTATTGTATGTAGTATGGATTAATTGTATGTAGAATAAATTAATTGTATGTAGACTAGATTAATTGTATGTAGTATGGATTAAGTGTATGTACTATGGATTAATTGTATGTAGAATAAATTAATTGTATGTAGTATGGATTAATTGTATGTAGACTAGATTTATTGTATGTAGTATGGATTAATTGTATGTAGAATAAATTAATTGTATGTAGACTAGATTAATTGTATGTAGTATGGATTAAGTGCATGTAGGCTAGATTTGCTGTATGCAGACTAGATTAATTGAATGTAGACTAAATTAATTGTATATAGACTAGATTAATTGTACGTAGACTAGATTCATTGTATGTTGACTAGATTAATTGTATGTAGACTAGATTAATTGTATGTGGACTAGTTGACTTGTACTAAGTTAATTGTATGCATACTATATTAATTTTATGTAGTATGGATTAATTGTATGTAGTATGGATTAATTGTATGTAGATTAGATGAATTGTATGTATAATAAATTAATTGTATGTAGTATGGATTAATTGTATGTAGACTAGATTAATTGTATGTAATATGGATTAATTGTATGTAGAATAAATTAATTGTATGTAGACTAGATTAATTGTATGTAGTATGGATTAATTGTGTGTCATATGGATTAACTATATGTAGTATGGATTAATTGTATGTAGCCTAGATTAATTGTATGTAGACTAGATTAATTGTATGTAGTATGGATTAATTGTATGTCATATGGATTAACTATATGTAGTATGAATTATTTGTATTTAGACTAGACTAATTGTATGCAGACTAGATGATTTATATGTAGACTTGATTGATTGTATGTAGTATGGATTAATTGTATGTAGACTAGATTCATTGTATGTAAACTAAATTCATTGTATGTAGTACATTCCATTTTATATTTATGACATTTGTAAAATCTATGCTATATTTTAAAACTTAGAATATCGATAGCAGATTTGGCAGCTGGCAATAATGATTTTTAGGAATATGTCTTATGTATACTATCTTTTGGAAGATCTATTATTTATCTATTATAAATATACCCCGTCAGTCTTGGATCAGGGGGAAGTAATTAAAGAAACCCACAGCTAACTCTTATTCAGCATGTAGGGTTTACTCCCGAGCCAGGGGATCGGATCCTATGGGGGGCAGTCTTTTTCAGTTTTTGTCCTGCCTGGATACGAAAGGTCCTAGATCTCTAAAGTGCTGTTGATATAGTATTCCAGGGTTTCGAATTGTAATTCATCTCCTTCCTCCCAGGAGCAGGTTTCTCCTCTCAAGATTATCTGTAGTCAGATAAGAAGAGCATTCTTGAAATGTGTTCAGGATCTTCCTCCCTGGGAGTGATTGTCCAGTTCCAGTTTTGCCTGGACGACCTATTGGTTTAGGCGCCATCCTTCATCAAGCAAAATTTCATTCAGAGGTTTTTGTTGTCTTCTTCGTTCCACGATTGGAAGTGGATCTGGAAAAGAAGTCCCTTGTCTCAGCTACATGGTAGTTTGAGTATAGACTATAAAAGGTTCCCTATCGATGAAAATCCTTCTGACAGAAATGCCAAAATCCTTTCTTTCAAGCCAATCAGATTCAAGTTCAATCGGATTGGCTGATCCAATCAGCCAATCAGATTGAGCTCGCATTCTATTGGCTGATCGGAACAGCCAATAGAATGCAAGCTATTAGCAGACTGGTGAGCGCCTGGGAAACTGTCAATTATAGACAGAAACTGGTAATGAATTGTTCAGGGTCTCACGGACATGAATGTAATATCACTACAGGTTTCAATGGGATTAAATATTTCTTAATTGTATGCAGACTAAATTAATTGTATGTAAACTAGAGGAATTGTATGTAGACTAAATTAATTGTATGAAGACTAGATGAATTGTATGTAGACTAAATTAATTGTATGTAGTATGGATTAATTATATTTAGACTAGATCAATTGTATGTAGACTAAATTAATTTTATGTAGTATGGATTAATTGTATGTAGACTAGATTAATTGTATGTAGACTAAATTAATTGTATATAGTATGGATTAATTATATGTAGACTAAATTAATTGTATGTAGTATGGATTGATTATATGTAGACTAGATTAATTATATGTAGACTAGAGTAATTGTATGTAGACTAAATTAATTGTATGTAGTATGGATTAATTATATGTAGACTAAATTAATTGTATGTAGACTAGATTAATTGTATGTACTATGGATTAATTGTATGTAATATATATTAATTTTATGTAGTATGGATTAATTGTATTTACTATGGATTAATTGTATGTAGTATGTATTGATTTTATGTAGTATGAATTAATTATATGTAGACTAGATCAATTGTATGTAGACTAAATTAATTGTATGCAGACTAGATGAATTGTATGTAGTATGGATTAATTTTATGTAGACTAAATTAATTGTATGTAGTATGAATTAATTATATATAGATGTAGACTAGATTAATTATATGTAGACTAGAGTAATTGTATGTAGACTAAGTTAATTGTATGTAGTATGGATTAATTATATGTAGAGTGATTAATTGTATGTAGACTAGATTAATTGTATGTACTATGGATTAATTGTATGTAGTATGTATTAATTTTATGTAGTATGGATTTATTGTATGTACTATGAATTAATTGTATGTAGTATGTATTCATTTTATGTAGTATGAATTAATTGTATGTAGACTAGATTAATTGTATGTAGTATGGATTAATTATATGTAGACTAGATTAATTATATGTAGTATGTTTTAATTTTATGTAGTATGGATTAATTTTATGTAAACTAGATCAATTGTATGTAGACTAGCTCAATTGTATGTAGACTAAATTAATTGAATGTAGACTAAATTAATTGTATGCAGGCTAGATCAATTGTATGTAGACTAAATTAATTGTATGTAGACTTGATCAATTGTGTGTAGACTAAATTAATTGTATGTAGACTATAACAATTGTATGTAGACTAGATAAATTGTATGTAGACTAGATTAATTGTATGTAGACTAGATTAATTGTATGTAGACTAAATGAATTGTATGTAAACTAAATTAATTGTATGTAGTATGGATTAATTGTATGTAGACTAGATTAATTGTATGTAGACTAGATTAATTGTATGTAGTATGGATTAATTATATGTAGACTAGATTAATTGTATGTAGACTAGATTAATTGTATGTACTATGGATAAATTGTATGTAGTATGCATTAATTTTATGTAGTATGGATTAATTGTATGTAGACTAGATTAATTGTATGTAGACTAAATTAATTGTATGTAGTATGGATTAATTGTATGTAGACTAGATTCATTGTATGTAGGCTAGATTCATTGTATGTAGACTTGATTAATTTTATGTAGACTTGATTAATTTTATGTAGTATGGATTAATTGTATGTAGACTAGATAAATTGTATATGGGCTAGATTCATTTTATGTAGGCTAGATTCATTGTATGTAGACTCGATTAATTTTATGTAGACGATTAATTTTATGTAGACTTGATTAATTTTATGTAGTATGGATTAATTGTATGTAGACTAGATAAATTGTATATGGGCTAGATTCATTTTATGTAGACTTGATTAATTTTATGTAGTATGGATTAATTGTATGTAGACTAGATTCATTGTATGTAGACTAGATTCATTGTATGTAGGCTAGATTCATTGTATGTAGACTCGATTAATTTTATGTAGACTTGATTAATTTTATGTAGTATGGATTAATTGTATGTAGACTAGATAAATTGTATATGGGCTAGATTCATTTTATGTAGACTTGATTAATTTTATGTAGTATGGATTAATTGTATGTAGACTAGATTCATTGTATGTAGGCTAGATTCATTGTATGTAGACTAGATTCATTTTATGTAGACGATTAATTTTATGTAGTATGGATTAATTGTATGTAGACTAGATTAATTGTATGTAGACTAGATTCATTTTATGTAGACTTGATTAATTTTATGTATTATGGATTAATTGTATGTAGACTAGATTCATTGTTTGTAGACTCGATTAATTTTATGTAGTATGGATTAATTGTTTGTAGACTAGATTCATTGTTTGTAGACTCGATTAATTTTATGTAGTATGGATTAATTGTATGTAGACTAGATTAATTTTATGCATGAAATACAGGATGCAGGCACTACTAAAAAAGCCCAAACATTTAAAAATCAAAAAAATCCTTTATTGATACATATATAAAAAAATGTGCAGACAGACATGGCAGGACAGGTAAGGACAGTCTGATGCGTTTTGCGCCCCCTAGTGGCGCTTACTCATAGACTACTGTCTATGTTACAATCTAGTCTATTTATAGGCAGTGAAGAGGATGTTAACCTCCTCACTGCCATATAATACAAACTTAAAAAGGCTAAAAACATAGAATACCTTTTATAGGCACAGAGTTTGATTAAACATAATACAAAAAAATATACATAATGACCTAACAAATGACTAAGATATATTTTTGTTATTATCATACCCTCACCAACTGCGATAAAGTCCTAAACAGCAACTTGACTTTTAATGAAAAAAATATATTAATAATAATAATTATAATAATAATAATAATAATAATAATAATAATAATAACAGCAGCAATAATAATAACAGCAACAATAAAGTGGTAAAAGCGAATGGCAGTAATAGTGTACATATTTCACAAACATCAAGAAATTACATATATCATTATAATAAAATGAGATACTATATGCAGATGTATTTTTAATACCTGCAATAATAACTTATATGTCAATATGCCATACCCAAAATCAGAATACAATATCAATTATCTATAAAGAAACTAATGTTGCATTCTTTGTTCATACCAGATGGATAACGTGTATGTAATTTCAAGATCCAATATAGCTCTTTATTTTCCAAAATTTTGGATTTATTGCCACCTCTAAGAGGAACTGTGGCAACATCAATTATTTGTAATGACAAATTAGCTATATTGGTAAAATAAAAACTATTAAAATGATTGGCTACTGTAAAATCTGGATCATAATTCTTGACATCCCTGACGTGCTCATTGAATCTTGTTCTGATGTAATGAGTGGTCTTACCAACATACTGGCAGAGGCAAATATTACAGGTTAGGAGATATACTGCATATTGTGTACCACAATTTGCATAAAAATCAATCTGGTGTATGGTCATATCAGCAGTACAAGTAAATGTGTTACCTTGAAGTATACTGGAACATGCGTGGCATGTTCTTACAGCACACCTAAAAGTAATTTTTTTGAATAACCAATTCCTAGCTGTACTATGTGATTTATTTTTAACCAAACTGGGTGATAGCATTTGGGCTAAGGTTCTAGATTATTTTTGGAAAAATTTGCATTACATAGAACATCATCAGTAGCTAAAATTGGGAAATGTTTTTTTAAAATATTAACTATCTCATGGCATTGTTGGCTGAACTCTGTAGTAAAGACAATGGCATCCTCAAAGTTATCATCTCTAGGCTTAATGCGATTACTGTGTTGGCTGTAAGTTCTAACCATATTTCTACACTTTTCTAACTTTTGAAAATTGTATCCTCTTCTGACTAATCTATTTCTGAGTTCTATAGATTGCTGTTCATAAATGCTATTAGACTTAGTGTTTCGTCTTAGTCTAAGAAACTGCGATTTAGGTATTGATTCTACCAAATGCCATGGATGCTGGGAAGTGGCATGGAGTATTGTATTTCCCGCCGCCTGTTTTCTAAATGTCTTGGTGACAACAACATTATCAACTGCTTGAAGAGTTAGGTCCAAGTAATTGACCCCCTCCCCACTGTATCCCGCGGTGAATTTTAAGCCCATTTCATTGTTATTACAAAATTTCATAAATTCATAAAAAGAGGCATCATCAACCGGTTTCTTAACAATGAGGAGGAGGTCATCTATGTATCATACAAACAGCTCAATGTCTTCACACCATGGGTTGGCAGATGTATAGACATAGAGCTGTTCCCACCATGCCACATAAATATTTGCAAAGGAAGGCACATATTTAGTACCCATGGCGGTGCACAGGTTTGAAGATAATATTCATATAGTTATGTTATAGTTATGTGACAAAAGAAACCTAAGCACATCACATATGTACTCAATCCTTAATGAATCTAAATCACAGTCTCTTCGCAAGAAGAACTCAACCACCTTAATACCTAAGGCCTGAGGGATAGATGTATATAATGAGGTGATGTCAATGAACAGCCAGGTTTAATTTGGTTGCCACACGATATGATCCAGCATGTTAAGTAAGTGTGAGCTATCCCGTAGGTAGCTCAACTGTGATTTAGCAAATGGCTGGAGAACAGAATCCAACCACTTGCCTATGGACTCAAAAATTGAGCCAATACCAGCCACAATTGGTCTACCCGGGGGACAGTCCACACTCTTATGTATTTTAGATAAATGGTGAAAAACCGGGCATATTGGGTTATCAGGGACCAAAACATACATATCCTCCTCCTTAAAAACACCTAAAGAAACTAGATTAATTTTATGTAGTATGGATTAATTTATGTAGACTTAATTAATTGTATGTAGCATAAATTAATTTTATGTAGACTAAATTAATTGTATGTAGACTAGATGAATTGTATGTAGACTAGATTAATTTATGTAGTATGGATTAATTGTATGTAGACTAGATTCATTGTATGTAGACTAGATTAATGTATGTAGTATGGATTAATTGCATGTAGACTAGATTAATTTATGTAGTATGGATTCATTGTATGTAGTAGGGATTAATTGTATGTAGTATGGATTAGTGGGATGTAGACTAGATTAATTGTATATAGACTAGACTAATTGTATGTAGACTAGATTATTTGTATGTAGTATGGATTAATTGTATGTAGTGTGGATTAATTGTATGTAGACTAGATGAATTGTATGTAGTATGGATTAATTGTATGTAGACTAGATACATTTTATATAGTATGGATTAATTGTATGTAGGCTAGATTAATTGAATGTAGACTAAATTAATTGTATATAGACTAGATTAATTGTACATAGACTAGATTAATTGTATGTAGACTAGATTGATTATGTAGACTAGATTAATTGTATGTGGACTAGGTTAATTGTATGCTGACTAGATGACTTGTATGCAGACTAAGTTAATTGTATGTAGACTATATTAATTTTATGCAGTATGGATGAATTGTATGTAGTATGGATTAATTGTATGTAGATTAGATGAATTGTATGTAGTATGGATTAATTGTATGTAGACTAGATACATTTTATATAGTATGGATTAATTGTATGTAGACTAGATACATTGTATGTAGTATGGATTAATTGTATGTAGTATGGATTAACTGTATGTACTATGGATTAATTGTATGTATAATAAATTAATTGTATGTAGACTAGATTAATTATATGTAGTATGGATTAAGTGTATATAGGCTAGATTTATTGTATGCAGACTAGATTAATTGAATGTAGACTAAATTAATTGTATATAGACTAGATTAATTGTAAGTAGACTAGATTAATTGTATGTAGACTAGATTCATTGTATGTAGACTAGATTCATTGTATGTGGACTAGTTGACTTGTACTTATATAATTGTATGTATACTATATTAATTGTATGCAGTATGGATTAATTGTATGTAGTATGGATTAATTGAATGTAGATTAGATGAATTGTATGTATAATAAATTAATTGTATGTAGTATGGATTAATTGTATGTAGACTAGATTAATTGTATGTAGTATGGATTAATTGTATGTCATATGGATTAACTATATGTAGTATGGATTAATTGTATGTAGACTAGATTAATTGTATGTAGACTAGATTAATTGTATGTAGTATGGATTAATTGTATGTCATATGGATTAACTGTATGTAGTATGGATTAATTGTATTTAGACTAGACTAATTGTATGCAGAAGACTAGATGAATTGTTTGTAGACTCGATTGATTGTATTTAGTATGGATTAATTGTATGTAGACTAGATTCATTGTATGTAAACTAAATTCATTGTATGTAGTACATTCCATTTTATATTTATGACATTTGTAAAATCTATGCTATATTTTAAATTTTAGAATATCGATAGCAGATTTGGCAGCTGGCAATAATGATTTTTAGGAATACGTCTTATGTATACTATCTTTTGGAAGATCTATTATTTATTTTTATTATTCTGATATCTTTATGCATGTGTATTTATGCCTTTCAGCAGTAATCTGTTGTCTCTATACATAACTGACAATAATAATAATAATAATGATAAGCAAATGATGAAGATTGCGGTCACAAACTACATTCTGCAATTTTCTGAGCCGGACTTATTCTTGTTAAAATACAAAATACTAAGTGCTGGAATTCAAAAGATCTTAGTTTGTTGAACTTTCCCAAGAAAAATTCCGGCACCAAATATTGCTGAATGTGCTTGTGACCCCCATCTTTAGCATTCCTTTAGTGCTGAAAGGTAAAAATGCACGTGCCAGGGGGGGGGGGGGGGCGGAGCCAAGCCGTGCTGGGACATGGTTGTCTTTCTATAAAGCTCCATAGATGTTGTTGCTCACCAAGCATGTAGTGATCTGGTGGAGACCCTAATTTCTATTGTACCACATTCACAACTACACCAAGGAGGTCCGGAACAACTTTGGGCTGTTTTTTTTCTCCCTTTTCTTGCAGGAGGAGAACCCGATCAGAGCGTGCACTTACACATAAAGAAGGCCCAATCGCCATCTTTGATTGGGCCCCACAGACTGCACGGCACTCTGAACAACTCTGAGCAGCTCCCTCCATACATAACACGGCTAATACCCGACACAACAAGACTGCTCTTAACAACCAGACAGGAGCCTAAAAGCTAAGACCTACCAGACAGAGAGGTGCGGATCTGGGTAGCCGTAGGCGACTGCAGCCGTTCCAGTCACACTGCCTCCACTCAGCTCAGAGGGCCTTTAAGACTGCGAGACTTGACTGACAGGGCAGTGACTCCAGATCAGGTGAGAGGCCATCAGCCACAACTTTATGCACAAACGATATGGCTCACATATACACGGTTAAGCTCTTTTAAGACTTAGTCACAGAATCAGGACTGAGAAAAACGGCTTTTCACCTCTCTCACACTGCCTATCAGGGATAATAGAATACAGCCCCCAAGTCACATACAAGGTCTGAAATGGTAACTCCTGGATTAAAGGAGCATCTGTCTTGTTAATCAAAAATCTTGAACAAAATATATAAAGGCAAGTTGCAGTTGGGGGGGGCTGCCCTGCATCTGATATTTGCTGTACTTTGCATCTGAAGCTATTTACTATAAAGAGGTTGCATCTATCAC
Source organism: Bombina bombina (assembly GCF_027579735.1). Taxonomy (NCBI): domain Eukaryota; kingdom Metazoa; phylum Chordata; class Amphibia; order Anura; family Bombinatoridae; genus Bombina; species Bombina bombina. Next base: position 1,275,556,632 of record NC_069501.1, read on the forward strand.
TGACCAGAGTGACACTTTTATATATAATCCTCACATCTATAAGTGACATCAGATCACATCAAGCCAACTACACATATACGGTTGCAGGGTGGGGAGAGAGGAGGGAAGGGTCACAGAGGGCCTTGTTCTCCCCTCACTGAGGGTTAACATCATGTCTCAACGTAAAGGGCCTAAACTTGACAAGGGCAACAAGCCAACAACAACCACACCTTCTGTGTCCACCTTTTTTCATACTTCAGACCCTGCCTCATTAGAGACTTCCCAATTACAGGAACAGCATACCCTAGAGATGCAATCAGAGTCTCTACCTCTACAACACAAATCCCTACTAGTTTTGCAGTCACAGATTGCAGACCTCCCCTCCATATCTGATTTTGAATCGTTAAAATCCTTCATAAAGGGCGAAATGAGAGATCTCAAGAAAGACCTAAATGACATGGGCTCCAGGCTCGATTACATCGAAGAGGGCCAGGAAACACTTAATAACATGGTCAGTTCAAACACGCAACAGTTATCGATACAGGATTCTATGGTGCAGTCTCTACAGGAAAAACTAGAAGATCTAGATAATCGTGGGAGGCGGAATAACCTTAGGATCCGAGGTATTCCTGAGGAGATATCGCAAGACCTGTTAAAATCTTATGTTAATGATCTATTTCATTCCCTAAACCCAAGATCACCTACATTACAAAATGATGACATTGAACGATCCATAGGGCACTTAGACCCCCTTCTAAACCTCCTGCTCCACCTAGAGACGTGATTCTGAGGTTCTTGAGATATACTACCAAAGAAGAAATGTGGCAAGCCACGAGATCAAGAAGAACCATTACATTCAAGGAACATACTCTACAAATATTTCAAGATCTTTGTCCGCAAACTATATAGAGGAGGAAGGAGGTCAGATTTCTCACCAAAGCCCTACAAGACCACAACATTAGATACCGTTGGGGATTCCCATTCAGCCTGATCATCAACCACAATGGCTCTCAAATTATTTACAAAACCTTCCATGACTTAGATAATCTGTCAAAGAAATTGAACATCACCATTGCACCCCCAATGGATGACGTCCTGGAAACTTCAACATCGCAACCGGACAAAGCCCAAGACCACCCTAAGGAACAACGAGCTCAATGGATCAAGTCGCAACCCAAAAGAAGAAAAACTGAATCTCCTATCTCGGCCCCCTCCTGAAATCAGTACTTCTAATATTTGCTACAACTTGAATTTTTGGTTTAGACATTGTACCTCCAAAACTAGGCGGACGTGGTCCCCCTGGAGGGCTAACACCGGCCCTCTTTTTGAACTATCCCTGGTCTTGGGTACTGGGTAAGAAATCAAAAGATAGCAAACAGTTACCCATTTGGTTGATAAGTTGTTATTGTTATAACTCTGTTTTTTTTTAAGTTGCTTTTAAAAATCACTAAGTTTAATCCATGGATATTGAACAAGCCGTAGTTCTATGTTTGTTAGATTAATAGTGCTGGGAACGGCCAATATCAGTGTCCTATACCAGTGATATTGTGAAACTGGGTACCTTAACCTAAAACTCACCATCCCATTACCTTCCCCTCCTTCCTCTTCTCCCCATCCCTCTCTACCCTCCCTTTTTATCCCTCTCCCCTCCCCTCTATAGGTCTCCACCGAGAACCCTTAAATAACTTATGTTTAGTTATCAAGAGCATTATCCAACACCACTTATCCCCCTATCAAAGTGTATATCTCTACAAATACACTATATGTTGGGATAGTTTATAGTTTTTGTTTATTTCACAATATTATGGTTATATTTGTTATATATGTAATGTCTCGTGCCTTTTCTTTGACATTGCCCGCAACAAACACTAACTGCAAGATAGAACTGTACCTGTTATTTGTAACAATATATATACTACTATGTACTAATGTTGACGAACATGTCTAATTTCTCTTGTTAAGTGTATCCAGTCCACGGATCATCCATTACTTATGGGATATTAACTCCTCCCCAACAGGAAGTGCAAGAGGATTCACCCAGCAGAGCTGCTATATAGCTCCTCCCCTAACTGCCATTACCAGTCATTCTCTTGCACCCAACGAATAGATAGGATGTGTGAGAGGACTGTGGTGATTATACTTAGTTTCATACCTTCAATCAAAAGTTTGTTATTTTATAATAGCACCGGAGTGTGTTATTCCTTCTCTGGTAGAATTTGAAGAAGAATCTAACTGAGTTTTTCTATGATTTTAGCCGGAGTAGTTAAGATCATATTGCTGTTTCTCGGCCATCTGAGGAGAGGTAAACTTCAGATCAGGGGACAGCGGGCAGATTAATCTGCAAAGAGGTATGTAGCAGCTTATTATTTTCTGACAATGGAATTGATGAGAAAATTCTGCCATACCGATATAATGTAAACTCAGCCTTAAATGCAGTAGCAGCAACTGGTATCAGGCTGTCATGTATGTATATTTTACACTTCAGTATTCTGGGGAATGGCACTTCACTGGAATTATACTGTATGCATAAAACTTTAGCCTAATTTGCAGGGACTAGCAACAGGCTTTTTAATAACACTCAATTTATTAATGTTAAACGTTTTTTGCTGGGATGTAAAATCGTTTAATTTTCTGAGGTACTGGGTGAAAAAATGTTTTGGGCACTATTTTTTTCCACTTGGCAGTCGTTTTATTTAATTTATGACAGTTTACTGATCTCTCTCACTGTTATGTGTGAGGGGGAGGGGCCTTTTTTGGCGCTTTTGCTACGCATCAAAAAATTCAGTCAGAAGTTTATTGTCTTCCCTGCATGATCCGGTTCATCTCTACAGAACTCAGGGGTCTTCAAAACTTGTTTTGAGGGAGGTAATCACTCACAGCAGAGCTGTGAGATTGTAGTTGACTGTGATAAAAAAACGTTTATTTCTGTATTTTTTTTTTTCTGCTATCAGGGTTAGTTATCCTTTGCTAATGGGAGCAATCCTTTGCTAAAATTGTGTTTTTTACAAAGATTTGATGCTATAACTTTTCAGTTTATTAATTTTCAACTGTCATAACTTTTTCTGTGCTTCTTATAGGCACAGTACGTTTTTATATTATAGTAAATTACTTGAAAAGTATTTCCAAGTTGCTAGTTTATTTGCTAGTGTGTTAAACATGTCTGATTCAGAGGAAGATATCTGTGCTATATGTGCTAAAGCCAAAGTGGAGCCCAATAGAAATTTATGTACTAACTGTATTGATGCTACTTTAAATAAAAGTCAATCTGTACAAATTGAACATATTTCACCAAACAACGAGGGGAGAGTTATGCCGACTAACTCGCCTCACGTGTCAGTACCTGCATCTCCCGCTCGGGAGGTGCGTGATATTGTAGCGCCGAGTACATCTGGGCGGCCATTACAAATCACATTACAGGATATGGCTACTGTCATGACTGAAGTTTTGGCTAAATTACCAGAACTAAGAGGTAAGCGTGATCACTCTGGGGTGAGAACAGAGTGCGCTGATAATATTAGGGCCATGTCAGACACTGCGTCACAATTTGCAGAACATGAGGACGGAGAGCTTCATTCTGCGGGTGACGGTTCTGATCCAAACAAACTGGATTCAGATATTTCAAATTTTAAATTTAAGCTGGAAAACCTCCGTGTATTACTAGGGGAGGTGTTAGCGGCTCTGAATGATTGTAACACAGTTGCAATACCAGAGAAAATGTGTAGGTTGGATAAATATTTTGCGGTACCGGCGAGTACTGACGTTTTTCCTATACCTAAGAGACTTACTGAAATTGTTACTAAGGAGTGGGATAGACCCGGTGTGCCGTTCTCACCCCCTCCGATATTTAGAAAGATGTTTCCAATAGACGCCACCACACGGGACTTATGGCAAACGGTCCCTAAGGTGGAGGGAGCAGTTTCTACTTTAGCTAAGCGTACCACTATCCCGGTGGAGGATAGCTGTGCCTTTTCAGATCCAATGGATAAAAAGTTAGAGGGTTACCTTAAGAAAATGTTTGTTCAACAAGGTTTTATATTGCAACCTCTTGCATGCATTGCGCCTGTCACGGCTGCAGCAGCATTTTGGTTTGAGTCTCTGGAAGAGACACTTGAATCAGCTCCATTAGATGGGATTACACACAAGCTTAAAGCCCTTAAGTTAGCTAACTCATTTATTTCAGATGCCGTAGTACATTTAACTAAACTTACGGCTAAGAATTCCGGATTCGCCATTCAGGCACGCAGAGCACTGTGGCTAAAATCCTGGTCAGCTGACGTTACTTCTAAATCTAAATTGCTTAATATACCTTTCAAAGGGCAGACCTTATTCGGGCCCGGGTTGAAAGAAATTATCGCTGACATTACAGGAGGTAAAGGCCATGCCCTGCCTCAAGACAGAGCCAAACCTAAGGCTAGACAGTCTAATTTTCGTTCCTTTCGTAATTTCAAAGCAGGAGCAGCATCAACTTCCTCTGCACCAAAACAGGAAGGAGCTGTTGCTCGCTACAGACAAGGCTGGAGACCTAACCAGTCCTGGAACAAGGGCAAGCAGGCCAGGAAACCTGCTGCTGCCCCTAAGACAGCATGAATCGAGGGCCCCCGATCCGGGAACGGATCTAGTGGGGGCAGACTTTCTCTCTTCGCCCAGGCTTGGGCAAGAGATGTCCAGGATTCCTGGGCGTTAGAGATCATATCTCAGGGATACCTTCTAGACTTCAAATTCTCTCCCCCAAGAGGGAGATTTCATCTGTCAAGGTTGTCAACAAACCAAATAAAGAAAGAGGCGTTTCTACGCTGCGTACAAGATCTTTTATTAATGGGAGTGATCCATCCGGTTCCGCGGTCGGAACAAGGACAAGGGTTTTACTCAAATCTGTTTGTGGTTCCCAAAAAAGAGGGAACTTTAAGGCCAATCTTGGATTTAAAGATCCTAAACAAATTCCTAAGAGTTCCATCGTTCAAAATGGAAACTATTCGGACAATTTTACCCATGATCCAAAAGGGTCAGTACATGACCACAGTGGATTTAAAGGATGCTTACCTTCACATACCGATTCACAAAGATCATTACCGGTATCTAAGGTTTGCCTTTCTAGACAGGCATTACCAGTTTGTAGCTCTTCCATTTGGATTGGCTACGGCTCCGAGAATCTTCACAAAGGTTCTGGGTGCTCTTCTGGCAGTGAGAACAACATAGAAAAGGAAGTGGGGATTTCACAATAAGAAATTCCCAAAAGTCTAGGTAAATCCAGCACAACTGTAAAATTGAATAAAAGCGCTACAAAAAGCTTGTATGTCAAAAACAATGTAAATATTTATTAAACAAATGCACAATACACACATTCACATTCATACAGGGGATCCCACACAAAGCAGTATTAATGAAGTACTGGCCAAAAAATTATTATCTGGTGCACCAGGGGAAATAGACCAAAAACAGTCCATATAAAACTTGCAGGTATTTGTAATCCAATAAGTGCAGCGTTAATGCAAGAAATGGATGCAGTTATACAGTCCCCGGTGTATAAAAACCAGTTACTTCAGACTTGAACCCCCAGAGTTACTGAGTCGGTTGGTGCTTAAGAGACATAGCATAGGAGGAGCAATAAAAACACGCGTCTTTATTCACAGGTGCTGTATTCCTTTAAGACAGTGATATTCGGTGTACAGATTCGTATAACATATTCTACCTGTATTTGTTCACGCGGTCGCTCCTCCTAGCTGCCTTGTACATGGAGTGTCCAGACATCAGGGGTAAGTCACGATGAGCAGGGGATCTGCTGTAAGGGCTGCCAAGCACGACGAGTCCAAATGCTCGTTTCGCTCCTTCAGTCAGTGCAGCATGGAGCTTCTTCCAGGTGCTAACGACACCTTGATTACCTGCCTTTTTATTGGATACCGGTTTCCAGAGTCCTTTCAATTTGATGAAATTTATGTCAATCACAATTAGCCGTTGTTGCAATGTCTTTGCAATTGTTACTTTTAAAATACAGCTAAATTAAGGGCTTCACAAGTAACCAAGGTGAGGTATTCAATAGCAGAAGTTGGTTGTATACAATTAAATGATTCAAATACTCACTCACACACACATCCGCAACAACTCATATATACAAAATATGCTAAAAACAGTTTTATTTTAATACACCATTGTGCAATATTTAAAAGACAATACTTAATTATGATGTTATGTGTGTCAAATTATTCTAACAGCAAATAAGTGCATTTTAGCTCATCATAGTAGTATATATTTACACTTTATTAATTTTGAGAACCCACTATCCATACACATATGGAAATAAAAGGAGATGTGCAGATAAAGTAAGGTATAAGGAATTAGCCTAAAAAGGAAGCAAATTCCAATTTTTCATTTAAGCCATTAGGAGATAGAGTGTTTAGTTTGTACATCCATCTTGTTTCTTTTTGTAAAAGAATTTTATCAATGTCCCCCCCGCGCATGCTCAGTTTGACTGATTCTATTCCAATGAAGTGAAGTTCGTCAATTTTTGATTCGTGAAATTGAGCAAAATGTCTCGCCACTGGGCTGTCAATATTGAAGTCCTTTATATCGTCTCTATGTTCTGTAATGCGGGAGCGTAATTCTCTAAAAGTTTTACCCACATAAAAGCATTTACACGAGCAATAGAGAAGATATATGACTCCTTTTGTGGAACAATTAATAAAAGAATTGATTTTATATGTGACACCTGTATTCGTGCTAAAAGTCTTAGTTTTCTGCACGAATTGACAGCAGACACAGTGATTACAGGGGGAACTGCCGACTATTTTTTGGGCATTGCGTTCTAACCAGTTAGATGTAGGCACTTTGTTAAATTCACTCTTAACAAGGAGATCTTTCAAATTGTTAGGTCTCCTTGCTGTCATTAGGGGATAATCCCCCACATGTTGATGTAATGTAGAGTCATTAGTCAGCAAATGCCAGTTATTGTTAAGAATACTTTTAACTTTACTCCAATGGGCATTATATTTAGTAATAAATCTGATTTTAGTGTCTTCCACATTCTCACTTTTGGTATTATTTTTGTACAGAAGATCTTTTCTTTGATGCTGAGATGCTTTATAGAGTGCTCTTTTTACACATCTTTTTGAATAGCCTCTCTCAAGGAAACGAGTCGCCATATCTTTGGCCTGTTGTTTAAAGGTTTGATCTCCAGAGCAAATTCTGCGAAGGCGCAGAAATTGCCCATAGGGAATACCCCTCTTAAGATTTTCAGGATGATGACTCGTTCCCAAAAGAAGGCTATTAGTTGCAGTCGGCTTTCGAAACACTTCTGTTTCAATTTTGCCTTCGTTCTTACTAATTTTTAAGTCCAAAAAATTGATGGTAGTAGAATCATAACTACAAGTTAAGAAGATATTTAAATTATTCTTATTCAGGAGGGAAACAAATTTAAGTAGATCCTCCTCACTGCCATCCCATAGCAGGAGGATATCATCCACATATCTGATCCAGAGGGCTACATGCGCCTCAACTATGTCAGAATGCTCACCAAAAACAATTTGATCTTCCCATCCACCAAGGTGTAAACAGGCATATGTTGGGGCGCATGTAGCCCCCATTGCTGTCCCTTGTTTCTGTTTATAATATTTGCCATCAAAAATAAAAATATTGTTTTCCAGAACAAATTTCAAAAGTTTACTTACAAATTTAGAATGTTTGCTATAGCCCACTCCTCTTGTATTGAGAAATTTTTCACAAGTTGCAATTCCAATAGAGTGGGGAATTGAAGAATATAAGGATTCAACATCCAACGAGACCAAAATGGTCTTGTCAGAAACATTGATTCCATCGAGTTTTTTAATAACATCTGTTGAATCTTGGACAAAGGTACGTAAGTCATTTACAAACGGCTGTAAAAACCTATCAACATAGTTACTTATTCCTTCAGTGGGGCCCCCCATTCCAGAGATGATGGGGCGTCCAGGTGGATTTTTAATGGATTTATGTAACTTTGGTATCCAGTAGAAAACTGGTGTTTTTGGTTTGTGACTATACAGGAAGCCAAACTCTTGGCTTGTAATCAAATTATTTCTACGTGCTTCATTTAGTAAAAAAAGAAGTTCATTGTGAGATCTATGAAATTCTTCAAAAGAAGATTTGGCATATTGTGTTTCATCAAGTAATTGCCGCATTGCCTCTTTGATGTAGTATTCTTGAGTAAGAATGACAACATTACCCCCCTTGTCGGCCGGTTTTATGACCAATTCCTGATGATTAATCAGTTCTTTAAGGGCTCTGCGTTCAGATTTAGTAAGATTATCATTGACAATCTTTGTGGTTTGAATTTGTGTCAACTCCTGGGAGACATTTTGAACAAAAACCGAAATATTTGGAATGGAAGAAAAAGAGGGCATGTAAGTAGATTTTTTCTTTAAATCTGTTTTTGGAAGGATATCTGTAATTTCATTACTCTGTTCGTAGAGAAGAGTCTCCAGACAATCCAGAGTATCTCTCTCTTTTCTACAGGCCAGATCTACTTGTATTTTTGGCGTCATTATCTTTTTTAGAGCGAGTTTTCTCGCAAAAAGATGTAAGTCCTTGGTGACCTCAAATAGATCTAGACTATTAGAAGGGCAAAAACTAAGTCCCTTTTCCAGTACCTTTATATGTTCGCGATTTAGGGGGAATGAGGAAAGGTTGACAATACTCATTTTATGAGAGGGGTGTGGGCCTAGAAGTGAGTCACTTTCCTCTTCTAGTTGTATCTCATACGATTTCTGGTCATCATATATTGTCCCTGATGTCGTCTGTTCCCCCTCCCTCTTCCTTCTCTCCTCTCTTGGGATTGCCCTCCCGTGCCTCCTCCTCCCACCTCGTCTAGTCCTACCCCTAAAGGGTGCATACGTTGGTTATTTGAATCATTATTTTTATTTTCACCATCAGAATCCATATCAGAATTATCTGTACCTGAATCATAGTAATTTCTTGTGTTAATTCTATTCCTATATATATAGATTTTATTTCTCCTATAGTCTTCCTGATCTCTTATTAATTTCCTCCTCTTACGTGTTTTTAATTCCCCTTGTAATTTTTCTATAAGTTTTTGTGTCTCTTTATTTAATTTCTCAAATGATGTGTCATTTTCAAATTTGTGCAAACATTCGTACACATCATCCACATCTTTTTTACATTTTTCCAGTTTTTTACCATCTTCCTCTATTATTAATGCAATCAGATCAAGTGAGCATTTTGTTAATATTTCATTCCATTTAGCTATAAATTCATTATCCGCATCTACACCTCGCAAGTTAATGCCGGGGTCTAGGCGGATTCTCAGACCTCTTGGAATTATCTCCATCTTTAAATAGTTAGTAAGACTTTGATGTTCCCATTTAATTTTTATTTGTTTTGTCAATTTTTTCTTGTACAATTTGAATGCAGAAACAACATCATGTATGGCCTCATCGTCTCCCTCTATCTGCACATCTCCAGTCATTGTAAAGGCTTCATTAATATCAGTAGACCAACGTTCATCCGATAATTTGAATGCCATATTTAAGAGAAATATATATAAATATAGGGTCTCAAAATTGTGATTTGGCAACAAAGCTTTTAATCATTAAAATAATTTTTATAACAATGAAACAATGCCTTGTAATTAATATTTCAATATTTTTAGAAGGTGCAAACTCAGAAACTCCAAGGTAAAAAATACTCTTATTTGGAGCTAATGGATATAGTAAGCAAAAGAAACACAAAAGGTGAGAGTTGCACACTAATAAGTAATTAACTAGAGAACAGGTGCTTCCTAGAAAGATACATATGAGAACAACATAGAAAAGGAAGTGGGGATTTCACAATAAGAAATTCCCAAAAGTCTAGGTAAATCCAGCACAACTGTAAAATTGAATAAAAGCGCTACAAAAAGCTTGTATGTCAAAAACAATGTAAATATTTATTAAACAAATGCACAATACACACATTCACATTCATACATGAAAGATCTCCTTGTTAAGAGTGAATTTAACAAAGTGCCTACATCTAACTGGTTAGAACGCAATGCCCAAAAAATAGTCGGCAGTTCCCCCTGTAATCACTGTGTCTGCTGTCAATTCGTGCAGAAAACTAAGACTTTTAGCACGAATACAGGTGTCACATATAAAATCAATTCTTTTATTAATTGTTCCACAAAAGGAGTCATATATCTTCTCTATTGCTCGTGTAAATGCTTTTATGTGGGTAAAACTTTTAGAGAATTACGCTCCCGCATTACAGAACATAGAGACGATATAAAGGACTTCAATATTGACAGCCCAGTGGCGAGACATTTTGCTCAATTTCACGAATCAAAAATTGACGAACTTCACTTCATTGGAATAGAATCAGTCAAACTGAGCATGCGCGGGGGGGACATTGATAAAATTCTTTTACAAAAAGAAACAAGATGGATGTACAAACTAAACACTCTATCTCCTAATGGCTTAAATGAAAAATTGGAATTTGCTTCCTTTTTAGGCTAATTCATTATACCTTACTTTATCTGCACATCTCCTTTTATTTCCATATGTGTATGGATAGTGGGTTCTCAAAATTAATAAAATAAATCAAAAGTGTAAATATATACTACTATGATGAGCTAAAATGCACTTATTTGCTGTTAGAATAATTTGACACACATAACATCATAATTAAGTATTGTCTTTTAAATATTGCACAATGGTGTATTAAAATAAAACTGTTTTTAGCATATTTTGTATATATGAGTTGTTGCGGATGTGTGTGTGAGTGAGTATTTGAATCATTTAATTGTATACAACCAACTTCTGCTATTGAATACCTCACCTTGGTTACTTGTGAAGCCCTTAATTTAGCTGTATTTTAAAAGTAACAATTGCAAAGACATTGCAACAACGGCTAATTGTGATTGACATAAATTTCATCAAATTGAAAGGACTCTGGAAACCGGTATCCAATAAAAAGGCAGGTAATCAAGGTGTCGTTAGCACCTGGAAGAAGCTCCATGCTGCACTGACTGAAGGAGCGAAACGAGCATTTGGACTCGTCGTGCTTGGCAGCCCTTACAGCAGATCCCCTGCTCATCGTGACTTACCCCTGATGTCTGGACACTCCATGTACAAGGCAGCTAGGAGGAGCGACCGCGTGAACAAATACAGGTAGAATATGTTATACGAATCTGTACACCGAATATCACTGTCTTAAAGGAATACAGCACCTGTGAATAAAGACGCGTGTTTTTATTGCTCCTCCTATGCTATGTCTCTTAAGCACCAACCGACTCAGTAACTCTGGGGGTTCAAGTCTGAAGTAACTGGTTTTTATACACCGGGGACTGTATAACTGCATCCATTTCTTGCATTAACGCTGCACTTATTGGATTACAAATACCTGCAAAGTTTAAATGGACTGTTTTTGGTCTATTTCCCCTGGTGCACCAGATAATAATTTTTTGGCCAGTACTTCATTAATACTGCTTTGTGTGGTATCCCCTGTATGAATGTGAATGTGTGTATTGTGCATTTGTTTAATAAATATTTACATTGTTTTTGACATACAAGCTTTTTGTAGCGCTTTTATTCAATTTTACAGTTGTGCTGGATTTACCTAGACTTTTGGGAATTTCTTATTGTGAAATCCCCACTTCCTTTTCTATGTTGTTCTCATATGTATCTTTCTAGGAAGCACCTGTTCTCTAGTTAATTACTTATTAGTGTGCAACTCTCACCTTTTGTGTTTCTTTTGCTTACTATATCCATTAGCTCCAAATAAGAGTATTTTTTACCTTGGAGTTTCTGAGTTTGCACCTTCTAAAAATATTGAAATATTAATTACAAGGCATTGTTTCATTGTTATAAAAATTATTTTAATGATTAAAAGCTTTGTTGCCAAATCACAATTTTGAGACCCTATATTTATATATATTTCTCTTAAATATGGCATTCAAATTATCGGATGAACGTTGGTCTACTGATATTAATGAAGCCTTTACAATGACTGGAGATGTGCAGATAGAGGGAGACGATGAGGCCATACATGATGTTGTTTCTGCATTCAAATTGTACAAGAAAAAATTGACAAAACAAATAAAAATTAAATGGGAACATCAAAGTCTTACTAACTATTTAAAGATGGAGATAATTCCAAGAGGTCTGAGAATCCGCCTAGACCCCGGCATTAACTTGCGAGGTGTAGATGCGGATAATGAATTTATAGCTAAATGGAATGAAATATTAACAAAATGCTCACTTGATCTGATTGCATTAATAATAGAGGAAGATGGTAAAAAACTGGAAAAATGTAAAAAAGATGTGGATGATGTGTACGAATGTTTGCACAAATTTGAAAATGACACATCATTTGAGAAATTAAATAAAGAGACACAAAAACTTATAGAAAAATTACAAGGGGAATTAAAAACACGTAAGAGGAGGAAATTAATAAGAGATCAGGAAGACTATAGGAGAAATAAAATCTATATATATAGGAATAGAATTAACACAAGAAATTACTATGATTCAGGTACAGATAATTCTGATATGGATTCTGATGGTGAAAATAAAAATAATGATTCAAATAACCAACGTATGCACCCTTTAGGGGTAGGACTAGACGAGGTGGGAGGAGGAGGCACGGGAGGGCAATCCCAAGAGAGGAGAGAAGGAAGAGGGAGGGGGAACAGACGACATCAGGGACAATATATGATGACCAGAAATCGTATGAGATACAACTAGAAGAGGAAAGTGACTCACTTCTAGGCCCACACCCCTCTCATAAAATGGGTATTGTCAACCTTTCCTCATTCCCCCTAAATCGCGAACATATAAAGGTACTGGAAAAGGGACTTAGTTTTTGCCCTTCTAATAGTCTAGATCTATTTGAGGTCACCAAGGACTTACATCTTTTTGCGAGAAAACTCGCTTTAAAAAAGATAATGACGCCAAAAATACAAGTAGATCTGGCCTGTAGAAAAGAGAGAGATACTCTGGATTGTCTGGAGACTCTTCTCTACGAACAGAGTAATGAAATTACAGATATCCTTCCAAAAACAGATTTAAAGAAAAAATCTACTTACATGCCCTCTTTTTCTTCCATTCCAAATATTTCGGTTTTTGTTCAAAATGTCTCCCAGGAGTTGACACAAATTCAAACCACAAAGATTGTCAATGATAATCTTACTAAATCTGAACGCAGAGCCCTTAAAGAACTGATTAATCATCAGGAATTGGTCATAAAACCGGCCGACAAGGGGGGTAATGTTGTCATTCTTACTCAAGAATACTACATCAAAGAGGCAATGCGGCAATTACTTGATGAAACACAATATGCCAAATCTTCTTTTGAAGAATTTCATAGATCTCACAATGAACTTCTTTTTTTACTAAATGAAGCACGTAGAAATAATTTGATTACAAGCCAAGAGTTTGGCTTCCTGTATAGTCACAAACCAAAAACACCAGTTTTCTACTGGATACCAAAGTTACATAAATCCATTAAAAATCCACCTGGACGCCCCATCATCTCTGGAATGGGGGGCCCCACTGAAGGAATAAGTAACTATGTTGATAGGTTTTTACAGCCGTTTGTAAATGACTTACGTACCTTTGTCCAAGATTCAACAGATGTTATTAAAAAACTCGATGGAATCAATGTTTCTGACAAGACCATTTTGGTCTCGTTGGATGTTGAATCCTTATATTCTTCAATTCCCCACTCTATTGGAATTGCAACTTGTGAAAAATTTCTCAATACAAGAGGAGTGGGCTATAGCAAACATTCTAAATTTGTAAGTAAACTTTTGAAATTTGTTCTGGAAAACAATATTTTTATTTTTGATGGCAAATATTATAAACAGAAACAAGGGACAGCAATGGGGGCTACATGCGCCCCAACATATGCCTGTTTACACCTTGGTGGATGGGAAGATCAAATTGTTTTTGGTGAGCATTCTGACATAGTTGAGGCGCATGTAGCCCTCTGGATCAGATATGTGGATGATATCCTCCTGCTATGGGATGGCAGTGAGGAGGATCTACTTAAATTTGTTTCCCTCCTGAATAAGAATAATTTAAATATCTTCTTAACTTGTAGTTATGATTCTACTACCATCAATTTTTTGGACTTAAAAATTAGTAAGAACGAAGGCAAAATTGAAACAGAAGTGTTTCGAAAGCCGACTGCAACTAATAGCCTTCTTTTGGGAACGAGTCATCATCCTGAAAATCTTAAGAGGGGTATTCCCTATGGGCAATTTCTGCGCCTTCGCAGAATTTGCTCTGGAGATCAAACCTTTAAACAACAGGCCAAAGATATGGCGACTCGTTTCCTTGAGAGAGGCTATTCAAAAAGATGTGTAAAAAGAGCACTCTATAAAGCATCTCAGCATCAAAGAAAAGATCTTCTGTACAAAAATAATACCAAAAGTGAGAATGTGGAAGACACTAAAATCAGATTTATTACTAAATATAATGCCCATTGGAGTAAAGTTAAAAGTATTCTTAACAATAACTGGCATTTGCTGACTAATGACTCTACATTACATCAACATGTGGGGGATTATCCCCTAATGACAGCAAGGAGACCTAACAATTTGAAAGATCTCCTTGTTAAGAGTGAATTTAACAAAGTGCCTACATCTAACTGGTTAGAACGCAATGCCCAAAAAATAGTCGGCAGTTCCCCCTGTAATCACTGTGTCTGCTGTCAATTCGTGCAGAAAACTAAGACTTTTAGCACGAATACAGGTGTCACATATAAAATCAATTCTTTTATTAATTGTTCCACAAAAGGAGTCATATATCTTCTCTATTGCTCGTGTAAATGCTTTTATGTGGGTAAAACTTTTAGAGAATTACGCTCCCGCATTACAGAACATAGAGACGATATAAAGGACTTCAATATTGACAGCCCAGTGGCGAGACATTTTGCTCAATTTCACGAATCAAAAATTGACGAACTTCACTTCATTGGAATAGAATCAGTCAAACTGAGCATGCGCGGGGGGGACATTGATAAAATTCTTTTACAAAAAGAAACAAGATGGATGTACAAACTAAACACTCTATCTCCTAATGGCTTAAATGAAAAATTGGAATTTGCTTCCTTTTTAGGCTAATTCCTTATACCTTACTTTATCTGCACATCTCCTTTTATTTCCATATGTGTATGGATAGTGGGTTCTCAAAATTAATAAAATAAATCAAAAGTGTAAATATATACTACTATGATGAGCTAAAATGCACTTATTTGCTGTTAGAATAATTTGACACACATAACATCATAATTAAGTATTGTCTTTTAAATATTGCACAATGGTGTATTAAAATAAAACTGTTTTTAGCATATTTTGTATATATGAGTTGTTGCGGATGTGTGTGTGAGTGAGTATTTGAATCATTTAATTGTATACAACCAACTTCTGCTATTGAATACCTCACCTTGGTTACTTGTGAAGCCCTTAATTTAGCTGTATTTTAAAAGTAACAATTGCAAAGACATTGCAACAACGGCTAATTGTGATTGACATAAATTTCATCAAATTGAAAGGACTCTGGAAACCGGTATCCAATAAAAAGGCAGGTAATCAAGGTGTCGTTAGCACCTGGAAGAAGCTCCATGCTGCACTGACTGAAGGAGCGAAACGAGCATTTGGACTCGTCGTGCTTGGCAGCCCTTACAGCAGATCCCCTGCTCATCGTGACTTACCCCTGATGTCTGGACACTCCATGTACAAGGCAGCTAGGAGGAGCGACCGCGTGAACAAATACAGGTAGAATATGTTATACGAATCTGTACACCGAATATCACTGTCTTAAAGGAATACAGCACCTGTGAATAAAGACGCGTGTTTTTATTGCTCCTCCTATGCTATGTCTCTTAAGCACCAACCGACTCAGTAACTCTGGGGGTTCAAGTCTGAAGTAACTGGTTTTTATACACCGGGGACTGTATAACTGCATCCATTTCTTGCATTAACGCTGCACTTATTGGATCACAAATACCTGCAAAGTTTAAATGGACTGTTTTTGGTCTATTTCCCCTGGTGCACCAGATAATAATTTTTTGGCCAGTACTTCATTAATACTGCTTTGTGTGGGATCCCCTGTATGAATGTGAATGTGTGTATTGTGCATTTGTTTAATAAATATTTACATTGTTTTTGACATACAAGCTTTTTGTAGCGCTTTTATTCAATTTTACAGTTGTGCTGGATTTACCTAGACTTTTGGGAATTTCTTATTGTGAAATCCCCACTTCCTTTTCTATGTTGTTCTCATATGTATCTTTCTAGGAAGCACCTGTTCTCTAGTTAATTACTTATTAGTGTGCAACTCTCACCTTTTGTGTTTCTTTTGCTCTTCTGGCAGTACTAAGACCGCAAGGAATTGCGGTAGCTCCGTACCTAGACGACATTCTGATACAAGCTTCAAGCTTTCAAACTGCCAAGTCTCATACAGAGTTAGTACTGGCATTTCTAAGGTCGCATGGATGGAAGGTGAACGAAAAGAAGAGTTCTCTCTTTCCACTCACAAGAGTTCCCTTCTTGGGGACTCTTATAGATTCTGTAGAAATGAAGATTTACCTGACAGAAGACAGGTTAACAAAGCTTCAAAATGCATGCCGTGTCCTTCATTCCATTCAACACCCGTCAGTAGCTCAATGCATGGAGGTGATCGGCTTAATGGTAGCAGCAATGGACATAGTACCCTTTGCACGCCTACATCTCAGACCGCTGCAATTGTGCATGCTAAGTCAGTGGAATGGGGATTACTCAGACTTGTCCCCTACTCTGAATCTGGATCAAGAGACCAGAAATTCTCTTCTATGGTGGCTTTCTCGGCCACATCTGTCCAGGGGGATGCCATTCAGCAGGCCGGACTGGACAATTGTAACAACAGACGCCAGCCTACTAGGTTGGGGCGCTGTCTGGAATTCTCTGAAGGCTCAGGGACAATGGAATCAGGAGGAGAGTCTCCTACCAATAAACATTCTGGAATTGAGAGCAGTTCTCAATGCCCTTCTGGCTTGGCCCCAGTTAACAACTCGGGGGTTCATCAGGTTTCAGTCGGACAACATCACGACTGTAGCTTACATCAACCATCAGGGAGGGACAAGAAGCTCCCTAGCAATGATGGAAGTATCAAAGATAATTCGCTGGGCAGAGTCTCACTCTTGCCACCTGTCAGCAATCCACATCCCGGGAGTGGAGAACTGGGAGGCGGATTTCTTAAGTCGTCAGACTTTTCATCCGGGGGAGTGGGAACTTCATCCGGAGATCTTTGCCCAAATACTTCGACGTTGGGGCAAACCAGAGATAGATCTCATGGCGTCTCGACAGAACACCAAGCTTCCTCGTTACGGGTCCAGATCCAGGGATCCGGGAGCGGTTCTGATAGATGCTTTGACAGCACCTTGGACCTTCGGGATGGCTTATGTGTTTCCACCCTTCCCGATGCTTCCTCGATTGATTGCCAGAATCAAACAGGAGAGAGCATCAGTGATTCTAATAGCGCCTGCATGGCCACGCAGGACTTGGTATGCAGATCTAGTGGACATGTCATCCTGTCCACCTTGGTCGCTACCTCTGAAACAGGACCTTCTGATCCAGGGTCCCTTCAAACATCAAAATCTAATTTCTCTGAAGCTGACTGCTTGGAAATTGAATGCTTGCTTTTATCAAAACGTGGTTTTTCTGAGTCAGTTATTGATACCTTAATACAGGCTAGGAAGCCTGTTACCAGAAAGATTTACCATAAGATATGGCGCAAATACTTATATTGGTGCGAATCCAAGAGTTACTCATGGAGTAAGGTTAGGATTCCGAGGATATTGTCTTTTCTACAAGAAGGTTTAGAAAAGGGTTTATCCGCTAGTTCCTTAAAGGGACAGATTTCAGCTCTGTCCATTCTTTTACACAAACGTCTGTCAGAAGTTCCGGACATTCAAGCTTTTTGTCAGGCTTTAGCTAGGATCAAGCCTGTGTTTAAAACTGTTGCTCCACCATGGAGTTTGAACTTAGTTCTTAATGTTTTACAGGGGGTTCCGTTTGAACCCCTTCATTCCATTGATATCAAGTTGTTATCTTGGAAAGTTCTGTTTTTAATGGCGATTTCCTCGGCTCGAAGAGTCTCTGAGTTATCTGCCTTACATTGTGATTCTCCTTATCTGATTTTTCATTCAGACAAGGTAGTTCTGCGTACTAAACCTGGGTTCCTACCTAAGGTGGTCACTAACAGGAATATCAATCAAGAGATTGTGGTTCCATCTTTGTGTCCTAATCCTTCTTCGAAAAAGGAACGTCTGCTACACAATCTAGATGTAGTCCGTGCCCTGAAATTTTATCTACAGGCAACTAAGGATTTTCGACAAACGTCTTCCCTGTTTGTCGTTTATTCTGGTCAGAGGAGAGGTCAAAAAGCTTCGTCTACCTCTCTCTCCTTTTGGCTTCGTAGCATAATACGGTTAGCCTATGAGACTGCTGGACAGCAGCCTCCTGAAAGAATTACAGCACATTCTACTAGAGCTGTGGCTTCCACTTGGGCCTTTAAGAATGAGGCTTCTGTTGAACAGATTTGCAAGGCTGCAACTTGGTCTTCTCTTCATACTTTTTCCAAATTTTACAAATTTGACACTTTTGCTTCTTCGGAGGCTGTTTTTGGGAGAAAGGTTCTTCAGGCAGTGGTTCCTTCCGTATAAAGAGCCTGCCTGTCCCTCCCGTCATCCGTGTACTTTAGCTTTGGTATTGGTATCCCATAAGTAATGGATGATCCGTGGACTGGATACACTTAACAAGAGAAAACATAATTTATGCTTACCTGATAAATTTATTTCTCTTGTAGTGTATCCAGTCCATGGCCCACCCTGTCACTTTAAGGCAGGTAATTTTTCCATTAAACTACAGTCACCACTGCACCCTATGGTTTTCCTTTCTCTGCATGTTTTCGGTCGAATGACTGGTAATGGCAGTTAGGGGAGGAGCTATATAGCAGCTCTGCTGGGTGAATCCTCTTGCACTTCCTGTTGGGGAGGAGTTAATATCCCATAAGTAATGGATGATCCGTGGACTGGATACACTACAAGAGAAATAAATTTATCAGGTAAGCATAAATTATGTTTTTAAAATCCTCTCTCATAATGTCAAGGGGTTCAATATTCCCCAAAAGAGAACTATTGCATTTAAAGACTATAAACGGCTCAGATGCGATATTGTAATGCTACAGGAGACCCATTTTAAAATGGGACGCGAACCTTGCGCCTCTTTTAAGAAATTTGGTACAGCTTATTTTTCTTCTAATAGTTCTAAACACAATGGAGTGTGCATAATGATTAACAAACGTATCCCCTTTCAGGTGACATCAACCATTAAAGACAAAATGGGGAGGTATTTAATTATTTCTGGGCTATTATTTCATAAACCCATAATTCTAGCTAATATATATGCCCCTAGCCTAGATTCCCCTAGATTCTTCCACCAGATCTGTAATAAACTCTTGGAATCACCCGGAGGCAGCTTGGTTGTGGGTGGGGATTTTAATGTTGCACTAGACCCCGCTATGGACTGCTCCTCTGGAAGGTCCTCGATCTCCAACAAAATTTTGAAACTAATAAGATCCAAACTGTCTACTCTGGCCATACACGATGTCTGGAGAATCCACCACCCAGACACAAAAGATATTACTTTTTATTCACATCCCCATCAAAATTATTCTAGAATAGACTACATGCTGACCGACGCAACCAGTTTAGCTCATGCCCGACACTCAGAAATATATCCCATAACTTGGTCAGACCACGCTTTAGTTAGTTGCACATTCGACTTTTCTGCACACTCCATTCAATCGAGACCATGGAGGTTAGATGAATCCCTCCTGAAGCATCCCTTAATACGGATTCAATTAACTAAGTCCATTGAGGACTACTTTAAGCTAAATAACACCCCTAACCTCAACACATCTGGAAAGCTCATAAATGCATTCTCAGAGGAGAACTGATTGCCCTGAAAGCAGCCAAAATAAAACAAAAACACAACTACTTATCCTCTTTACTTACCGACTTAAATAAACTCCAAGAAATACATAAAACATTCCCAAAGGACCGATCCCTCCTTGAAAGTCTAGAACATAAACGATCGCAGCTTAGCTGTTTCCTGGGGACGGAGGCCAAGCGCAATGCGCTTTTCCTTAAAAAAACATTCTATGAGGGCGCCAACAAGCAAGGAAAACTCCTAGCTAGATAGCTTAGGAAGAAAACACTCAGCAGGTATATCCTACATATCAAAGATGATAAGGGGAAAGACTGGCATACGTCAAAAGACATAGCAGATAGTTTTAGACAATACTATGAATCAACTTTACAACCTGAACCAAAACATACCCCCCCCCAACAAATTTAGTCATACAGAATTACCTGGCTCAATTACACTTACCCAGAATTACAGACGAACAAAGAACCGACTTAGACGCACCCTTCTCGGCTGAAGAGATCAAGCTAGCGATCAAATCATTAAAAGTAGGAAAGTCACCAGGCCCAGATGGCTTTAGTAACGTTTACTATACTACTTTTAAGGACCTACTAATACCGCACCTCCTGACATACTTTCAAAGTATAGATGAGGATAAATCATTCCCCCCGCTGGCCCTTCAAGCTAATATAACTCTAATCCCGAAGCCAAATAAACCTAACACGTCAATTCCAAACTATAGACCGATCTCCCTACTGAACACCGATATAAAGATTTTTGCTAAACTCATAGCTAATAGACTCAATCTAATCTTACACAAAATTATACATCAGGACCAGGTCGGTTTTGTCCCATGCCGAGAGGCAAGGGACAATACAGTGCGCAATTTGCATCTGCTGTGGCATGCTAAAGCGAAAAATATTCCATCACTCTGGATCTCCACTGACGCTGAAAAGGCCTTCGACAGAGTCGGATGGCCTTTTCTCGAGGCAACACTAGGCCTTTGGATTCAGTGCCAAAACATTGCATGGAATCTTTGCACTTTATAACAGACCAAGTGCAAGAATTGCCCTTAATGGAGTCCTATCGCGCCCACGACAGATCACAAATGGCACCAGGCAAGGCTGTCCCTTGTCTCCATTACTTTTCACGTGTCTTATTGAAGCCCTAGCAACAAAAATTAGATCAAATAACAACATTCAGGGTTTAGGGGTAGAGGGGGAAGAGTACAAGATGTCACTCTTCGCGGATGACATCCTTTTTTCCCTAACAGAGCCAACTAAGTCTATTCCTCCCCTCCTAGAAGAATTAGAGGTATTTCATGCCCTTTCTAACTTCAAAATTAACCAAAGTAAATCAGAGATGCTAGGTGTTGCCATTGATCCCCAATTGGAATCCCTAATTACTAAAATATACCAGTTTAAATGGAATAAAGACTCTCTAAGATACTTGGGGATACAATTAACAGATAACACTGAAACGCTATTCAAATTAAATTACGTCCCAATAAAAAATGCCCTAATGCGAGACCTCTCATCCTGGACTAGAAAACATCTGTCCTGGCTAGGCAGGATCAATACTATCAAAATGAACATCTTTCCTCGACTGTTGTATATTCTGCAAACCCTTCCTATACAGCTTCCAAACACATATATATTGCAGATGCAGCAGTTGTTTGGATCATTCATATGGTGCAGGCATCCTTCCAGGATAAATAAACTCATAATGTCACGCCCAACAACTCAAGGAGGTCTGGGTGTCCCAGATATTGACTCCTATCGGAGGTCTATATTCCTCCAGAGAATTCTTGACTGGAGAATACATAGGGATCATAAGAGATGGATCTCACTAGAGGAGATCCTAAATGTTGGCACTAACCTGTCTTCGATCATTTGGCACCCAAAATTCCAGAAATTATACAAACAAATTAGTAACCCAATCACACATGAAACATTGAGAGTCTGGGATTATTCCAATAAGACGAATCCATATGTATCCTCTTGCCCCGGTCCGCTAACATCAATTATCCATAACAGCAAGTTCTCCTTATTATCCTTAAATAGGAACATAGAGACACAAATTCCTGGTAGGGGAAGTCCCGATTATGCTACTCATTAATAGTGATCAGATGAGCTCCCAAGAATGGCTGGTGGATGCGGGCCATGGCTGGGCTAGCAATTGGTTTTCCTACAGGAGAGCACATCATTACATCACATCCCATCAACATTACATAAATATGTCACGTACACTAACCAACATTGAAAAATTATATACATCCACACCTCCAATAAAACATAGCCTCTCACACATCTATAATATTATTACCCAGTTGCCGCCAGGTAATCTACCGTGCTCTATTGAAATGTGGGAAAGGGAATTGGGGTAATTATTACTCCTCAAGTCGCAGCAAATATCTTTTACAATACTAAATCCACCTCCACATCTGCATCCATCAAGGAAATTAATTACAAAATACTACATGGCTGGTATCTGACCCCCAGGAGGTTACACAAATTATTCCCACAGACCAATAATCGCTGTTGGCGATGTGGACATGTTGGAAGTGGTATGAGTCATATGTGGTGGTGGTGCTCCCAGATAAACACGCTATGGCAAATAATAATTAATGAGGTAGAAAACATCTTCCAAACCCTTCTCCCCATGGACCCTCTTATATGGTTGTTAAATAAATCAATCAAATTACCCCAATCTCACTTTAAACCCCTACTTAAAATTATGACAAACAGTCTAAAAGTTTTGATAGCACAAAACTGGAGGTCATCAGAGGTCCCTTCCCTAAAATTATGGCGTAATAAGGTCACAGATCTGATTGAACTGGAGCAATATGGGTCCTACCTGTCTGATAAGCGAGAGCAATTCATTGAATTGCAAATGACATGGGAAAATTATACTAAAAACACAAAGTCCTAGCGTACCCCACGTGACGGCTCTTAGAGCACTATAGACTGTAAATCACATTGATCTAGTTCTTTCTTGAGTACAGTTCTTGAATAATTTTCAAGGTAGGATAACAAGCGTATTGTAATGGGCACTGAGACACTATTGTTATTGTTACTGTTAGAATTGAATTTCTTTTATAAAAAAGAATTAAGGTTAAAAACAAAAAGAGGTTCATAATTTGGAACCCAAGAGTGGTTTCCTTTTATTTGAGATTGCCCCCTTTAGTGTTATACATGTGACATCATTGAGAAGTCCAAAAGTGGCCTCATACGTCATCTGGGGGACACATAATGATTGCACTCAATATGTAAGTTATAATATGAACATGTGATGTATTCACCTATTTATTTTGGTTGTGCACTGTGAAATTATTTTTCTTTTTCTTTGTTGTTTGCCAATTATTGTCTTTATGCACCTAACTGAACCTCAATAAAAATTATTTGAAAAAAAAAAATGCACGTGCCTGCTTTCTTGGTATAATAACCCATAGTATGATCCTATAAAACTCTGATAGTTTGGTAAAAAAGGGTACTCTATAGATACATTAGAAATAGGACAAAAATCTACCAGAAAATCAACCACAGTTGAAACATTAATTTACTTCTATTAGCAAATTGTTTTTTGTGTTAGTCTACTTTGTCCAAAAGCATACTTAGGTAGGCTCATGATCAGCAATTCACTACTAGGAGCTAGCTGCTGATTTGTGGCTTTATTTATATGCCTCTTATCATAGACTTACCTGAATCGCTTTGTTAGCTCCCAGTAGTGCAATGCTGCTCCTTCAACAAAGAATACAAAGAGAACTACACAAATGTGATAATAAAGGAATTTGGGAAATTACTTAAAATTGTATGCTCTATCTGAATAATGAAATAAAAATCTTGGGTTTCATGTCCCTTTAATGGTACTTAATTTATTTAAGGTGAACTGGTGAGCTGTCCCTTCTAGTGTTTGAACCTGTAACCAAAACAACTTATTGCTCACTTAACCAACTGAAGCTGAACCTGTGTGTTTAGCAAGTTGACACTAACAATGACTATGTAGATGAATGTTGGAGAAAAAGATAAAATATAATTTTTAATACTAAATTCCCTTCTTCTTATTGTATTCTGGGGTTTTACAAGTGGATAATACCTTCTTGCTAATGAATTATAAGTTAGTTCCAGGAGGGTTGTGTTTGATATAGCAACATGTTGTATAAGGACAGCTTAATGACAACAAACCGGGCAAGTGAAGACCACATCAACTCAACATCATATGCAGCTGCGTCTTCCTTTATTAAAAGGACATGAAACCACAAATTATGGGCCAGACCTCTATATAATATTGATTTTAGAGTAAAAACAAATGCCTAGATTTAGAGTTCTGCGTTAGCCGTCAAAACCAGCGTTAAGGGGTCCTAACACTGCTTTTTACCGCCCGCTGGTATTTAGAGTCAGTCAGGAAAGGGTCTAACGCTCACTTTCCAGCCGCGACTTTCCATACCGCAGATCCCCTTATGCCAATAGCGTATCCTATCTTTTCAATGGGCTCTTCTTAACACCGGTATTTAGAGTCTTGGCTGAAGTGAGAGTTACACCTCTACCGACAAGACTCCAGCCGCAGAAAAAAGTCAGGAGTTAAGAGCTTTATGGGCTAACGCCGGTTTATAAAGCTCTTAACTACTGTGCTCTAACACCCATAAACTACCTATGTACCCCTAAACCGAGCTCCCCCCACATCGGCACCACTCTAATCAATTTTTTTAACCCCTAATCTGCCGACCGGACACCGCCGCCACCTACATTATCCCTATAAACCTCTAATCTGCTGCCCCTAACACCGCCGACACCTACATAATATTTATTAACCCCTAATCTGCCCCCCCCCATGTCGCCGCTACCTACCTACACTTATTAACCCCTAATCTGCCGACCGGACCTCGCCGCTACTATAATAAATGTATTAACCCCTAAACCGCCTCACTCCCGCCTCGCAAACCCTATGATAAATAGTATTAACCCCTAATCTGCCCTCCCTAACATCGCCGACACCTAACTTCAAGTATTAACCCCTAATCTGCCGACCGGACCTCGCCGCTACTTTAATAAATGTATTAACCCCTAAAGCTAAATCTAACCCTAACACCCACCTAAGTTAAATATAATTTTAATCTAACTAAATAAATTATTTCTTATTAAATAAATTAATCCTATTTAAAGCTAAATACTTACCTGTAAAATAAACCCTAATATAGCTACAATATAACGAATAATTATATTGTAGCCATTTTAGGATTTATATTTATTTTACAGGCAACTGTAACTAGGTACAATAGCTATTAAATAGTTAATAATTATTTAATAGCTACCTAGTTAAAATAATTACCAAATTACCTGTAAAATAAATCCTAACTTAAATTACAATTAAACCTAACACTACACTAGCAATAAATAAATTAAATAAATTAACTACAATTACCTACAATTAAATCAACTAAACTAAATTACAAAAACAAACAAACACTAAATTACAAAAAAAAAAAAGATTACAAGAATTTTAAACTAATTACACCTACTCTAAGCCCCCTAAAAAAATAACAAAGCCCCCCCCAAAAAAAAATGCCCTACCCTATTCTAAAATAAAAAGTTAACAGCTCTATTACCTTACCAGCCCTTAAAAGGGCCTTTTGTGGGGCATGTGGGGAAATCAGCTCTTTTGCCTGAAAAAATAACATACAATACCCCCCCAACATTACAACCCACCACCCACATACCCCTAATCTATCCCAAACCCCCCTTAAAAAACCTAACACTAAGCCACTGAAGATCTCCCTACCTTGTCTTCACCGAGCCGGGTATCACCGATCCGTCCAGAAGAGGGTCCGAAGTCTTCATCCTATCCGGCCAGAAGAGGTCCTCCAGAGGGTCGGAAGTCTTCATCCAGGCGGCATCTTCTATCTTCTTCCATCCGGAGCGGAGCGGGTCCATCTTGAAGCAGCCGACGCGGAGCCATCCTTCCTCACCGACAGACTAACGACGAATGAAGGTTCCTTTAAATGACGTCATCCAAGATGGCGTCCCTCGAATTCCGATTGGCTGATAGGATTCTATTCGAGGGACGTCATCTTGGATGACGTCATTTAAAGGAACCTTCATTCGTCGTTAGTCCGTCGGTGAGGAAGGATGGCTCCGCGTCGGCTGCTTCAAGATGGACCCGCTCCGCACCGGATGGAAGAAGATAGAAGATGCCGCCTGGATGAAGACTTCCGACACTCTGGAGGACCTCTTCTGGCCGGATTGGATGAAGACTTCGGACCCTCTGGAGGACCTCTTCTGGCCGGATAGGATGAAGACTTCGGACCCTCTTCTGGACGGATCGGTGATACCCGGCTGGGTGAAGACAAGGTAGGGAGATCTTCAGGGGCTTAGTGTTAGGTTTTTTAAGGGGGTTTGGGTTAGATTAGGGGTATGTGGGTGGTGGGTTGTAATGTTGGGGGGGTATTGTATGTTTTTTTTTCAGGCAAAAGAGCTGATTTCTTTGGGGCATGCCCCGCAAAAGGCCTTTTTAAGGGCTGGTAAGGTAATAGAGCTGTTAACTTTTTATTTTAGAATAGGGTAGGGCATTTTTTTTATTTTGGGGGGCTTTTGTTATTTTTTTTTTTTTTTTTTTTTATTGAGGTTGTGCAAAAACAGTACAACTTATATGAAACATCATATCACTAAAACAAACATAAATGGAACATTTCAATGTGACAACTTCTATATAGATAGAAGACAAAATTCTCAATATGAATAATCTTATAGAAAAGAAAAAAAAAACTGGAACCTCTTTTTCTTTTTTACATGAACTAAAATTAGCAATTTGAGTGGTAACTTTTGGACCTGCAAGCTTAGAGTAATTTAGCAATTGGTATTTTAAATGATAGCAAGAGTGAATTATTAGATGCAAAATTTTAAACTCAACTTATAGGTAGGGGTTATCAATGTTGGTAGACTGTTGTAGGTAAAGAGTTACTGTTAGGAAAATCATAAGGGGTGCGGCATAAAGTCTCATGAGCGTATGAGTTTTACTAGGAGAAAAGTAGAGATAAACTGACTACACACTGGACTAATGTTACATATAGGGTGTTGCAAGTAAGTAGACCCTAAGTAATAACAATATTAATGCAGGACCAGCCTGCGTCAGAAGCATATCAGGGGTTTTGAGGTAAAGTTATGCGTAACAATATAGCTATGGCCACAGCATCGGGTTATGAGTTTTGCACGCTGTATATATAAAAAAAAAAAACAGATGCAGTGTTAAGGAAAGCACAACTAAGTGCATCCCCTACCATCCCTCAAGCTACTCGTTCGTGTATAGCAGTAGATCATATCAACTATCCAACAGAACATATTGCAGAAACACTACTAATTGATCCAAGAATCCACCTATCTTTGCAGGAAAAAGAAAATACTCTACACATTGTTATTGCATGTGGGAGGGTAGAAGTACAAAGAATTTAGCCAGGCATCATAAGTGGTAAACTAAGTATCTAGTGAGATCACAGTTTGTGTGGGTAAGATGACAGTGACGGAGCAACGTCATTGTGGGAAAGGGTACGAAACAAGTGAAAACCATAAAGTAACTATACTGCTGGACATAATAAGTGCTAGTGAGCCGCCTCGGCTGCTGGCAGCACCCCTGCTGTAGGTTAATAAATCTCAGCAGTCAAAGTATTAAGAATGACTTCCTTGGTTCACCATAAAATGGAAAGAATTGTCCCACTAAGGGGTCAATTATTATGAAACAGTGTTTACAGATGTGACAAGAGTTTTAACCCCAGATAGGTCATGCTAGGTGCTAGCAAGGATGTGGAAATACTGAGTGTTTCACATGAATAATAAGGCTATTATCCCAACATTAAACTCTTAAGCATTGACAGGCTCCAAAGGAAATCACACCATGTAAAAACTAAAACAAACAGAGCCACAAACATAGAAGATTAAAACAATGCAGAAAACATTTGTGCATATATAATGGTACCCATTACTTGGAGAAAAATAAATCTTACAAGGGAAAACAAAAGCAATACAGTGTATATAGGGAACATTATTAACACTATAACCCTTTTTAGTTTTGAAAGGTCTCTGGAGGCTTAGTGTAGTACATGAGTAGATCTTAATAAAAAAAAGTGCTTTATGTCCCTGTTTGAATCTACATCAGCTTATACCATATAAGTTGTAGGTCCCAGAGTGATACCATAAACATCTATAATAATATGACACCATCAGAAAGCCTTAAAAGAAACAAGTGAACCTAAAGAAACATGAAAAGGGTCTTTATGTGGTTCTGATATAATCTTGCTGAAATGACAAATATACCCATTTATAAACTGTCACTGCTTGCTTATGGCATAAGGACCTTATATAGCTATATTGAGGTTGACTGCCTCGCAGAAACAAAAAAAAGGAAACTGGGTATAACACATACAGTTATATATACCAGACACTGGTTCAAGATGCCTGAGGGGTATTTCTGATGTTCCAAGTGGTGACCTAAATCTATACTTATAAAATGTGATTTTGGGTAGCCAATCTAGATTCCCAGGAGAGAGAGTCCAAAGGGAGAGAAGAGTAAAAATACAGAGACCCAGGCTGCCAGACAACATCAGTTTTCTGTGTAGATCAAGCTGTGACTAAACTTTTACTCCCCTCTAGTGGTGGCATCTAGTAATTACAGCCTCTATCGGGAAATTTTATTGTTAATCCAAACTCTGCTATTTGTGTGCAATTGCCGTAGGTAATATATGACTATACTAAATAAAATATGTTTACGGTAAATCCAAATATCTCTCCAGTATCTCTATTATTTGATGTGACAGTTGTATTAGCTATAGTAAAAAAAAATCACATTAAACCAAAATATGACTGTAAAATAAAGTGGAAATCCAGTGTTTACATCTAGCCCAGAAATAACTATTTAACCCAGTATTTTCCTGCAAACAAATATTGATTATTTATGAGGCAAAGGAGCTGTTTTAAATGAGTATTACCATGTCCTGTAATAAACGTAACTGTATAACAGTTTGGTAAGATATAAACACATCTGTCCCAAAATGTAGTAGAAGCTCAGCCAGGAGAGTATTTTCTAGCCAATACCGGACTTATGAAGATGTGGTGCAGTTGTTTTCAGTTCTAATTTCTGAGCCGTAGTGGCTCTAGTCACACTTAGCACCAAATAGAGATTCAGCTTGTTGTTTAAAAGCCACACAGGTATTAGCCCACATCGTGGGAAAGGAGCGATCAAAACATGTTCTTCAGCTGCCCCCATCCAATAGGAGGTAACGGTCCTGGAATCAAAGGCATATTTGCATATCTCCTCTTTATCTTCCGTGGTGTCCTGGCATTGAAGAAGGGTCACTACATGATCTGGCTCAATGTTCTCTGTGTTGTCAGCCTCAGCGTCCAGTATCCATCCTCCACAATCTTCCCCCTTAGCAAGGTGGCACTGTGAAGCGGACAAGAAATAGGTATGTGTTGATTAGGCCCCACGATCATCTGTCTCTGGCTGTTCATCTGTATAGCTATATCCAGAGTGTAATATTAGGGATCGCTTTGTCTCCAACTCTGAGGAGATTGCAGGAGACACCAGAGGTAGATGGAGTACTGCCCTGCCCCTGAGTTCATTTTCTAACTGCCAAAAGTGTTGCGTAGTTAGTTGCAGGATAGCTTGTTCCCATGCTTCGACTACCGCCATGATGTCCAGCCCATAGGTCCTGATGTTACATGCAAGGTCTACCACTTAATAAATCTTAGCTCGCCCCCAGCAGCTGCACTCTCTTATTATAGATGTGTTTTGCAGTATCATTTCTTTGAGAGTTGTTTCATGCAGTCAATACCGACGTGCACCTTAATTCCCGCGTAGATCCAAAAATGGCAGCTCTTAGAGAGGCTGAGAGGTAGGCTTGGTGTCAGGAATGCAGAGTTTGGACGTTCAGAGGGAATTCCACTCATTTATTTTGGTTATCAACGTCCGAAGAGCCTTTGGGTTGCCAAATACAAAAAAGTTCAGGAGTCTGAACGGCCATAAAGCTTGTTTTCTGAATGATATATTCGGAGCTGTTGTGTTATGTGACAGTTCAGATCCAGAGCTGGCTCCGCTCCCCGGCTTTGTTATTTTTTTAGGGGGCTTAGAATAGGTTTAATTAGTTTAAAATTCTTGTAATATTTTTTTTTTTGGAATTTAGTGGGGTTTTTTTTTTTGTAATTTAGTTTAGTTTATTTAATTGTAGGTAATTGTAGTTATTTGATTTAATTTATTTATTGATAGTGTAGTGTTAGGTTTAATTGTAACTTAGGTTAGGATTTATTTTACTGGTAATTTTATAATTATTTTAACTAGGTAGCTATTAAATAGTTAATAACTATTTAATAGCTATTGTACCTGGTTTAAAATAAATACAAAGTTGCCTGTAAAATAAATATAAATCCTAAAATAGCTACAATATAATTTTTATTTATATTGTAGCTATATTAGGGTTTATTTTACAGTTAAGTATTTAGCTTTAAATAGGATTAATTTATTTAATAAGAAATAATTTATTTTGTTAGATTAAAATTATATTTAACTGGGGGCGGAGCCAACCGCCGGGGTGATAGGACGTGTTTAGCAAGAGCTCCTGCATTTACTGCTTAATTTGGATCTTTTCTATAAGAAAATACAGCAAAAATTTTTTTTTCTGAAACACCTATCACCCTGGCAAATCTATGCTTATGTAATGACGATATACAGATTTGGGAAGCTTGACGAAAACACAGCTCTTGCTTCTTTCTAGTGCATCGCCACAAGGCAGCCAGTATCTCAGACCTATATATATACTGTGGAGGCCTCCTTGCGGCTGTCTTTCCCTGGCGCTGGGGCGCAACTATTTGAACTTCACCTCCTGACTAGCAGTCATATTTAACGTCAGTTCGCTACCAGTAACCGGCACCTACCATGGACCCACATGCCCTCCTGCAGGAAATCAGCTCCTTGTTGCAGCAGTACCGGGAGGCCTTTACAGCTTCCCTTGACCCTGTGTGTGGAGCTCTCCATAACAATCCCTTAGGTAAGGACCTCGCCAGCACAGTTACTGGTGCGCCCTCCTCCGGAGACACAGAATTTTCCCCCTGCAGCGCCCCATCATCTCCACTCTCGGCACTCCAAACGCAGGGACTTACCAACCCACTACCGGTGAAGAGGAGCTGCCCCGATATCACTCCATCACACGAGTCCATGGCTGACTGGGGGCCCTCTGACATGGGAACTGCGGCGGACTATGTAGATGCGGAGGAAGCTCATGTTCATATAAATCTAAATGCAAGGACAGAGGGACGTGCATCGCTTAAGCTCCCCCTAAAGTGGGTAAGTCTGCTACCTGCCCAACAAAAGATAGACTTGGCCCTAGTTGATGGCAAGGAGTCGGATCCTAATACCACGCTGCATCCAAAGGCTGTTCACTTGCCTGGGACTCTGACTCGTCCATGGGAACTTAAGCTAAGGATAATTGATACTCGCAATAGCTTGAAAGCTGGGGTAGGATAGAGCTCCTGCTCCTTTTACCTCCTGGTAGCCTAATCTATTCACACTGGATGTTAGATTGGATTATAGACCTCAGAGAGACACTGTTAAAAATGTATTTGACCTGATAGTTCTTGCACTGTTACGATATTATTAATCTCTTACTATGTATGTCTGATATTGTGTCTAGCTCTTAGACTACCTATGCTACCTCCTATATCTCTATATGTGCATTTTGTTTATAAGTGGAGTATGTTCTGTGTTTTTCCCTTAGTCAGACTGGGAAACACAGTTACCCAAGCTATTACCTTGACTACTTGACTGTTTAGTATGTTCTGTTATAGTTCAGATAAACGCTGTGTCCATTTACTGTAATCTAGAGCACTGAAAACTACTTTATCTATACTGCAGTATTAGCAGCGGGATTAAAAGCCCTATTAGGTCTATTATGCTTCAAGTCATATTACACTTAACCACTAAATTGACTTTCTAATATAGCAATGGTTTTGTTATTCATGCTACACGTTATTTGCTCTGAGTTAACTAGTTAACCTTTAAGCCCTAGCAACAATCTATATGTTACTAAACATAATGTGGTATTAGGTGCTAATATTTTCAGCATATTCATACCATTTAAAACTTTATTATTTGCGCTTTCTATACTATAATAGGTAATCATGCAAATTTTTGCTGTAAACTAATGTCCCTAATTTAATGCTGTTATAACTACTAGCACTATTAGATGGTTTATTCACTGTTTGTTTACTAAAATGTTGTGTGCTTAATGCTCTCTGAAATCTCACAATCGGCTCCTGGGGCTACAATACTCTTGATGTATGACACAATAGTATTTTTAGGATGATTTCCTACCCGGAAAATATCTACGCATACTGTAATTATAGCTGCCTGTTTGTCTTGCCGCCTGGGCATAGGGCCCGTGTCTGGGCGGCGTGGAACAGGGAACAGAAATCATAAATGTTTGAAGCTGTCTTATCTCATATTTTCATTACAATGCCTAGCTAACTGCTGCCCTCTTTACTTCAGTGCCACTTATATATTTTTGGACAAGCAAGTATGCCTGCAAGTTGAAACTGTTTCTCAGTACTATCCTACTTCATTATATATATTTCTCATTTCCACATGTCTAAACTCCCCAGTTTTATATTCTATGTGGTATGAGTAATTGTATCTTGCCGGATATACCATTAGCCTAACGGGTAACCATTTTACTCTCAATGTTCACCTGATATCCAATATGTCAATGATCTCACATACAGGACTATACTACCCTACAATGTAGCAGTCTGAATACTTACATCATACTGTATGTCGTATTTATCTAATTATCTCCTCCTCAACCCACAATGAGCCTCTAGGATTTTATATTTTATTTCATACTAGATATTAAACTTTATATCCTTCTTGCCGCACCTATCTATCACCTCCCCCCCTCCCCCCCCCCCCTTATAATGGACCTCCTACTCTAGGAGGACTAACTGCACGGCTTGTCTTGCCTATGCCGTATCCTAACCTTAATATCTTCCACCTAACATATATTTATAGTTCACCATATAATTCACACCGTGAAAAGATATTTCCATTTTTGATATTATTCTAACTACCCCTTATCAACCTACTCTAAATCGATGGCTTTTGCCATGACTGTTCAAATAGCTAACTTTTAGGTTGTGAAAAGAAAATGAGGTTCCTGTTCCATTCTTGTTCTGTTTAGCTCTTTATAGGACTATCTATATGGAAAATTTCATCATTGTATTTTGTAAAAGTCATTTACTTGAAATGTACTGCTCAAGTTTGAAGCAAAGATATGATGTCTTATATCAGTTGTACTGTCTTCGCAAAACCTCAATAAAAATTCATTTAAAAAAAAAAAAAAAAAAAAAAAAAAATTATATTTAACTTAGGGGGGGTTAGGGTTAGGGTTAGACTTAGCTTTAGGGGTTAATACATTTATTAGAGTAGCGGCAAGGTCCGGTCGGCAGATTAGGGGTTAATAAGTGTAGGTAAGGTAGCAGCGACATTGGGGATGGCAGATTAGAGGCTAATAAATATAATATAGGGGTCGGCGGTGTTAGGGGCAGCAGATTAGGTGTACATAGGTATAATGTAGGTGGCGGCGGTGTACGGAGCGGCAGATTAGGGGTTAATAATATTATGCAGGGGTCAGCAATAGCGGGGGCGGCAGATTAGGGGTTAATAAGTGTAAGGTTAGGGGTGTTTAGACTCGGGGTTCATGTTAGGGTGTTAGGTGCAGACTTAGGAAGTGTTTCCCTATAGCAAACAATGGGGCTGCGTTAGGAGCTGAACGCTGCTTTTTTGCAGGTGTTAGGTTTTTTTGCAGCTCAAACTGCCCCATTGTTTCCTATGGGGGAATTGTGCACGAGCAACTTTTTCAAGCTGGCCGCTACCGTAAGCAACGCTGGTATTTATAGTTGAAGTGGTGGTAAATTATGCTCTATGCTCCCTTTTTGGAGCCTAACGCAGCCCTTCAGAGAACTCTAAATACCAGCGTTGTTTAAAAGGTGCGGGGGAAAAAACACGCGTAGCTAACGCACCCCTTTGGCAGCAAAACTCTAAATCTAGCCGAAAATCTATTAATATCTGTCACATAAACATGATGCCATATTTGTTTAATTTTTTATCACAATTTATTTTAACTTAAATATATTCTAAAAAAGGTTTTCAAAATTGCACACGTACAGACAAATTGTCTCTTTTGTAATAATATTTACAAATCAATAAAGGAGCATATTGTGATTTGAGCTGACATAAGAAGCAATCTGTGTTGTCCTCATTTTATACTTTTGCTTAATATACAAAATCAGACATATTTTATCTTGAATTTCCTTGGTTTTTACACCATAAATAATCGGGTTGCACATTGGTGGAATAAGAATATAAAGATTAGCAAGTGTAATGTGAATCTTAGGTGAGATGTTGTTACCAAACCTGTGTGAGAAGAAGGAAAACAGAGCAGGGACATAAGATATTAGGATGACACAAATATGAGAGCCACAAGTACTAATTGCTTTGTGTCGAGCTTCATTGGAGGAAAGTTTCATGACAGCCCTGGCTATGACAGTGTATGATAAAGTCACACACACTGTGTCAACAGCAATGATCAGCGATAATGCAGTCAAACCATATATCTGGTTAATGGTTGTGTCAGAGCAGGCTATCTTCACTATGGCCATATGCTCACAGTACGTATGAGAAATGATGTTAGTGCTACAATAAGATAACCTCTTAATGAGGAATATACAAGGGATTGTCAGTAAGGACCCCCTGATGACAGCCAAAACTCCAAATGTGGCTATCCTGTTGTTGGTAAGCACTGAGTTGTATCTGAGTGGGTGACATATGGCAACATAGCGGTCAAAGGCCATGGCCAATAGAATTGTAGACTCCATAGCAGTCAGGGTGTGAATGAAGAACATCTGAGTGAGGCATGCATCAAACTCAATATTCTTGGAACTGAACCAAAAGACCCAGAGAATTTTTGGTGAAGTGGTTGAAGACAACAAAAGGTCAACGACGGACAACATGGACAGAAAAAGGTACATGGGCTTGTGGAGACTTTCTTCTGATAAAATCACATACAGCATGACTATATTTCCAAGTACGGTGATAAGATACATAATGCACAGAGGAATAGAGATCCAGACCTGCACGTCCTCCAGCCCAGGAATCCCAACAAGGATGAAATATTCTGGTCTTACTAAGCTCTGATTAACTTCAGGCATGGGGGTAACATAAATGTATCACTGTAAAATAAGAAGAAATCAGGAATAATGTTAGAGATGATATTATGTTGTCCAGATTTGTTCATAAACATAGTATCTATAGATAATAAAATGATAAATAATAAACGACTTTCTATGTGAAGCGAATCGATACACCTGACTTAAATCCTCTGTAGAAAACAGTATGTATATTTATAAATAATAAACCTAACGACTTTCTATGTGAAGCGAATCGATACACCTTACTTAAATCCTCTGTAGAATACAGTATGTATATTTATAAATGATAAAAGTGCTTTGCAAAATATTTTCTCACAACACAATCAAACCTTTTTATGGGGGATTCCATTTTAATTTAATGTCCCTTTAAATGTGGCCTTTGGTTTGATCCTGTGCAAGTTGCAGGAGCATTGCTGTTATACAGTAACCTGCAGTGAGTATAGACGATAACCCTGCAACAGGCTAGTCATATCAGCTGCTGATTATAACAGGGAACAGCTCTCAAAAGGCTGATACGGAACCCAACCACACAAGGTTTTTTAAAAAAACCCATCCTATTTATGATGAAGATGATTATTAATATACTACACATTCTATGAGACATGTTTATAATTATATGCTAAGACCTTATTAAAAACAAAAAACATGTATGAGAATATAATTAATACAAACAGAAAGTCTGTTAATGCAGCAGAATACAGAGATTACAGCAGTTATGCCTCTATCTAATTATTATTATTATTATTATTATTATTATTATAATAATTATTGTTGTTTTATTATAAATTATTATTATTATTATTATTATTATAATTATTGTTGTTTTATTATAAATTATTATTATTATTATTATTATAACAAAAATAATCACAAGTGTTAGTTTAGCTAATTACCAATATTTTCCTTTGACTGAAATTTTAATGTAGAGAATTTGAATGTTCATTTTTTTTCCTTTAAGTGCTGATTGCTATAAACGTACAACCACTATTACATCTATAGGAGCTAAATACAACATTTGTATAAGGATTCTAATGGCAAATGACAATCTGGCTAAAACGAATGTGTTGGGCAAATAAAAAAACACTGAAAATCAAATATACATGAGGTAACAATCGGCTAGATTTAGAGTTTGGCGGCCAAAGGGGTGCGTTAGCTACGCATGCTTTTTTTCCCCCACACCTTTTAAATACCGCTGGTATTTAGAGTTCACAGAATGGCTGGGTTTTCAGTGCGTTAGGCTCCAAAAAGGGAGCATAGAGCATAATTTAACGCCACTGCAACTCTAGATACCAGCGGTGCTTACGAACGCAGCCAGCTTCAAAAAAGTGCTCGTGCACGATTCCCCCATAGAAAACAATGGGGCCATTTGAGCTGAAAAAAACCCTAACACCTGCAAAAAAGCAGCATTCAGCCCATAACGCAGCCCCATTGTTTTCTATGGGGAAACACTTCCTACGTCTGCACCTAACACCCTAACATGAACCCTGAGTCTAAACACCCCTAACCTTACACTTATTAACCACTAATCTACTATATTGCTGACACCTGCATATTTTTTTTAACCCCTAATCTGCCGCTACGTAAACCGCCGCTACCTACATTATCCCTGTCAACCCCTAATCTGCTGCCCCTAACACCGCCGACCCCTATATTATATTTATTAACCCCTAATCTGCCCCCCTCAACGTCGCCTCCACCTGCCTACACTTATTAACCCCTAATCTGCCGAGCGGACCGCACCGCTACTATAATAAAGTTATTAACCCCTAATCCGCCTCACGCCCGCCTCAATAACCCTATAATAAATAGTATTAACCCCTAATCTGCCCTCCCTAACATCGCTGACACCTAACTTCAATTATTAACCCCTAATCTGCCGACCAAATCTCGCCGCTACTGTAATAAATGGATTAACCCCTAAAGCTAAGTCTAATCCTAACCCTAACACCCCCCTAAATTAAATATAATTTAAATCTAACGAAATAAATGAACTCTTATTAAATAAATTATTCCTATTTAAAGCTAAATACTTACCTGTAAAATAAACCCTAATATAACTACAATATAAATTATAATTATATTATAGCTATTTTAGGATTATTATTTATTTTACAGGCAACTTTGCAATTATTTTAACCAGGTACAATAGCTATTAAATAGTTAATAACTATTTAATAGCTACCTAGTTAAAATAATTACAAAATTACCTGTAAAATAAATCCTAACCTAAGTTACAATTAAACCTAACACTACACTATCAATAAATAAATTAAATAAACTACCTACAATTATCTACAATTAAACCTAACACTACACTATCAATAAATAAATTAAATACAATTCCTACAAATAACTACAATTAAATAAACTAACTAAAGTACAAAAAATAAAAAAGAACTAAGTTACAAAAAATAAAAAAATATTTACAAACATTAGAAAAATATTACAACAATTTTAAACTAATTACACCTACTCTAAGCCCCCTAATAAAATAACAAAGACCCCCAAAATAAAAAAATGCCCTACCCTATTCTAAATTACAAAAGTTCAAAGCTCTTTTACCTTACCAGCCCTTAAAAGGGCCCTTTGCGGGGCATGCCCCAAATAATTCAGCTCTTTTGCCTGTAAAAAAAACCATACAATACCCCCCCCAACATTACAACCCACCACCCACATACCCCTAATCTAACCCAAACCCCCCTTAAATAAACCTAACACTAAGCCCCTGAAGATCTTCCTACCTTATCTTCACCATGCCAGGTATCACCGATCGTTCCAGGCTCCGAAATCTTCATCCAAGCCCAAGCGGCGGCTAGACATCCATCATCCGACGGCTGAAGAAGTCCAGAAGAGGCTCCAAAATCTTCATCCTATCCGTGAAGAAGAGTAGATCCGGACCGGCAACCATCTTCTTCCAAGCGGCATCTTCTATCTTCATCCGATGAGGCTACATCTTGAAGACCTCCACCGCGGACCCATCTTCTTCTTCCGACGACTTCCCGATAGGCGTCCCTCAAATTCCGATCAGCCAATAGAATGCGAGCTCAATCTGATTGGCTGATTGGATCAGCCAATCGGATTGAACTTGATTCTGATTGGCTGATTCCATCAGCCAATCAGAATATTCCTACCTTAATTCCGATTGGCTGATAGAATCCTATCAGCCAATCGGAATTCGAGGGACGCCATCTTGGATGATGTCCCTTAAAGGAACCGTCATTCTTCAGTTGGACGTCGCCGGAAGAAGATGGGTCCGCGGTGGAGGTCTTCAGGATGGAGCCGGTCGTCATCGGATGAAGATAGAAGATGCCGCTTGGATCAAGATGGTTGCCGGTCCGGATCGCCTCTTCTTCCCGGATAGGATGAAGACTTTTGAGCCTCTTCTGGACCTCTTCAGCCACCGGATGATGGATCGCCAACCCCCGCTTGGGTTGGATGAAGATTTTGGAGCCAGGACGGATCGGTGATACCTGGTGAGGTGAAGACAAGGTAGGATGATCTTCAGGGGCTTAGTGTTAGGTTTATTTAAGGGGGGTTTGGGTTAGATTAGGGGTATGTGGGTGGTGGGTTGTAATGTTGGGGGGGGGTATTGTATGTTTTTTTTTACAGGCAAAAGAGCTGAACTTCTTGGGGCATGCCCCGCAAAGGGCCCTGTTCAGGGCTGGTAAGGTAAAAGAGCTTTTAACTTTAGTAATTTAGAATAGGGTAGGGCATTTTTTATTTTGGGGGGCTTTGTTGTTTTATTAGGGGGCTTAGAGTAGGTGTAATTAGTTTAAAATTGTTGTAATATTTTTCTTATGTTTGTAAATATTTTTTTATTTTTTGTAACTTAGTTCTTTTTTATTTTTTGTACTTTAGCTAGTTTATTTAATTGTATTTATTTGTAGGAATTGTATTTAATTAATTTATTGATAGTGTAGTGTTAGGTTAATTGTAGGTAATTGTAGGTAGTTTATTTAATTAATTTATTGATAGTGTAGTGTTAGGTTTAATTGTAACTTAGGTTAGTATTTATTTTACAAGTAATTTTGTAATTATTTTAACTATTTTAGCTATTAAATAGTTCTTAACTATTTAATAGCTATTGTACCTGGTTAAAATAAATACAAAGTTACCTGTAAAATAAATATTAATCCTAAAATAGCTATAATATAATTATAATTTATATTGTAGCTATATTAGGATTTATTTTACAGGTAAGTATTTATCTTTAAATAGGAATAATTTATTTAATAAGAGTTAATTAATTTCGTTAGATGTAAATTATATTTAATTTAGGGGGGTGTTAGTGTTAGGGTTAGACTTAGCTTTAGGGGTTAATACATTTATTAGAGTAGCGGTGAGCTCCGGTCGGCAGATTAGGGGTTAATAATTGAAGTTAGGTGTCGGCGATGTTAGGGAGGGCAGATTAGGGGTTAATACTATTTATTATAGGGTTAGTGATGCGGATTAGGGGTTAATAACTTTATTATAGTAGCGCTCAGGTCCGCTCGGCAGATTAGGGTTTAATAAGTGTAGGCAGGTGGAGGCGACGTTGTGGGGGGCAGATTAGGGGTTAATAAATATAATATAGGGGTCGGCGGTGTTAGGGGCAGCAGATTAGGGGTACATAAGGATAACGTAGGTGGCGGCGCTTTGCGGTCGGCAGATTAGGGGTTAATAAGTGTAGGCAGATGGAGGCGACGTTGAGGGGGGCAGATTAGGGGTTAATAAATATAATACAGGGGTCGGCGGTGTTAGGGGGAGCAGATTAGGGGTACATAAGGATAACGTAGGTGGCGGTCGGCACATTAGGGGTTAAAAAAATGTATTCGAGTGTCGGCGATGTGGGGGGACCTCGGTTTAGGGGTACATAGGTAGTTTATGGGTGTTAGTGTACTTTAGAGTACAGTAGTTAAGAGCTTTAGAAACCGGCGTTAGCCCAGAAAGCTCTTAACTACTGACTTTTTTCCTGCGGCTGGAGTTTTGTAGTTAGATGTCTAACGCTCACTTCAGAAATGACTCTAAATACCGGAGTTAGAAAAATCCCATTGAAAAGATAGGATACGCAATTGACGTAAGGGGATCTGCGGTATGGAAAAGTCGCGGCTGAAAAGTGAGCGTTAGACCCTATTTTGAGTGACTCCAAATACCGGCGGTAGCCTAAAACCAGCGTTAGGAGCCTCTAACGCTGGTTTTCACGGCTAACGCCAAACTCCAAATCTAGCCGATAGCAATTTTACATTTTTGATAAAATACGATTTTTGGTGAAAAATGTTGTTACGATTTTTAATGCACCTTAACAATACAATTTGTTCCTGTGTATTTTTGTTTGAATGGTTCAATTAATCATTTTGTAAGATTTTTAAAATACAAATTTTATTGTGCATTTTTGTAATGTCTGCATCTCCTTCCCATATGAAAATGCAGTATACGCCCCTTAGCGAGACCCACTATTTTCAGGGTAAAAAGTGACTTTAGATCATTCCACCAGGTAAATAGAAGGACTTGCTCATTCTTTAATAACCTCGTCAGCCCAGAGACCTTTAGATAATCAAGTCCTCAGTACTGTGAGGTACCTCAAGGAATTTTTGAAAAAAACTGTTTGCCTGGATAATGTGTAATTGCTCTATATGTCAGTGAGTGTTTGCTAAGTGTCTCAGCGGTACAATGTGCGTGTTTTTACATATAAAGGCAGATATTCTCACAAATAAAATGTCTTTCTTTAGCAAACGCAGTCACTTATCTCTGTGTATGAGAGACAACAACACACTGCTATCTGTAACATGTTTGTGAGAGTGCGCTACGTATCAAGTTTATATATATATATATATATATATATATATATATATATATATTTTATTTTATTTTTGCATCACACAGTTTAAATTTAAGCTACTGGTCCTTAATCTCTTCTCTGCTAAACTTTTTTTACTTTTTTGATCCTTAAATTTAAACACTTTTGCAAGTGATACTTAGTGCGTGCCCAACAAAAATGATATATTATTTTTTTCAGCAGACCAGCAGATTCTGAATATACAATTATTTTATGTTTATTGCAAAGCAAGAAGGCTGCAACAATGAATCTTAAAAAAACCCCAATTCTATTTGTGTTACTTTATAGTAAATTGCATTACTAATAGCCAGATGACCACTGATGCTGCTGTTATCACCTTACTAAACTGTTAAAATGACCTCAATTGCAGGAAAATTAACGGAAACTCTTTTAAAGGAAAGACGTGTCTTATGTTCAGACAAACAACTTAGAAGACTAAGGACAGCATGGTTTCACTGCTGGAAGATCATGTCAGACTAATCTAATTGACTTCTTTGACCATGGTACTAAATAGACCAGGGAGGAGCCATAGATGTAGCGTATCTAGACTTTAGCAAAGCATTTGACACCGTCCCACACAACAAACTTATTCACAAAATGTATTGCCTTGGAATAGATACTAAGATTGTTAAGTTGGTAGATTGCTAGCTTAAAGATAGATGACAGAGGGTTTCAATTAATGGAGTAAATTCAAATGAGGGTTGAGTTACTAGTGGTGTTCCTAAAGGGTCAGTTCTTGGGCCTGTTTTATTTAGCATGTTTATTAGTGATATTGGAAGTGGGATCCAAAGGAAGGTTTGCTTGTTTGCTGATGAAACAAAAATGTGTAAGTTGATGTTCCAGTAGGAGTCGATTAAATGGACAGTGATATTAAAATTCTAGAGAACTGGGCAAATAAATGGGATCTGAAATTTAATCTTACCTAGAGCAAAATTATGCATATAGTATCCAAAAACCAAAAGGCCAATAATTGTTTAAATGGTACATTACTGACAGTAACTAAAGAGGAACGGGACTTGAGAATTATTATTTCAGATGATATAAAATTTGGTAGACAATGCAGCAGTGCAGCCACTAAGGCCAGTCGAATTCTTGGTTGCATTGGAAGATGTATTAGTAGCAAAAATAGCAAGGTTCTTATGCCACTTTACAGATCATTAGTTAGACCAAATCTGGAATACTGTGTACAGTTCTGGAGATCATATCTTCAGAAATATAAATAAATAAAATAAAAACTGTCAAAA
Source organism: Bombina bombina (assembly GCF_027579735.1). Taxonomy (NCBI): domain Eukaryota; kingdom Metazoa; phylum Chordata; class Amphibia; order Anura; family Bombinatoridae; genus Bombina; species Bombina bombina. The sequence continues at coordinate 1,275,598,845 of NC_069501.1, forward strand.
GAGGTTACTAAATGGTACATGTTCTAAAATATAAAACATACAAAGAAAGACTTTTGACCTAAATATGTATAGTTTAAAGGAGAGAAGGGAAAGAGGTGACATGATAGAAACCTTTAAATATATGAAGAGACTTAAAGGGCCATAATACCCAAATGTTTAAACACTTGAAAGAGCATAGTTGTAAAAAGCTGACTAGAAAATATCATCTGAACATCTCTATGTAAAAAAGAAATATATTTTACCTCAAAAGTTCCTCAGTAGCCACATCCCATTGTAAAGGACTTCTAAGCAGCAAATCAGTATGTCTGTCCTGGGACAGCGGAAGGAGCGAGCTTTCCTGCACACTCATCTTATTTTCCTATTCAGTGTAAGGAAGTTTACAATGAAATCTCATGAGATCACAGTAAAAGAGTTCATGACCTCAGCACTGTTGATGCTGATTGGCTGCTGTTCATTTCTTATTTTTTTATTTTTTTACCTGCAGCTGAGTATAACTTTTACACAGAACTTACTCTGCTGAGCTGAGGAAGTTGTAAGGTAAAATATCATCTTTTTTACATAGTGATGCTCAGGGGATATTTTCCTGTCAGCTTTTTACAGTTATGCTGCATCAGTTTCAAGTGATTTAGCATATGAGTATTATGTCCCTTTAATAAAGTGGAAGCTGAAAGCATTTTCCACAAAAAAAAAAAAAAAAAAAGATAAAGGGTAGTGGATTTAAGAGAATTGTGAGGAAGCATTATTTTACAGAAAGGGTTGTGGATTCATAGAATAAACTTCCTATTGAGATGATAAACACAGGGACTGTAAAGGAATTAAAAAAATGCCAGGGACATGCATAAGGCTATACTAAGGAAACAGTAACATGTAATATCTGTAGACTTGATGGGACATGCATAAGGCTATCCTAAGCAAACAGTAACATGTAATATCTGTAGACTTGATGGGACATGCATAAGGCTATCCTAAGCAAACAGTAACATGTAATATGTGTAGACTTGATGGGACATGCATAAGGCTATACTAAGGAAACAGTAACATGTAATATCTGTAGACTTGATGGGACATGCATAAGGCTATCCTAAGGAAAAAGTAACATGTAATCAGTGGAGGCTCCTCCATAGGAGCACTCCCGCACGTGAGCCCCCAAGGGAAAAAAAATGGAAAGAAAGGAAAGAACATATATTTTTTGGCTGAATAAATATAATTTCTGCCAAAAAATGTTCCAGTCTAGACTGTCTAGCTTCATAAAAAAAATCCTTTTATATACTTCTATACCTCTCTACCGCACGTGCGGTAGAGAGGTATAGCCTACCATAGCCCATTGCACAGTTTTTCTATGTGTCTGCTGCTAAGGATACTAAGCCTGAGATGCACGAGTATCTAGTGTCCCACCATTGTGAGTCGTCATGTATGAGGCGCAGAGCCGGTCGGCAACACACAGAGATGGAGCAGTGACAAGGTAAGTAACCAGGCTGCACTTAGAGAGCTGTGTTAGTGTGATACAATTCTCCATCATTGCCTATGGTGAAGACTTAACTCACAATTTACTGCTTAATTGCTGAGCTAAACTCTGATTTTGCTTTGTTAATAAAGCACTTGAGCAGTAAATTGTGAGTTAAGTCTTTGTGATGTTGAAGACAGAGTTATCCAGAGTCCGGGGTTATGCAGATAATGAGATGCCATTGAAGTACTTAACTACGGCTCCTTTCAAACTGCGGCTGCCTGCAAAAATTGGGGCAAAGTTTATCAGATGATCTGCAAATAAATCAATACTTGTCTTGGATGACTGTGACATCTTTGTTCACTATAATTGCAGCAGTGGCTGAATCTGGGCTGCAGATGCTGAATTCAGTTCAGTGTGAGTGTTATGTTTATTAAAGCTGCTAGGCTCCTGTTGCTTCCCCTCTTTTGTTTATTTTAATTCATATGCTTGCCTGGTAGAATCTAAACCCTTAGTAATTAGGCAGTCCGGTGTCTTCAGTCCCTTCAACCTCCCCCTGCTATAGAATGTGATGCTGTGAGATCAAAGGTCAGATAAGTGTGCTGCCTAATAACTGTGTAGTAAATCATTGACTGAACTGCCCTTTTTAGGAAATGTTAACTTTTTTTGCATTATTGTTTACTTCCTTCTTAACCCCTGCAAGTGGAGAATCTCTGGGTTGTTTTACTTAAAGATAGGTTAGGTATTTAAAAAAAAAAAAAAAACAATTTTTGATCCAGATAAAAAAAACATACAGTTGCATTAACTGTGAATACAATTACTGGTCAAATCTATCAAGCAAAAAAAATCTGCCCAAAATGTGTGTATTTTTATTATTATTTTTTAAACTGTTTAAAACTTTTTATTATTAAAAAATGTATTATTATTGTGGCATAAAATAAAATATGAGGAAAATAATGGCTCCTTTTTATTAAAAAGCCATATGCCCAGGTCAAATTTCAGATCATTCTATAGTTTTTCAGTCCACCTAGTATAACCTATAACCACATATAAGACTATCATTTTAGCCCAGCTATATATCAAAATTTTATCTCATATTACACACACACACATATATATATATGTGGGAATTGTGAGAAAAACTAGGCAGATATTTTCCACATAGGTATTTAATACATTTTTGGTGTCATGGTGTGATACATTTTGTGATATATGTATCTATCTATCTATCTATCTATCTATCTATATATATAATGTGTAGTAACAATTTACTGTATTGTGCGCTCTTCCTGAGAGTCCGGTGTGTTGACGCAGACCCGGCACAATGGAGAGTGGGCGGGGGGGACACCCCCTTCGTGGATACAGTGGATAGGCTGCTACTTCAGACATGGCTGCTACACACGCCCCAAACACACACTTAATACCAATATACAAAGTTCAAGAAGCGCACTATATTCCTGGATAAGAAACCTTTTGTAGAAATGAGAACAAGTGAGCTGAACAATAAGTACTCTCCAGGAAACGGAATATAAAAGAAAGACAACTTTACTCCAAGCGATTAAAAAGGACATGTAACAGAACGTCCTAAGAAGAAGCCAGCAGTGACTATTGCAATCAGGTAAGTGAACTGATCCCCATGCAGATGCGTTTTGTGCGCATGCGCACTTGTTCACTGCTTACCTGGGGATCAGCTCATTCACCTATTTAAGGCTGAGCTTGATTACAACAGTACTATGACCTTTTACCTGATTGGATGCTGATATTAAAACGACTCACACACTTAATTAAGTGCACATTAACTGTAGATGAAAATAAACAGATATATATAGCATAAATGTCATAAAAAGTGCATATCTCCTAACAAATGTAAAATATTATAATTGACAATTAGCTACAACAAGTAATATTTCAATAACGTGATTGCTTACCTCTAAGTTTCAGATACAGAGGAACACAGGATAATATACTGTTGCTTTTCAAACAGTGATCATGACTGAAAAAGAAAGCCTAAGTCTAAATATATGTAGTTGATGCTACAACAAAACATTTATTTCAAAAACCACTATCAAATATTTTTTTGAGGACAATAAGAATTAATTTCAAAATTCTAAATATTTAAACTGTACTAGACTTAGCTTGATACTTTCAATGTTTACTGCATAAAATATCAAGAAAAAGAAGAGAAAATATGTTTAAGTAAACACATCTAGATCACGTCTAATGTTCAATCCCTCTGGTTCACCAGTTTGCAATGTAAACATCCAAAAGACTTCCTTTTTATTGAGTAATATTTCTCTATTGCCCCCTCTTCTCCATTTAGTAATGTGGTCAATGCCCTGTATCTTTAAAGATGAAACATCTGAGTTATGTTTTATTTTAAAATGTCTTTATATTGGAGTGTCACTATCCTCATCTTCAATTGACCTGAGATGTTGCAAAAACCTGTCTTTGAGGGACCTTTTAGTTTTCCCTGTATATTGCAATTTACAAAGTTCACAGGTAAGCAAATAAACAACATGTGTTGTGGCACAATTAATAAAATACCTGATGTCATACTCCCTATTGGTTGTGCTGGAAATAAATTTGTTGCCTTCATTTACAAAATTACATGTTTTGCAGATAGGACGTCTGCACTTGAAGCAGCCCTGTTTTTGTGTAAGCCAACATTTGTTTTTTGTGGGTTTCATATCTGAAGGGGATAAATAATTAGCTAAAGTCTTAGCTCTCTTAGGAATTAATTCACATCCTGGTCTTAAGATTTCCTTAATTATAGGATCTGAATACAAAATGGGAAGTGATTCTTTAATTATTGCACAAATTTTAGTATATTCAACACTAAAAGTAGTGATAAATTTAATTTTAGTAGTTTCATCTTTATTAATCCTTGATTTGTTGGATTTATACTGAAGCAGCTGTTCACGAGGAATGTGATCTACATTTTCCTTTGCTTTTAAAAGGGGACCTTCTCGATAACCACGCTGTTTAAATCTATGTGTAGCCTCACTAGCCTGTTTCTGATATTCTTCTTCTTTGGTACAATTCCTTTTTATGCAAATGTATTCCCCCTTGGGTATGCCTCTTAATACATGTCGGGGATGACATGATTCAAATTTCAGTAATGTGTTGCCTGCTGTCTCTTTTCTATACATTTTAGTTTGAATTAAAGACCCGACTTCGCCACCCTGGATGGTGAAGTCCAAAAAGTTCACACTTTTTTCACTGTGTACACCCGTAAATACAATACCCTGCTGATTGAAGTTGAGATATTTGCAAAAAAGATCTTCATTGGTTTCGTCACATTCCAGGATGAAGAACAAGTCATCAATGTAGCGATAGTATTGAATTATCATATTTTTGAACGGGTTACCATCTCCAAAGACGTGGGACAGCTCCCACCAACCCATAAATAGGTAGACATGTATCAAGGGGGTATACATTTGCATAAAAAGGAATTGTACCAAAGAAGAAGAATATCAGAAACAGGCTAGTGAGGCTACATAGATTTAAACAGCGTGGTTATCGAGAAGGTCCCCTTTAAAAAGCAAAGGAAAATGTAGATCACAATCCTCGTGAACAGCTGCTTCAGTATAAATTCAACAAATCAAGGATTAATAAAGATGAAACTACTAAAATTAAATTTATCACTACTTTTAGTGTTGAATATACTAAAATTTGTGCAATAATTAAAGAATCACTTCCAATTTTGTATTCAGATCCTATAATTAAGGAAATCTTAAGACCGGGATGTGAATTAATTCCTAAGAGAGCTAAGACTTTAGCTAATTATTTATCCCCTTCAGATATAAAACCCACAAAAAACAAATGTTGGCTTACACAAAAACAGGGCTGCTTCAAGTGCAGACGTCCTATCTGCAAAACATGTAATTTTGTAAATGAAGGCAACAAATTTATTTCCAGCACAACCAATATGGAGTATGACATCAGGTATTTTATTAATTGTGCCACAACACATGCTGTTTATTTGCTTACCTGGGAACTTTGTAAATTGCAATATACAGGGAAAACTAAAAGGTCCCTCAAAGACAGGTTTTTACAACATCTCAGGTCAATTGAAGATGAGGATAGTGACACTCCAATATCAAGACATTTTAAAATAAAACATAACTCAGATGTTTCATCTTTAAAAATACAGGGCATTGACCACATTACTAAATGGAGAAGAGGGGGCAATAGAGAAATATTACTCAATAAAAAGGAAGTCTTTTGGATGTTTACATTGCAAACTAGTGAACCAGAGGGATTGAACATTAGACGTCATCTAGATGTGTTTACTTAAACATATTTTCTCTTCTTTTTCTTGATATTTTATGCAGTAAACATTAAAAGTATCAATCTAAGTCTAGTACAGTTTAAATATTTTTAATTTTGGAATTAATTCTTTTTGTCCTCAAAAAAAAAATTGATAGTGGTTTTTGAAATAAATGTTTTGTTGTAGCATCAACTACATATATTTAGACTTAGGCTTTCTTTTTCAGTCATGATCACTGTTTGAAAAGCAACAGTATATTATCCTGTGTTCCTCTGTATCTGAAACTTAGAGGTAAGCAATCACGTTATTGAAATATTACTTGTTGTAGCTAATTGTCAATTATAATATTTTACATTTGTTAGGAGATATGCACTTTTTTATGACATTTATGCTATATATATCTGTTTATTTTAATCTGCAGTTAATGTGCACATAATTAAGTGTGTGAGTCGTTTTAATATCAGCATCCAATAAGGTAAAAGGTCATAGTACTGTTGTAATCAAGCTCAGCCTTAAATAGGTGAATGAGCTGATCCCCAGGTAAGCAGTGAACAAGTGCGCATGCGCACGAAATGCATCTGCATGGGGATCAGCTCACTTACCTGATTGCAAGAGTCACTGCTGGCTTCTTCTTAGGACGTTCTGTTACATGTCCTTTTTAATCGCTTGGAATAAAGTTGTCTTTCTTTTATATTCCGTTGCCTGGAGAGTACTTATTGTTCAGCTCACATGTTCTCATTTCTACAAAAGGTTTCTTATCCAGGAATATAGTGCGCTTCTTGAACTTTGTATATTGGTATTATATATATATAAGGCTATCCTACATACTAATTAATGCCTGGGATAAACATAAGGCTATCCTATGTACTAATTAATGCCTGGGATAAGCATAAGGCTATCCTATGTACTAATTCATGCCTGGGATACTCATAAGGCTATCCTATGTACTAATTAATGCCTGGAATAAGCATTAGGCTATCCTAGATACTAATTAATGCCTGGGATAAACATAAGGCTATCCTACATAATAATTAATGCCTGGGATAAGCATAAGGCTATCCTATGTACTAATTAATGCCTGGGTTATGCATAAGGCTATCGTACATACTAATTAATGCCTGGGATAAGCATAAGGCTATCCTATGTACTAATTAATGCATGTAATAAGCATAAGGCTATCCTGTGTACTAATTAATGCCTGGGATAAACATACGGCTATCCTACATACTAATTAATGCCTGGGATAAGCATAAGGCTATCCTATGTACTAATTAATGCCTGGGATAAGCATAAGGCTATCCTGTGTACCAATTAATGCCTGGGATAAACATAAGGCTATCCTATGTACTAATTAATGCCTGGGATAAGCATAAGACTATCCTATGTACTAATTCATGTCTGGGATACTCAAAAGGCTATCCTATGTACTAATTAATTCCTGGGATAAGCATAATGATATACTATGTATATACTAATACCTGGAATAAGCATTAGGCTATCCTACATACTAATTAATGCCTGTAATAAGCATATGGTTTTCCTACATACTAATTAATGCCTTGTATAAGCATAAGGATAGCCTATGTACTAACTAATGCCTGGGATAAGCATATGCTTATCCTACATACTAAGTATTGCCTGGGATAAGCATAAGGCTATTCTTTGTACTAATTAATGCCTGGGATAAGCATAAGGATATCCTATGTACTAACTAATGTCTGGAATAAGCCTAAGACTATACTATATACTAATTAATACCTAGGAAAAGCATAATACTATCCTACAAACTAATTAATGCCTGGGATAAGCATAAGGCTATTGTTTGTACTAATTAATGCCTGGAATAAGCATAAGGCTATAATATGTAATAATTAATGCCTGGGATAAGCATAAGGCTATCCTATGTACTAATTAATGCCTGTGATAAACATTAGGCTATCCTACTTACTAACTAATGACTGGGATAAGCATAGGACTATCCTATATACTAATAATGCCTGGGATAAGCATAAGGATATCCTACATACAAATTAATACCTGGGATAAGCATAAGGCTAATCTATGTACTAATTACTGCCTAGGATAAGCATAAGGCTAGCGTATGTACTAATTAATACCTGGGATAAGCATAAGGCTATCCTACTTACTAAATAATGCCTGGGATAAGCATAAGGCTATCATACATACTAATTAATGACTGGGATAAGTATAAGGCTATCCTATGTACTAATTAATGCCTGTGATAAGCATAAGGCTATCCTATGTACTAATTAATACCTGGGATAAGCATAAGGCTATCCTTAGTACATACAATAGCCTTATGCTTATCCTAGGCAGTAATTAGTACGTAGGATAGCATTATTCTCATCCCAGGGATTAATTAGTATGTAGGATAGCCTTATGCTTATCCTAGGCAGTAATTAGTATGTAGGATAGCCTTATGCTTATCCCAGGCATTAATTAGTATGTAGGATAGCCTTATGCTTATACCAACCATTAATTAGTATGTAGGATAGCCTTATTCTTATCCCAGGCATTAAATAGTACATAAAATAGCCTTATGCTTATCCCAGGCATTAATTAGTACATAGGATAGCCTTATGCTTATACCAAGCATTAATTTGTATGTAGGATAGCCTTATACTTATTACAGGCATTAATCAGTATGTAGGATAGCCTTATGTTTATCCCAGGCATTAATTAGTACATACAATAGCCTTATGCTTATCCTAGGCAGTAATTTGTACAAATTAATGCCTGGGATAAACATAAGGCTATCCTACATACTGATTAATGCCTGTGATAAGTACAAAGCTATCCAATGTACTAATTAATGCCATGGGTAAGTACAAAGCTATCCTATGTACTAATTAATGCCTGGGATAAGTATACAGCTGTAGAGCCTCTACTGACAAGACTCCTACAGCCAAAAAAAGTCTGTAGTTAAGAGCTTTATGGGCTAACGCCGGAACATAAAGCTCCTAACTACTGTGCTAAAAAGTACACTAACACCCATAAACTACCTATGTACCCCTAAACTGAGCCACCCCCACATCGCCAACCCTCTAATAAAAAAAATGTAACCCCTAATCTGCCGACCGGACACCGCCGCCACCTACATTATAGCTATGAACCCCTAATCTGCTGCCCCTAACATCGCCGACACCTATATTATATTTATTACCCCCTAATCTGCCCCCCCAATGTCGCTGCTACCTTACCTACACTTATTAACCCCTAATCTGCCGACTGGACCTCGCCGCCACTATAATAAATGTATTAACCCCTAAACCGCCACACTCCTGCCTCACAAACACTATAATAAATTTTATTAACACATAATCTGCCCTCCCTAACATCGCCGCCACCTACCTACAATTATTAACCCCTAATCTCCCTCCCGCAACGTCGCCGCTACTATAATAAATGTATTAACCCTCTAAACTGTGTTGGTTATGCAAAACTGGGAAATGGGTAATAAAAGGGATTATCTATCTTTTAAAACAATAAAAATTCTGGTGTAGACTGTCCCTTTAAGGTAGGAAAAATCTGATTGGTTGATCCAATCAGTCAATCAGATTGAAGTTCAATCCGATTGGCTGATCCAATCAGCCAATCATATTGAGCTTGCATTCTATTGGCTGTTCCAATCAGCCAATAGAAAGCGAGCTCAATACGATTGGCTGATTCGGATTGAACTTCAATCTGATTGGCTGATTGAATCAGCCAATCAGATTTTTCCTACCTTAATTCCGACTGGCTGATAGAATCCTATCAGCCAATCGGAATTGAAGGGATGCCATCTTGGATGACGTCCCTTAAAGGAACCTTCATTCGTCGTTCAGTCGTCGGTTGAAGAGGATGGCTCCGCGTCGGCTCCTTAGAAGATGGCTCCACTCCGGATGGATGAAGATTGAAGACGCCGCCTGGATGAAGACTTCTACCGGATGAAGGACCTCCTCTGCGCACCTTGGATGAAGATTTCGGCCCGGTTGGGTGAAGACGGCTCAAGGTAGGATGATCTTCAGGGGGTTAGCGTTAGGTTTTTTAAGAGGGTTTTGAGTGGGTTAGAGTAGGGGTATGTGGGTGGTGGGTTTTAATGTTGGGGGGTTGTATTTTTTTTTACAGGGAAAAGAGCTGATTACTTTGGGGCAATGCCCCGCAAAAAGCCCTTTTTTAGGGCTGGCAAAAGAGCTGATTACTTTTGTAATTTAGAATAGGATGGGGCATTTTTTTATTTTGGGGGGATTTTTAATTTTATTAGGGGGCTTAGATTAGGTGTAATTAGTTTAAACTTCTTGTAATTTTTTTAATTTTTTGTAATTTAGTGTTTGTATTTGTATTATAGATTAGTTTATTTAATTGTATTTTAGTTTAGCTAATTGTAGTTAATTAATTTATTTAATTAATTTAATGAATTAATTAGTGTAGTGTTAGGTGTATTTGTAACTTAGGTTAGGATTTATTTTACAGGTCATTTTGTACTTATTTTAACTAGGTAGCTATTAAATAGTTATTAACTATTTAATAGCTATTGTACCTAGTTAAAATAAATACAAAGTTGCCTGTAAAATAAATATAAATCCTTAAATAGCTACAATGTAATTATTAGTTATATTGTAGCTATATTAGGGTTTATTTTATAGGTAAGTATTTAGTTTTAAATAGGATTAATTTATTTAATTATAGGAATATTATTTTGTTTAATTTAAATTATATTTAAGTTAGGGGGGTGTTAGGGTTAGACTTCGGTTTAAGGGTTAATAATTTTATTATAGTAGCGGCGACGTTGTGGGCGGGAGATTAGGGGTTAATAATTGTAGGTAGGTGGTGGCGATGTTAGGGAGGGCAGATTAGGGGTTAATAAAATTTATTATAGTGTTTGCGAGGTGGGAGTGCGGCGGTTTAGGGGTTAATACATTTATTATAGTGGCGGCGAGGTCCGGTCGGCAGATTAGGGGTTAATAAGTGTAGGTAGGTAGCGACGACGTTAGGGGCAGCAGATTAGGGGTTCATAGGGATAATGTAGGTTGCGGCGGTGTCCGGTCGGCAGATTAGGGGTTAATAATATAATGCAGGTGTCAGCGATACCAGCGTTGTCTTAAGGGTGTGCTGGAAAAAAAAGCAGCGTAAGCTACGTGGGTCTATACCGACCAAACTCTAAATCTTGCCGTATGTTTCTTATCTGCTGTCAAAATCTACATTTTTATGTTTTTATCTTTCTCTAGGAAGACAATATCTCAGAAGTTCAGAACCCTTCATTATTCTAATGAGTGAGATTGTATTTTAGTGAATAAAACTCATAAAGTAGCACATGAACTGGTTAGTTTGTAAAATAGCTTGTTGTAAAATTGTATATATGAAACAGTTCTGCTGCATTTATACTTTGTGCTTTGTATTTTATAAAATTGTATACAGATTAACTTTTATTACCTTTGCACTTTCTATTTTGTATTTTATTTTGTATAAAGCAGTGTATTTAGGACTGTGATTTTACAAATTCTGATTATCATTTCTCAGTTTCTATGTAACTTTAACAAATTAGGAATTTATATATTTATGTGTATCTTTTAAAAATTGCACTCTATTTAAATAAAACTGAAAAACTGACAACTTCAGTTTATCAGAGTGCTTCATTTTTTTTCTTGAGTCCTTCCCAGTTATATACCTTGAAATATGCAATGTTTGAATAGAAATACTTAAAATGCCTATGTTCTTCACACACACACACATATATATATATATATATATATATATATATAAATGTATTATTTATTATTTCATGTAAAGTATTTCTAATGCACTTTCATCTTTAGTACAGATGATCTAGTGTCACGTTAGGGTGCAATCGATAACTAATTTAGCTAACTTTTTGTAGTCTATGGGGAATTGGAGTTAACGTGGTTGCAATATCCAAAATCCTGAAGTTAACGTGCCTGAGTCTTTCACTTGCACGCTTTTACTTTCAAATTGTGATACGCACGTTAATCCAGCAACACCATTTTTTTTCTTTTATAGCAGTTATCACTCCAATGGAAAAAAAATTATAAATCAGCGAGCTAAGGACCCAGTCTGAAGTGTAAAGTAATATAAAATACAAAGCACAAAGTGTAAATGCAGCTGAACTGTCATATCATGCAGTGCTATATCGAACTGGGCTTGTCTCTCCTTCACATACAGAAATGCAGCAGAACACCCCTGAGATAAGTGTAGCAACATTGTCCTGCCCTGTCTAGATTCTTGTGATTCCGCACTTTAGCATTCAGCGTTTTTAGCTCCTGTGAAGTATGCACCACAATTTCTCTCCAAGCAGGAATACCTTTTATTATCTTACAGCCCGAAAGTACAGGCAGTTGTCTCACCTTGCCTCACATATGTCCACCAGATTGTCTCTTTAAAGGGACAGTATACACTCATTTTCATATAACTGCATGTAATAGACACTACTATAAAGAATAAGATGCACAGATACTGAAATAAAAATCCAGTATAAAATGGTTTAAAAACGTACTTAGAAGCTTTCAGTTTAGCTCTGTTGAAAAGGTAGTTGGAAAGCCCACTGCAAGTGGGAAATAAGACACTTTTCCCCCCTCCCCCTTCTTTTGCATATGAAAAGACCCTTTACACAAACAGGAGCAAGCTGGAGTAGGTAGCTGACTGTATTCTCATAAAACTTGGGGGCTTGGTTAGGAGTCTGAAAATCAGAGCACTGTTATTTAAAAATAAGCAAAATTATACATTTTAAAAAAAAAAACTTTATGGGCTTTATAAATAGATCATCTACAAAACATTTATGCAAAGAAAAAATGAGTGTATAACGTCCCTCTAATATCTTTCCCTCAGTTTCTATCTCTCTCTCTATCACAATCAGATTAGCTTCATTTAAAAACTTGCATAGGTAAAAATCTGTACCAATGTCTTTATGATGATTTGTAATTTATGATGAGGTTAGCATTTTGCAAGACAACTTTACAGGTATCACAACTGATTGATTATCTGATATTCAGTTGTGTAAATTAGGCAACACTTTTAGGTCAGACTTTGGGGTAGATTTACCAAGCAGCGGATGCTGCTATCTACCCCTGTACTTTCTTGCTCGGCGGAAATGTAAGTTAAGAAGCAGCGGTTATAAGACCGCTGCTCCTAACTTGCCCGCCTCCTCTGAGGTGGCGGACAGCAATCAGCCTGATTGGATACGATTGGGATGATTGACACGACACCCCCTGCTAGCATCCGATTGACGGCGAATGTGCAGGGGCGGCATTGCACAAGCATTTCTTTATTGATGTGCGAAGGATCATTTCTGCCGGCACATTGATAAATCTACCCCCTAATCTTATTTGACGCCTAAGAACCTGAATTAACAAAAAAAAATCCTAAATTGCGAACATAGTAGTGTACAAAATGTGATAATACACTTTATTACACTCATTTCTCGTATTAAAACCTCAAGGGATGCAGCTTAGGTCTGGAGCAATCCTAAATCATATTTTGGCAACATACAGAGCATAACTGGTATACAGTGATAATGTGAATGTATACTGCTGAGTTATACCCAGCTGTGTATGTATAGTGCTTATACTGCTTATACTGCTTATATGTATGTATACTGCTTATACTGCTTATATGTATGTATAAATACCAGTCTAATGTCTTTATACTGCTGAGTTATACCCAGCTGTGTATGTATAAATACCAGTCTAATGTCTTTATACTGCTGACTTATACCCAGCTGTGTATGTATAAATACCAGTCTAATGTCTGTATACTGCTGAGTTATACCCAGCTGTGTATGTATAAATACCAGTCTAATGTCTGTATACTGCTGAGTTATACCCAGCTGTGTATGTATAGTGCTTATACTGCTTATACTGCTTATATGTATGTATACTGCTTATACTGCTTATATGTATGTATAAATACCAGTCTAATGTCTTTATACTGCTGAGTTATACCCAGCTGTGTATGTATAAATACCAGTCTAATGTCTTTATACTGCTGACTTATACCCAGCTGTGTATGTATAAATACCAGTCTAATGTCTTTATACTGCTGACTTATACCCAGCTGTGTATGTATAAATACCAGTCTAATGTCTGTATACTGCTGAGTTATACCCAGCTGTGTATGTATAAATACCAGTCTAATGTCTTTATACTGCTGACTTATACCCAGCTGTGTATGTATAAATACCAGTCTAATGTCTGTATACTGCTGAGTTATACCCAGCTGTGTATGTATAAATACCAGTCTAATGTCTTTATACTGCTGAGTTATACCCAGCTGTGTATGTATAAATACCAGTCTAATGTCTTTATACTGCTGACTTATACCCAGCTGTGTATGTATAAATACCAGTCTAATGTCTGTATACTGCTGAGTTATACCCAGCTGTGTATGTATAAATACCAGTCTAATGTCTTTATACTGCTGACTTATACCCAGGTGTGTATGTATAAATACCAGTCTAATGTCTGTATACTGCTGAGTTATACCCAGCTGTGTATGCATAAATACCAGTCTAATGTCTGTATACTGCTGAGTTATACCCAGCTGTGTATGTATAAATACCAGTCTAATGTCTGTATACTGCTGAGTTATACCCAGCTGTGTATGTATAAATACCAGTCTAATGTCTGTATACTGCTGAGTTATACCCAGCTGTGTATGTATAAATACCAGTCTAATGTCTGTATACTGCTGAGTTATACCCAGCTGTGTATGTATAAATACCAATCTAATGTCTGTATACTGCTGACTTATACCCAGCTGTGTATGTATAAATACCAGTCTAATGTCTTTATACTGCTGACTTATACCCAGCTGTGTATGTATAAATACCAGTCTAATGTCTTTATACTGCTGACTTATACCCAGCTGTGTATGTATAAATACCAGTCTAATGTCTTTATACTGCTGACTTATACCCAGCTGTGTATGTATAAATACCAATCTAATGTCTTTATACTGCTGACTTATACCCAGCTGTGTATGTATAAATACCAGTCTAATGTCTTTATACTGCTGAGTTATACCCAGCTGTGTATGTATAAATACCAGTCTAATGTCTTTATACTGCTGACTTATACCCAGCTGTGTATGTATAAATACCAGTCTAATGTCTTTATACTGCTGACTTATACCCAGGTGTGTATGTATAAATACCAGTCTAATGTCTTTATACTGCTGACTTATACCCAGCTGTGTATGTATAAATACCAGTCTAATGTCTTTATACTGCTGACTTATACCCAGCTGTGTATGTATAAATACCAGTCTAATGTCTTTATACTGCTGACTTATACCCAGCTGTGTATGTATAAATACCAGTCTAATGTCTTTATACTGCTGACTTATACCCAGCTGTGTATGTATAAATACCAGTCTAATGTCTTTATACTGCTGAGTTATACCCAGCTGTGTATGTATAAATACCAGTCTAATGTCTTTATACTGCTGACTTATACCCAGCTGTGTATTTATAAATACCAGTCTAATGTCTTTATACTGCTGAGTTATACCCAGCTGTGTATGTATAAATACCAGTCTAATGTCTTTATACTGCTGACTTATACCCAGCTGTGTATGTATAAATACCAGTCTAATGTCTTTATACTGCTGAGTTATACCCAGCTGTGTATGTATAAATACCAGTCTAATGTCTTTATACTGCTGAGTTATACCCAGCTGTGTATGTATAAATACCAGTCTAATGTCTTTATACTGCTGACTTATACCCAGCTGTGTATGTATAAATACCAGTCTAATGTCTTTATACTGCTGCCTTATACCCAGCTGTGTATGTATAAATACCAGTCTAATGTCTTTATACTGCTGACTTATACCCAGCTGTGTATGTATAAATACCAGTCTAATGTCTTTATACTGCTGACTTATACCCAGCTGTGTATGTATAAATACCAGTCTAATGTCTTTATACTGCTGACTTATACCCAGCTGTGTATGTATAAATACCAGTCTAATGTCTTTATACTGCTGACTTATACCCAGTTGTGTATGTATAAATACCAGTCTAATGTCTTTATACTGCTGACTTATACCCAGCTGTGTATGTATAAATACCAGTCTAATGTCTTTATAATGCTGACTTATACCCAGCTGTGTATGTATAAATACCAGTCTAATGTCTTTATACTGCTGAGTTATACCCAGCTGTGTATGTATAAATACCAGTCTAATGTCTTTATACTGCTGACTTATACCCAGCTGTGTATGTATAAATACCAGTCTAATGTCTTTATACTGCTGACTTATACCCAGCTGTGTATGTATAAATACCAGTCTAATGTCTTTATACTGCTGACTTATACCCAGCTGTGTATGTATAAATACCAGTCTAATGTCTTTATACTGCTGACTTATACCCAGCTGTGTATGTATAAATACCAGTCTAATGTCTTTATACTGCTGACTTATACCCAGCTGTGTATGTATAAATACCAGTCTAATGTCTTTATACTGCTGACTTATACCCAGCTGTGTATGTATAAATACCATTCTAATGTCTTTATACTGCTGACTTATACCCAGCTGTGTATGTATACTGCTTATACTGCTTATACTGCTTATACTGCTTATATGTATGTATACTGCTTATACTGCTTATATGTATGTATACTGCTTATACTGCTTATATGTATGTATACTGCTTATACTGCTTATATGTATGTATACTGCTTATACTGCTTATATGTATGTATACTGCTTATACTGCTTATATGTATGTATACTGCTTATACTACTTATATGTATGTATACTGCTTATACTGCTTATATGTATGTATGCTGCTTATATGTATGTATACTGCTTATACTGCTTATATGTATGTATACTGCTTATACTTATATGTATGTATACTGCTTATACTGCTTATATGTATGTATACTGCTTATACTGCTTATATGTATATATATTGCTTATACTGCTTATATGTATGTATACTGCTTATATGTATTTATACTGCTTATACTGCTTACATGTATGTATACTGCTTATACTGCTTATATGTATGTATACTGCTTATACTTATATGTATGTATACTGCTTATACTGCTTATATGCTGTATACTGCTTATACTGCTTATATGTATGTATACTGCTTATACTTATATGTATGTATACTGCTTATACGGCTTTTATGTATGTATACTGCTTATACTGCTTATATGTATGTATACTGCATATACTGCTTATATGTATGTATACTGCTTATACTTATATGTATGTATACTGCTTATACGGCTTTTATGTATGTATACTGCTTATACTGCTTATATATATGTATACTGCTTATACTGCTTATATGTATGTATACTGCATATACTGCTTATATGTATGTATACTGCTTATACTGCTTATATGTATGTATACTGCTTATACTGCTTATATGTATGTATAGTGCTTATACTTATATGTATGTATACTGCTTATACTGCTTATATGTTTGTATACTGCTTATACTGCTTATATGTATGTATACTGCTTATACTGCTTATATGTATGTATACTGCTTATACTGCTTATATGTATGTATAGTGCTTATACTTATATGTATGTATACTGCTTATACTGCTTATATGTTTGTATACTGCTTATACTGCTATATGTATGTATACTGCTTATACTTATATATATGTATACTGCTTATACGGCTTTTTTGTATGTATACTGCTTATACTGCTTATATGTATGTATACTGCATATACTGCTTATATGTATGTATACTGCTTATACTTATATATATGTATACTGCTTATACTGCTTATATGTATGTATACTGCATATACTGCTTATATGTATGTATACTGCTGTATACTGCTGAGTTATACCCAGCTGTGTATGTATAATTACCAGTCTAATGTCTGTATACTGCTGAGTTATACCCAGCTGTGTATGTATAAATACCAGTCTAATGTCTGTATACTGCTGAGTTATACCCAGCTGTGTATGTATAAATACCAGTCTAATGTCTTTTCTCCTGTTGATGATGAATTTAGTATTTGTCTAGTTGCAGATGAGTTGTTATTTATTTTTACCTTTCAGGATTAAACGTGTATCTATACAGGTATAGTTATTAAATATAAACTCCCTTCAATGGCTATAGGATCACAATGAGATATCATGATTCAGACAGAGCTTACAATTTTATAAAAAGACTTTTCAGTATATGCTATTCTCATACAAGAGCATACTGAGGTAGCATAAAGAGTGTGCAAGTCTTGTGTGCACGTATGTTGAGTACTAACTATATGCATAATAATATTCCTAATACTGCTAAGTCTACTTCAGTATGCCGGCACAGAAATATTACTGTAACAATTGGAAGGTTTAACAAAAGATACCCAGAGACTGAGAAAAAATGACAATAAGTACATTGGATTTTTTTCTGATATTACCTGCAATATAAATATTTAAATCTTGAAACATCAATTTGATTCCTATTTTCATTTAATGGTTAAACATTCTACAACATGAAAAGAAAAATATCTAATTAATGTGCAGAGCAAAGGAAAATGCTAAACACCAGGTTATCAGATGATATCTGTCTGCTACACGGCTGTATCTCTCAATCTATTGTATATGCTTATTTGTAGTGAATTAACCTATTTATAAATGTGCTGAACCAGTAATATAAATAAATAGAGCAGATATAGCTAACAGGTATTGTTCCTCTATACTACAGAGCGTATCCCATCTCAGCACAACACGGCTGTATGTCTCTATATATTGTATATGATTATTTGTAGTGAATTAACCTATTTATAAATGTGCTGAACCAGTAATATAAATACATACAGCAGATATAGCTAACAAGTATTGTTCCTCTATACTACAGAGCGTATCCCATCTCAGCACAACACGGCTGTATGTCTCTATATATTGTATGTGATTATTTGTAGTGAATTAGCCTATTTATAAATGTGCTGAACCAGTAATATAAATACATACAGCAGATATAGCTAACAGGTATTGTTCTTCTATACTACAGTGTATCCCATCTCAGCACAACACGGCCGTATGTCTCTATATATTGTATATGATTATGTGTAGTGAATTAGCCTATTTATAAATGTGCTGAACCAGTGATATAAATAAATACAGCAGATATAGCTAACAAGTATTGTTCCTCTATACTACAGAGCGTATCCCATCTCAGCACAACACGGCCGTATGTCTCTATATATTGTATATGATTATGTGTAGTGAATTAGCCTATTTATAAATGTGCTGAACCAGTGATATAAATAAATACAGCAGATATAGCTAACAAGTATTGTTCCTCTATACTACAGAGCGTATCACATCTCAGCACAACACGGCTGTATGTCTCTATATATTGTATATGATTATTTGTAGGGAATTAGCCTATTTATAAATGTGCTGAACCAGTAATATAAATACATACAGCAGATATAGCTAACAGGTATTGTTCCTTTATACTACAGAGCGTATCACATCTCAGCACAACACAGCCGTATGTCTCTATATATTGTTTATGATTATTTGTAGTGAATTAGCCTATTTATAAATGTGCTGAACCAGTAATATAAATACATACAGCAGATATAGCTAACAGGTATTGTTCCTCTATACTACAGAGCGTATCCCATCTCAGTACAACACGGCTTTATGCCTCTATATATAGTATATGATTATTTGTAGTAAATTAGCCTATTTATAAATGTGCTGAACCAGTGATATAAATAAATACATACAGCAGATATAGCTAACAGGTATTGTTCCTCATTACTACAGAGCATATCCCATCTCAGCACAACACGGCTGTGTCTCTATCTATTGTATATGATTATTTGTAGTGAATTAGCCTATTTATAAATGTGCTGAACCAGTGATATAAATAAATACAGCAGATATAGCTAACAGGTATTGTTCCTCATTACTACAGAGCGCATCCCATCTCAGTACAACACGGCTGTGTCTCTCTATATATTGTATATGATTATTTGTAGTGAATTAGCCTATTTTTAAATGTGCTGAACCAGTGATATAAATACATACAGCAGATATAGCTAACAGGTATTGTTCCTCTATACTACAGAGCTTATCCCATCTCAGCACATCACGGCTGTGTCTCTATATATTGTATATGATTATTTGTAGTGAATTAGCCTATTTATAAATGTGCTGAACCAGTAATATAAATACATACAGCAGATATAGCTAACAGGTATTGTTCTTCTATACTACAGAGCGTATCCCATCTCAGCACAACACGGCTGTATCTCTCTATATATTGTATATGATTATTTGTAGTGAATTAGCCTATTTATAAATGTGCTGAACCAGTGATATAAATAAATACATACAGCAGATATAACTAACAGGTAGTGATGTTAAATAGTTCGCCGGCGAATAGTTCCCGGCGAACATAGCTTGTTCGCGTTCGCTGCGGCGGGCGAACATATGCGATGTTCGATACGCCCCCTATTCGTCATCATTGAGTAAACTTTGACCCTGTATCTCACAGTCTGTAGACACATTTCAGCCAATCAGCAGCGGACACTCCCTCCCAGAGCCTCCCAGCTCCTGGTCAGCAGCCATTTTAGATTCATTCTGATCCTGCATTCTTAGTGAGAGGAGGGATAGTGTAGCTGCTGCTGATTTTATAGGGAAATTGATAGCTAGGCTAGTGTATTCAGTGTCCACTACAGTCCTGATGGACTCATCTGATCTCTGCTGTAAGGACAGCACCCCAAAAAGGGCTAGGGCTAAAACATCAGTCGTTATTTTTTTTTTTTTGCCTGTGTAATTTTGCCTGTGAAACATCAGTCTGCTAGTGTAATCTAATTGCAGTTGCCTGCCTGCAGTGCCACCACTCATATCTGTTGTAACAGTAGTGTAAATTTTGTAAAAAAAAACTTTTTTGACTGTGAAACATCAGCCTGCTAGTGTAATCTAATAGCAGTTGCCTGCCTGCCAGCGTGTGTGCCAGGCCCACTTGCCAACTAGTGCCACCACTCATATCTGTTGTAACAGTATTGTAAATTTTGTAAAAAAAAACTTTTTTGACTATGAAACATCAGTCTGCTAGTGTAATCTAATTGCAGTTGCCTGCCTGCCAGAGTGTGTGCCAGGCCCACTTGCTAAGTGCCACCACTCATATCTGTTGTAACAGTAGTGTAAATTTTTTTTAAACAAAAACTTTTTTGACTGTGAAACATCTTGACTGTGAAACATCAGTGTGCTAGTGTAATCTAATTGCAGTTGCCTGCCTGCCAGCGTGTATGCCAGGCCCACTTGCCAACTAGTGCCACCACTCATATCTGTTGTAACAGTAGTGTAAATATTTAAAAAGAAAACTTTTTTGACTGTGAAACATCAGTCTGCTAGTGTAATCTAATTGAAGTTGCCTGCCTGCCAGCGTGTGTGCCAGGCCCACTTGCCAACTAGTGCCACCACTCATATCTGTTGTAACAGTAGTGTAAATTTTTTTTTAAAAAAAAACTTTTTTGACTGTGAAACATCAGTCTGCTAGTGTAATCTTTTTTTTTTTTTTTAAATTTTTATTATTTTCTTATATCAAAAATACAAAGTTCAGATACATAGTTGCTTTACATCTCGTATATAAAAGGAAGAACAAGAAAGGGAAGACCTTTTACAAGAAAGAAACATTTGAACGGCACATTCATTTCTTTCCCAGAAAAAAAAAGATACATTTATCCTTAGTCCTAGCATTGACCAAGGAGGTATTTCTTGAATAAGTTATTTATCACTGTGTCTAGGGAGGTGCTTTGGGAGAAGAAAAGAAGAAAAAGGGGAAAAAAAATGGGAGAAGAAAAAAAGGGGGGGGGGAGGGCAGAGGTTTCTCTCCCCCCCTCCCCCCCTCCCCCCCTCCCCCCCTCCCCATATTAGTAGATTTCCTCTCACTTCCTCACAACTCCTCTCAATTCCCTCTCTCCCCCTCTCCAGATGGTTGGGGGATACTAATAATTCCATTAATATGGTTCGTATAGTCATTGCCCATAGATTTAATAAAAGGACCCAAAACATTAAAGAATTTATCTGCCTTGAAAGGGCAAAACTTTTTATAGTCATATGCTTCAAGAATGCCTTCTTTCAACATTGCTTTCTTAAGCTGACTAACATTTGGAGAGTACCTATCGATCCAGCAGGAAAAGATCAATGATCTTGTTTTTATTATCACTTTATGTACAAATCTATTATTTCCCTCCCATAAAGGAGAATGTGTAAGGAAGAAAACATTTACTGCTGATAGTTTAATATCTAATTTTAGTATGTTAGAGAGCCAGAAACCCACTTTCGACCACAATTGAAGTTGTTTAGGGCACTCATATACCAAGTGGAGTAAATCTGGAATAGTTTTTGAGCATTTAATGCACTTATTCTCCACCTCTTTATTCCACTTACAAACTCTATTCGGAGTTAAATAATCTTGGTGCATAAGTCTAAAATGCGATTCCCTTCCTGCCATTGAGTTCTCCAATTTATATATTGTCCCAAAACTAGCTTGTATGGTTTTATCTTCTCTACAGATAGGTATACTATTTTCCCATTTATTATAAAGATCTTCTAGTTGCCTTGACTTAAAACCATTTAGAAGTATTTCATAGATAACTGAGAGTGGCCTCTGCCTGATTTTTGGATGATCCAAAAGAGGATGAGACTGGAAGAATAGATCAGAGTCCTGGTAAAGAAATGACCTTAAATAATGTTTTGCTTGTATAAAATAAAATCTATCCTTACCAGGAATTTGATAGAGCCTTTGAATTTCCTCAAATTTAAGTATTTGCTTAGTCTTCCAGTTACATAAATGTCCTAAGTTAGATACTCCACAGTCTCCCCAACGCTGAAATGTTGAATAAATTTAAGGCCGGAATAAATTGGGAGTTCCCCACTAATGGTACCCATCTGGAATACGCTTTCTTTTTTGTTGATATAATTTTCATAGCTGCAGTCCAAGCGGCCAGAATGTCTTTCAACATAGGGTGTTGATATATTTCCCTCCCTCTTTCTTTGTTAGATGCATACAAAACAAATTCTAATGCCAATGATTTGCATAGTCTTCTATCTAATTAACAATTTGCATAGGTATTAGAGTGGAAAATCCAATCCAATGGGAACCGCAGTAGAGTGGCATAGTTATATAGTAACAAATTGGGCAATGCTAAGCCCCCGCTAATAAAGGGTAAGTATAGTTTATCCATCTTAATTCTGGGTCTCCTACCTCTCCAGATAAAATATCGAAGGGCTTTCGTGAACTTATTTAGATCATGTTGTTTAATTAATAAAGGAAACATACGCAAGGTATAAAGTATCTTTGGGAGGATAAACATCTTATACGCTGCCACTCTTCCTGAAAGGGAGAGTGGCAAATTTACCCAGTTTTTAAGTGTCTCTATACAGTGATTTAAAACATATACTGTGTTATCCCTATACCAATTTTGAGGGGAAGGGGATAGATATATACCTAGATACTTTAATGTATCTGTTTCTACAAATGGGTGAACCACATTTGTTTTTGGTTTTTTAAGCCATAAAATACTAGAATTGGAAAAGTTTATTTTATATCCTGAGATCTTTCCGTATATCTCTAACTGAGAGATCACTTCCTTAGTTTGAGAATTTGGATCTGATACACATATTAGAAGGTCATCCGCAAAGATAGATAACTGAAATATCTCCTCGTCCAATCTGCAGCCTAGCACTTTCCTCCTGAGTTTCATAGCCAGGGGTTCAAGTACCAAGTCAAAAAGCAGTGGTGACATAGGGCACCCCTGTCTTGTTCCTCTAGATAGGGAAAAGGGAGCAGAGATATCACCGTTTACCAAAAGAGTGGCCCTGGCGTCAGAGTATACGTTAGATATTAAGTTTAAAAAATTACCTCTAAGGCCAAAATTCAACAGTGTCTGCTGGAGAAAGACCCATTCAACCCTGTCGAAGGCCTTCTCCGCGTCTAATGACAGGAGAAAGGCCCCCGGCAGTGCGTCGGGCCCCCCCCCCAGCATCCTCTTCAGCATATTGACAAATAACATGCTGAATTCTTCTAATATTCATTTCAGAGGTTCTCCCCTTAACAAACCCCACTTGGTCCCTATGAATTAGGTTTGGAAGGATATCCTTTAATCTTTCTGCTATTATCTTCATTAAGATCTTATAGTCCACTCCCAATAATGAAATTGGCCTATAAGAGGTGACCTCCTCTGGGTCTTTCCCTTCTTTCGGAATTAATATTATGTTTGCAGTCTTAAACTGCTCTGTAATTTTAGCATTATGACAAAAATAGTTATTATAGAGTGAATTTAATATAGGTATAATTTTTTCCTTAAGAATATCATAAAATTCTATAGGTAGACCGTCTGGTCCAGGAGCCTTACCCTTAGACATTAATTTAATTGTTTTACTTATCTCCTGGTCTGAGATAAGTCCATTCAAAAAATCCAGCTCTGCCTCCGTAATGTGAGGCAGATTCAAGTCTTTAAAGAATTCCCCCATTTCAGATCTATCAGGGGACTGGGATTTATACAAATTACTATAATATTGTTGGAATAAATCCAATATTTCCTCGACTTTGTTAACAATCCTACCCCCGTCTCTTAAGATTTTAATTGGCTTCTTTTTATTGTTTTTTTTAAATAATCTCGACAAGTAATTGCCCACTTTGTTACCGAACCTCCTAAATTGGGTTGTACCTTTATAGATATCTACTTGTGCTGAGTCTAAAAGAAATAATTCCCTCTCTTTTTTGCAAGCAAAGTACTTATCTTTATTTATTCTATTTGGTTTCTTTCTATAGTTTGAATATGCTATAGATAATTTACAAGCTAAGTCTTTATCCTTTTTCTGTTGTTCTTTCTTAAAACATTTCACAAAGTGATTAATATCGGCTTTTAAAGTGACCTTTGCTGCTTCCCAAAAGATACTACTATTATCTATATATTCCTCATTATTCCGATAATACTCTTCCCAGCAATCAACTAAATAGGATTTAAATTTAACTGAGTGATATAAAAATTTGGGGAAGAAAAAGGTATTATAATTACTTTTAGTGTGTTCTTCTATCTTTAAAAGTATCGGGGCATGATCTGACAATGAGAGGTCTAGAATTTTAGCTTCCCTTACTCTATGTGTCAAGTTATCTGATATTAAAAAGATATCCAGTCTAGTGTAGTGCTAGTGTAATCTAATTGCAGTTGCCTGCCTGCCAGCGTGTATGCCAGGCCCACTTGCCAACTAGTGCCACCACTCATATCTGTTGTAACAGTAGTGTAAATATTTAAAAAGAAAACTTTTTTGACTGTGAAACATCAGTCTGCTAGTGTAATCTAATTGCAGTTGCCTGCCTGCCAGCGTGTGTGCCAGGCCCACTTGCCAACTAGTGCCACCACTCATATCTGTTCTAACAGTATTGTAAATTTTTTGACTGTGAAACATCAGTCTGCTAGTGTAATCTAATTGCAGTTGCCTGCCTGCCAGCGTGTGTGCCAGGCCCACTTGCCAACTAGTGCCACCACTCATATCTATTGTAACAGTAGTGTAAATATTTTCAAAAAAAACTTTTTTGACTGTGAAACATAAGTCTGCTAGTGTAATCTAATTGCAGTTGCCTGCCTGCCAGAGTGTGTGACAGGCCCACTTGCCAACTAGTGCCACCACTCATATCTGTTGTAACAGTATTGTAAACAATTTTTAAAAAAAAACTTTTTTGACTGTGAAATATCAGTCTGCTAGTGTAATCTAATTGCAGTTGCCTGCCTGCCAGCTTGTGTGCCAGGCTCACTTGCTAAGTGCCACCACTCATATCTGTTGTAACAGTAGTGTAAATATTTAAAAAAAAAAACTTTTTTGACTGTGAAACATCAGTCTGCTAGTGTAATCTAATTGCAGTTGCCTGCCTGCCAGCGTGTGTGCCAGGCCCACTTGCCAACTAGTGCCACCACTCATATCTGTTGTAACAGTAGTGTAAATATTTAAAAAGAAAACTTTTTTCACTGTGAAACATCAGTCTGCTAGTGTAATCTATTTGCAGTTGCCTGCCTGCCAGTGTGTGTGCCAGGCCCACTTGCCAACTAGTGCCACCACTCATATCTGGTGCCACAGTAGATTGCACGTGCAGTGCCCCAAATTTGAAGTAGGAGGACCGACCAAGCATCTTTTTCCATCTCCCGGTTCCTAAAATCCATGCCATATACACGTCCCCTGGCGCAGCAACTTCCTTTGGGAACCTTACCTTGTAATTTTCTGTCTGGGAAATTATATATCTATCAAATCTATCTATTTATCTATCAAATCTATCTAACTATCAATCGTATCTATCAAATGTACATTGCATCTATTGATCTATGTAATCTATGTATCTATCTATCAAATCTATCTCGTGGTTGTGCAAATGGACTGTTTGCGGTGCGTTACACGGAGAGTTTGGTCTGTCACTGTGAAGCGGGCGTAACCCTTACACTACCTGATCGATTCAACATCATACCTGATGTTTTAAAGCACGTTATTCCAAACAATTTAGGAATCTTAGGTGATTTCTGCCCTTTATGGCTTAAAACCAGACTCTACATCAACTATGTAATTTTCAGTGGGAGTTTTGCCATGGATCCCCCTCCGGCATGCAACAGTCCAGGTGTTAGTCCTCTTGAATCAACTTTTCCATCACTATTGTGGCCAGAAAGAGTCCCTGTTGGTTTTAAAGTTCGCCTGCCTATTGAAGTCAATGGCGGTTCGCCCGGTTCGCAGGTTTGCGAACAGTTGCGGAAGTTCGAGTCCGCCGTTCGCAAACCGAAATTTTTAGGTTTGCGACATCACTACTAACAGGTATTGTTCCTCTATACTACAGAGCGTATCCCATCTCAGCACAACACGGCTGTATGTCTCTATATATTGTATATGATTATTTGTAGTGAATTAGCCTATTTATAAATGTGCTGAACCAGTAATATAAATACATACAGCAGATATAGCTAACAGGTATTGTTCCTCTATACTACAGAGGGTATCCCATCTCAGCACAACACGGCTGTATGTCTCTATATATTGTATATGATTATTTGTAGTGAATTAGCCTATTTATAAAAGTGCTGAACCAGTAATATAAATACATACAGCAGATATAGCTAACAGGTATTGTTACACGGAGAGTTTGGTCTGTCACTGTGAAGCGGGCGTAACCCTTACACTACCTGATCGATACAACATCATACCTGATGTTTTAAAGCACGTTATTCCAAACAATTTAGGAATGTTAGGTGATTTATGCCCTTTATATAAATACATACAGCAGATATAGCTAACAGGTATTGTTCCTCTATACTACAGAGCTTATCCCATCTCAGCACAACACGGCTGTATGTCTCTATATATTGTATATGATTATTTGTAGTGAATTAGCCTATTTATAAATGTGCTGAACCAGTAATATAAATACATACAGCAGATATAGCTAACAGGTATTGTTCCTCTATACTACAGAGCTTATACCATCTCAGCACAACACGGCTGTATGTCTCTATATATTGTATATGATTATTTGTAGTGAATTAGCCTATTTATAAATGTGCTGAACCAGTAATATAAATACATACAGCAGATATAGCTAACAGGTATTGTTCCTCTATACTACAGAGCTTATACCATCTCAGCACAACACGGCTGTGTCTCTCTATATATTGTATATGATTATTTGTAGTGAATTAGCCTATTTATAAATGTGCTGAACCAGTGATATAAATACATACAGCAGATATAGCTAACAGGTATTGTTCCTCTATACTACAGAGCGTATTCCATCTCAGCACAACACGGCTGTATGTCTCTATATATTGTATATGATTATTTGTAGTGAATTAGCCTATTTATAAATGTGCTGAACCAGTAATATAAATACATACAGCAGATATAGCTAACAGGTATTGTTCCTCTATACTACAGAGCGTATTCCATCTCAGCACAACACGACTGTATGTCTCTATATATTGTATATGATTATTTTTAGTGAATTAGCCTATTTATAAATGTGCTGAACCAGTAATATAAATAAATACATACAGCAAATATAGCTAACAGGTATTGTTCCTCTATACTACAGAGCGTATTCCATCTCAGCACAACACGACTGTGTCTCTATATATTGTATATGATTATTTGTAGTGAATTAGCCTATTTATAAATGTGCTGAACCAGTAATATAAATACATACAGCAGATATAGCTAACAGGTATTGTTCCTCATTACTACAGAGCGTATCACATCTCAGAACAAAACGGCTGTATCTCTCTATATATTGTATATGATTATTTGTAGTGAATTAGCCTATTTATAAATGTGCTGAACCAGTAATATAAATACATACAGCAGATATAGCTAACAAGTATTGTTCCTCATTACTACAGAGCGTATCACATCTCAGAACAAAACGGCTTTATGCCTCTATATATTGTATATGATTATTTGTAGTGAATTAGCCTATTTATAAATGTGCTGAACCAGTAATATAAATACATACAGCAGATATAGCTAACAAGTACTGTTCCTCTATACTACAGAGCTTATCCCATCTCAGCACATCACGGCTGTGTCTCTATATATTGTATATGATTATTTGTAGTGAATTAGCCTATTTATAAATGTGCTGAACCAGTGATATAAATAAATACAGCAGATATAGCTAACAGGTATTGTTCCTCTATACTACAGAGCGTATCACATCTCAGCACAACACTGCTGTATCTCTCTATATATTGTATATGATTATTTGTAGTGAATTAGCCTATTTATAAATGTGCTGAACCAGTGATATAAATACATACAGCAGATATAGCTAACAGGTATTGTTCCTCTATACTACAGAGCTTATCCCATCTCAGCACATCACGGCTGTGTCTCTATATATTGTATATGATTATTTGTAGTAAATTAGCCTATTTATAAATGTGCTGAACCAGTGATATAAATACATACAGCAGATATAGCTAACAGGTATTGTTCTTCTATACTACAGAGCTTATCCCATCTCAGCACATCACGGCTGTGTCTCTATATATTGTATATGATTATTTGTAGTAAATTAGCCTATTTATAAATGTGCTGAACCAGTGATATAAATACATACAGCAGATATAGCTAACAGGTATTGTTCCTCTATACTACAGAGCGTATCACATCTCAGAACAAAACTGCTGTATCTAATTCAAATTAATTACATTCTGCTTCATCTGTCTGTATGGGAAATGCTAACCAGAACAGTAAAGCAGTAATTAGAGCCTAAATATTAAGTATTAAGTACAGTATTGATAAACAAAGCAATAATGTCACTAAAGAAAGGACATACTGTACCTGGGTAAACCCTCACTAAGGATGGCAGATGCTATTAATGTGCAGAGGAATTAAAGCCACCCATGGTCTGCCCTGCATTCTCAGGTGACATAAGGAGGTATTTCTATCAGATGACATGGGGAGGTATTTATAGACTGTCAGGTATATGGTGCCTATGCACATGTGAGACGTCTCCTGCCCTATTGTGACCGGAGGCAGATGGGTCCCTCAGCTCCCCTGACATTTGCCCTCAGGGCTGGCATTAGACCTCCTGGTTATTGTCCATAAAAAGGCCATTAATAATGAGTAATTGGCAAGAAGGAATCTCAAGACGAGTAAGAAAATTATTTGTATAAGTCAGAATATTAAAGGGACAAAAATGTTCATCTTTGATTCAGACAGAGCACACAATTATAAAAATAAGTTTCCAATTTACTTATATTATCAAAGTTGATTTGACCCATGTTATTCTTTGTTGTAGAGATACCTAGGTAGGCATCTGAATCACTATATGGCAGGAAATAGTGTTGCCCTCTAGTGCTCTTGTAAAAGGATAACATTTTTGCAAAACTGCTGCCATATTGTGCTCCAGAAATGAGCTGACTCCTAAGCTTATGTCCCTGATTTTCAGCAAAAGATATTAAGAGAACAAAGAAAACTGATAATGGGAGTGAATTCGAAAGATGTTTAAATTTGCTGCTCTATTTGAATCATGAAATAAAAAAATTGGGTTTCATATCACTTTAATAGTTGGAGAAAAAAATCATTAGGAAGAAATGATTAGTAGGTGGCCCTCGTTTTACAACAGTTTCGATTTACAACCATTCCTTCTGGAACCTAACCCCGGCGTAAACTGAGGGCTACCTGTACATTAAAAATAGGCTTGACATTACCTGAAAGTCAAGCTCAGCAGGTCAATACCTGGGTCTTTAGGTGTTTGGAACATCCCTACTATAACATAACTTAAAACGTATGGGCTAATGATGCCAATTGGCCTTATCATAGCTTACAAGCCTCAATCCTTACATCAGACTCCCAGATTTACAAACCAGCTACTACAACACAACACCAGACTTTGTACAGTGAGTGAATGTTGATTCAACATTTACTCACTAAATTTGACTCGCCGCCGTTACATTTCTACTCACCAATATACTGCAAATATATATATATACTACTCCCCAATATACTGTATATATATATATATATATATATATATATATATATATACTACTCACCAAATATACTGTATATATATATATATATATAATACTCACCAATATACTGTATATATATATACTACTCACCAATATACTGTATATATATATATATACTACACACCAATATACTGTATATATATATATATATACTACTCGCCAATATACTGTATATATATATATACTACTCACCAATATACTGTATATATATATAATACTCACCAATATACTGTATATATATATATATATATATATATATATATATATATATATATAATACTCACCAATATACTGTATATATATATATATATATATATATATATATATACTACTCACCAATATACTGTATATATATATATATATATATATATATATATATACTACTCACCAATATACTGTATATATATATATACCACTCACCAATATACTGTATATATATATATATATACTACTCACCAATATACTGTATATATATATATATACTACTCACCAATATACTGTATATATATATATATATACTACTCAGCAATATACTGTATATATATATATATATATATATATATATATATATATATATATATACTACTCACCAATATACTGTATATATATATATACTACTCACCAATATACTGTATATATATATACTACTCACCAATATACTGTATATATATATATATATATATATATATATATAATACTCACCAATATACTGTATATATATATATATATATATATATAAAACTCACCAATATACTGTGTATATATATATATATATATATATATATACTACTCAGCAATATACTGTATATATATATATATATATATATATATACTACTCACCAATATACTGTATATATATATATATATATATATATATATATATATACTACTCACCAATATACTGTATATATATACACTGTGTGCAGAATTATTAGGCAAATGAGTATTTTGACCACATCATCCTCTTTATGCATGTTGTCTTACTCCAAGCTGTATAGGCTCGAAAGCCTGCTACCAATTAAGCATATTAGGTGATGTGCATCTCTGTAATAAGAAGGGGTGTGGTCTAATGACATCAACACCCTATATCAGGTGTGCATAATTATTAGGCAACTTCCTTTCCTTTGGCAAAATGGGTCAAAAGAAGGACTTGACAGGCTCAGAAAAGTCAAAAATAGTGAGATATCTTGCAGAGGGATGCAGCACTCTTAAAATTGCAAAGCTTCTGAAGCGTGATCATCGAACAATCAAACTTTTGTTCAAAATAGTCAACAGGGTCGCAAGAAGCGTGTGGAAAAACCAAGGCGCAAAATAACTGCCCATGAACTGAGAAAAGTCAAGCGTGCAGCTGCCAAGATGCCACTTGCCACCAGTTTGGCCATATTTCAGAGCTGCAACATCACTGGAGTGCCCAAAAGCACAAGGTGTGCAATACTCAGAGACATGGCCAAGGTAAGAAAGGCTGAAAGACGACCACCACTGAACAAGACACACAAGCTGAAACGTCAAGACTGGGCCAAGAAATATCTCAAGACTGATTTTTCTAAGGTTTTATGGACTGATGAAATGAGAGTGAGTCTTGATGGGCCAGATGGATGGGCCCGTGGCTGGATTGGTAAAGGGTAGAGAGCTCCAGTCCGACTCAGACGCCAGCAAGGTGTAGGTGGAGTACTGGTTTGGGCTGGTATCATCAAAGATGAGCTTGTGGGGCCTTTTCGGGTTGAGGATGGAGTCAAGCTCAACTCCCAGTCCTACTGACAGTTTCTGGAAGACACCTTCTTCAAGCAGTGGTACAGGAAGAAGTCTGCATCCTTCAAGAAAAACATGATTTTCATGCAGGACAATGCTCCATCACACGCGTCCAAGTACTCCACAGCGTGGCTGGCAAGAAAGGGTATAAAAGAAGAAAATCTAATGACATGGCCTCCTTGTTCACCTGATCTGAACCCCATTGAGAACCTGTGGTCCATCATCAAATGTGAGATTTACAAGGAGGGAAAACAGTACACCTCTCTGAACAGTGTCTGGGAGGCTGTGGTTGCTGCTGCACGCAATGTTGATGGTGAACAGATCAAAACACTGACAGAATCCATGGATGGCAGGCTTTTGAGTGTCCTTGCAAAGAAAGGTGGCTATATTGGTCACTGATTTGTTTTTGTTTTGTTTTTGAATGTCAGAAATGTATATTTGTGAATGTTGAGATGTTATATTGGTTTCACTGGTAAAAATAAATAATTGAAATGGGTATATATTTGTTTTTTGTTAAGTTGCCTAATAATTATGCACAGTAATAGTCACCTGCACACACAGATATCCCCCTAAAATAGCTATAACTAAAAACAAACTAAAAACTACTTCCAAAACTATTCAGCTTTGATATTAATGAGTTTTTTGGGTTCATTGAGAACATGGTTGTTGTTCAATAATAAAATTAATCCTCAAAAATACAACTTGCCTAATAATTCTGCACTCCCTGTATACTACTCAAACAATGTGTTAGTGCTTAAAGGATATGTGCATATAAAATAAGGGTTCAGTCCCAAACAAGCTTGCTGCAGTATTGAAGTGGTTACTTTCCAAGGATTTCCAGGGAGAAACCTCAGGGAGAAAACAAAAGATATTCTAGAGCTTCACATCAAGCTCTAGATATAAAAGCCCATAGGAGCCCAAATGGAGTGTATGAAGTGAACTCAAGCCAACTCAGGTTGAAACTTCAATAAAATGTAATAGTTAAAACAAGTGAAAATCACAAGGCATTTATAAGAACATAAGCACTGCAAGAGGCCTCCGCTAACAAATGACCATATTGTTACAAACGGTGTCTATTTTATTGCAGAACTTGGCTTAGAAGGTTATTCTCTGCCCAAAAAGTGATGTCACACATTGTATCCGACGTACGTTTCAACAATAACGCTTGGCTTTTTCAAGCATGATCGTCTCTGTCATTGCTGTCTTTTTATATACTTAAAGGGCCATGATACCCAAATGTTAAAACACGTGAAAGAGATGCAGCATAGCTGTAAAAAGCTGACTAGAAAATATCACCTGAACATCTCCATGTAAAAAAGGAAGATGCTTCCCTTCAAAATGTCCTAAGTATTCACACCCCATTGTAAACTACTTTAAGCAGCAAATCAGTATGTCTGTCCCATGACAGGCAAGGTAGTGAGCCTCATGCACACTTCTGTAATTTCCCTATTTAGTTTAAGGAAGTTTACTATGAAACCTGATTCGAGTTAAGTGAAATCTCATGAGATTACAGTAAAAGAGTTCATGACCTCAACACTGCTGATGCTGATTGGCTGCTGTTCATTTCTTCTTTTTTTTTTTTTACCTGCAGCTGGACAGCAGCTGAATTATAACTTTTTACACAGAACTTACTCTGCTGAGCTGAGGAGATTGTGAGGTAAAATATCTTCCTTTTCTACATAGAGATGCTCAGGTGAAATTTTCCTGTAAGCTTTTTACAGTTATACTGCATCAGTTTCAAGTAATTTAGCATATGAGTATTATGTCCCTTTAAATTCACTTCCTATTGGTATCCTGGGAATTTACACAGGGGTTTTTTCTATAGCTGATTAGTTTTGATTTGTTATGTCTTTGAAACTTAATGTTATGGAAAACTCATTGCAAAATATATTTTTGTTATCACTTTATACATAAAGTACATAATTAAAACATTTAAAATCTCATATACATTCATTTCAAACATTAAAATAATTAATATACAACAATATAAGTAAACTAAAATTTTGAATTGTGGGGATCGAACTCTCAAATCCTAAAGATGGAGAAAAGAATCATAGTTCACCAGGCTATTTGTTAGTCACTTGTATGTAGTTAACATATAAAATGTATCACATTCTACCATCTTAAGATTACAAATTGGAGATTTTCTTATTATAATCAACCACCCACTAATTATATAAATAATTGTTGTATACAATCTATTAATAAAAACAATCCATTATTTTAATATTTCAAAGAAATATCCCCTTAATAATAATAGTATTAACTATTCTATACATTTCTCTTGAGTATTGGATTCATAAGAGAATCGAACCTGGGACCTTATATTCTGTGCCCCACACCACAATTTTTTGGGGAAGGAAACAAGAATAGAATAAGAGGGGGGATGACACTGTGGTGGCACAATTAGGAATAGGCATTTTTGTATTGCTTTTTTATGTTGTTTTTCTTTGTAAAAAAAATAAAAACAAAAAAACTTGCATTTGCAAAGTTCTCTCAGACAGGGCATTTTTGCAATCTGTCCTGTTTAAGAGGAATTTGCACATGCCTTTTCTGTGCCTTTAAGAGATTTCTGACATCACCCATTAGTTAGCATGGGGACGTGTAGGCTTAGGTCTTCTAAGCTCCTATTGGCGGAAGCGAGCATGTAGAGGCCTGGTAGAGGTCTGCAAGGAGTCCTATTGGATGAAAGGGGCATGTGGGACGAGGGCCTTGGGGGAGGTCTACACAGAGCTTGTGAGTATCAGACTCATTGCTTCCATGTTATTCAGAAGCTACTTTAGCTTGTGTGGCCGACTTCCCATCTTGGCTTGCTACAGCCTGAGCAAGTGAGCAGTGAGTTTGGCTGTTTAATTGCCACTGGGGACCATACATGGAGGGATCCGATCCACATAGGCAACATTGACAGGCTGCTCAGTATGATACAACAATACAGGTAAGCAGCTGCTATTGTGATTTTTAGGAATCTGTAAAAGGAATCACAAAGAGAGAGGGCGCCTCCTAGGGCAACTATGTTGGAATGATGATAATAACAGATCAGGTAAATGGAATAATACTCACAAAATGAGCAGCACCCATGTGCTAATTGGTACAGGCTGGGGAATCACAGTGACCCAGCTACACTGATCCTGCAGCAGGATGAAGGATCCAGGTAGTCCAGAGGATAAAAAGCACAGGCTTCCAAACCGTGAACAATTTTAAAAGGTAGTTTATTAAAAACACAGGATGTAAACAATTACACCCCAAATAAAACGAATGTTTAAAACAGTTGCAACGTGTTTCTCAGCCAGACTTAAATCCAATTGGCTGATTGAATCAGCCAATAGGATTTTTTCTACCTTAATTCCAATTGGCTGATAGAATTCTATCAGCCAATCGGAATCTAAGGGACGCCATCTTGGATGATGTCACTTAAAGGTACCTTCATTCTGTTTTAGTCGTCGGATAAAAAGGATGCTCCACGTCGGATGCCTTGAAGATGGACCCGCTATGCGCTGGTTGTATGAAGATAGAAGATGCCGTCTGGATGAAGACTTCTGCCCGTCTGGAGGACCACTTCCCCCGGCTTGGATGTCACTGTCTCTAAGCAATTGTTTCACTGTCTCTAAGAAACTGCTCAACTGTCTCTAAGCAATAGTTCCACTGTCTCTAAGAAATTGTTCTACTGTCTCTAAGAAACTGCTCAACTGTCTCTAAGCAATTGTTCCACTGTCTCTAAACAATTGTTCCACTGTCTCTAAGCAATTGTTCCACTGTCTCTAAGCAATTGTTCCACTGTCTCTAAGCAATAGTTCCACTGTCTCTAAGAAATTGTTCCACTGTCTCTAAGAAATTGTTCCACTGTCTCTAAGTAATTGCTCCGCTGTCTCTAAGCAATTGCTCCACTGTCTCTAAGAAATTGTTTCACTGTCTCTAAGCAACTGTTTCACTGTCTCTAAGCAATTGCTCCACTGTCTCTAAGAAATTGTTCCACTGTCTCTAAGCAATTTTTCCACTGTCTCTAAGAAATAGTTTCACTGTCTCTAAGCAATTGCTTCACTATCTCTAATAAATTGTTCCACTGTCTCTAAGAAATTGTTTCACTGTCTTTAAGAAATTGTTTCACTATCTCTACGCAATTGCTCCACTGTCTCTAAGCAATTGTTCCATTGCCTCTAAGCAATTGCTCCACTGTCTTTAAGCAATTGTTCCACTGTCTCTAAACAACTGTTCCTCTGTCTCTAAGCAATTGTTCCATTGTCTCTAAGCAATTGTTCCACTGTCTCTAAGAAACTACTCCACTGTCTCTAAGCAACTGTTCCACTGTCTCTAAGCAACTGTTCCACTGTCTCTAAGAAACTACTCCACTGTCTCTAAGCAACTGTTCCACTGTCTGTAAGCAACTGCTCCACTGTCTCTAAGCAATTGCTCCTTTGTCTCTAAAGAATTGTTCCACTATCTCTAAGAAACTGCTCCACTGTCTCTAAGAAATAGTTTCACTGTCTCTAAGCAATTGTTCCACTGTCTCTAAGAAACTGCTCAACTGTCTCTAAGCAATAGTTCCACTGTCTCTAAGAAATTGTTCCACTGTCTCTAAGAAACTGCTCAACTGTCTCTAAGCAATTGTTCCACTGTCTCTAAACAATTGTTCCACTGTCTCTAAGCAATTGTTCCACTGTCTCTAAGCAATTGTTCCACTGTCTCTAAGCAATAGTTCCACTGTCTCTAAGAAATTGTTCCACTGTCTCTAAGAAATTGTTCCACTGTCTCTAAGTAATTGCTCCGCTGTCTCTAAGCAATTGCTCCACTGTCTCTAAGAAATTGTTTCACTGTCTCTAAGCAACTGTTTCACTGTCTCTAAGCAATTGCTCCACTGTCTCTAAGAAATTGTTCCACTGTCTCTAAGCAATTTTTCCACTGTCTCTAAGAAATAGTTTCACTGTCTCTAAGCAATTGCTTCACTGTCTCTAATAAATTGTTCCACTGTCTCTAAGAAATTGTTTCACTGTCTTTAAGAAATTGTTTCACTATCTCTACGCAATTGCTCCACTGTCTCTAAGAAATTGTTCTACTGTCTCTAAGCAATTGTTCCACTATCTCTAAGCAATTGCTCCACTGTCTCTAAGCAATTGTTTCACTATCTCTAAGCAATTGCTCCACTGTCTCTAAGCAATTGTTTCACTGTCTCTAAACAACTGTTCCACTGTCTCTAAGCAATTGTTCCACTGTCTCTAAGCAATTGTTCCACTATCTCTAAGCAACTACTCCACTGTCTCTAAGCAACTGTTCCACTGTCTCTAAGCAACTGTTCCACTCTCTCTAAGCAACTGCTCCACTGTCTCTAAGCAACTGTTCCACTGTCTCCAAGCAATAGCTCCTTTGTCTCTAAACAATTGTTCCGCTATCTCTAAGAAACTGCTCCACTGTCTCTAAGCAATAGTTCCACTGTCTCTAAGTAATTGTTCCACTATATCTAAGAAACTGCTCCACTGTCTCTAAGCAATTGTTCCACTGTCTCTAAGAAACTGCTCAACTGTCTCTAAGCAATAGTTCCACTTTCTCTAAGAAATTGTTCTACTGTCTCTAAGAAACTGCTCAACTGTCTCTAAGCAATTGCTCCACTGTCTCTAATACAATTGTTCCACTGTCTCTAAGCAATTGTTCCACTGTCTCTAAGCAATTTTTCCAATGTCTCTAAGTAATTGTTCCACTATCTCTAAGAAACTGCTCCACTGTCTCTAAGCAATTTTTCCACTGTCTCTAAGCAATTGTTCCACTGTCTCTAAACAATTGTTCCACTGTCTCTAAGAAATTGTTCCACTGTCTCTAAGAAATTGTTCCACTGTCTCTAAGCAATTTTTCCACTGTCTCTAAGCAATTGTTCCACTGTCTCTAAACAATTGTTCCACTGTCTCTAAGCAATTGTTTCACTGTCTCTAAGCAATTGCTCCACTGTCTCTAAGAAATTGTTCCACTGTCTCTAAACAATTGCTCCACTGTCTCTAAGCAATTGTTCCACTGTCTCTAAGCAATTGTTTCACTGTCTCCAAGCAATTGCTCCACTGTCTCTAAGAAATTTTTCCACTTTCTCTAAGCAATTGCTACACTGTCTCTAGGCAATTGTTCCACTGCCTCTAGCAATTGTTCCACTGTCTCTAAGCAATTGTTCCACTGTCTCTAAGAAATTGCTCCACTGTCTCTAAGCAATTGTTCCACTGTCTCTAAGCAATAGTTCCGCTGTCTCTAAGCAATTGTTGCACTGTCTCTAAGCGATTGTTCCACTGTCTCTAAGCAATTGTTCCACTGTTTCTAAGCAATTGATCCACTGTCTCTAAGCAATTGTTCCACTGTCTCTAAGCAATTGTTCCACTGTCTCTAAGCAATTGTTTCACTGTCTCTAAGCAATTGTTCCACTGTCTCTAAGCAATTGTTCCACTGTCTCTAAGTAACTGTTTAACTTTCTCTAAGAAATTGTTCCACTGTCTCTAAGTAATTGCTCCACTGTCTCTAAGTAATTGCTCCACTGTCTCTAATCAATTGTTCCACTATCTCTAAGAAATTGTTCCACTGTCTCTAAGTAATTGCTCCACTGTCTCTAAGTAATTGCTCCACTGTCTCTAATCAATTGTTCCAATGTCTCTAAGCAATTGTTCCACTGTCTCTAAGCAATTGCTCCACTGTCTCTAAGCAATTGTTCCACTGTCTCTAAGCAATTGTTTCACTGTCTCTAAGCAATTGTTCCACTGTCTCTAAGCAATTGTTACACTGTCTCTAAGCAATTGCTCCACTGTCTCTAAGCAATTGCTCCACTGTCTCTAAGTAATTGTTCCACTGTCTCTAAGCAACTGCTCCACTGTCTCTAAGCAATTGTTCCACTGTCTCTAAGCGATTGTTCCACTGTCTTTAAGCGATTGTTCCACTGTCTCTAAGTAATTGCTCCACTGTCTCTAAGTACTTGCTCCACTGTCTCTAATCAATTGTTCCACTGTCTCTAAGCAATTGTTCCACTGTCTCTAAGAAATTGTTCCACTGTCTCTAAGCAATTGTTCCACTGTCTCTAAGAAATTGTTCCACTGTCTCTAAGTAATTGTTCAACTATCTATAAGAAATTGTTCCACTGTCCCTAAGTAATTGCTCCACTGTCTCTAATCAATTGTTCCACTGTCTCTAAGCAATTGTTCCACCGTCTATAAGCAATTGTTCCACTGTCTCTAAGAAATTGTTCCACTGTCTCTAAGCAATTGTTCCACTGTCTTTAAGCAATTGTTCCACTGTCTCTAAGTAATTGCTCCACTGTCTCTAAGTACTTGCTCCACTGTCTCTAAGTACTTGCTCCACTGTCTCTAATCAATTGTTCCACTGTCTCTAAGCAATTGTTCCACTGTCTCTAAGCAATTGTTCCACTGTCTCTAAGCAATTGATCCACTGTCTCTAAGCAATTGTTCCACTGTCTCTAAGCAATTGTTCCACTGTCTCTAAGAAATTGTTCCACTGTCTCTAAACAATTGTTCCACTGTCTCTAAGAAATTGTTTCACTGTCTATAAGCAATTGTTCCACTGTCGCTAAGCAATTGTTCCACTGTCTCTAAACAATTGTTCCACTGTCTCTAAGCAATTGTTCCACTGTCTCTAAGCAATTGTTCCACTGTCTCTAAACAATTGTTCCACTGTCTCTAAGCAATTGTTTCACTGTCTCTAAGAAATTGCTCCACTGTCTCTAAGAAATTGTTCCACTGTCTCTAAGCAATTGTTTTTACTGTCTCTAAACAATTGTTCCACTGTCTCTAAGCAATTGTTTCACTGTCTCTAAGAAATTGCTCCACTGTCGCTAATAAATTGCTCCACTGTCTCTAAGCAATTGTTCCACTGTCTCTAAGCAATTGCTCCACTATCTCTAAGCAATAGTTCCACTGTCTCTAATCAGTTGTTTGACTGTCTCTAAGCAATTGTTCCACTGTCTCTAAACAATTGTTCCACTGTCTCTAAGCAATTTTTCCACTGTCTCTAAACAATTGTTCCACTGTCTCTAAGCAATTGTTTCACTGTCTCTAAGCAATTGTTCCATTGTCTCTAAGAAATTGTTCCACTGTCTCTAAACAATTGTTCCACTGTCTCTAAGCAATTGTTTCACTGTCTCTAAGCAATTGTTCCACTGTCTCTAAACAATTGTTCCACTGTCTCTAAGCAATTGTTTCACTGTCTCTAAGTAATTGCTCCGCTGTCTCTAAGCAATTGCTCCACTGTCTCTAAGCAATTGTTCCACTGTCTCTAAGCAATTGTTTCACTGTCTCTAAGCAATTGCTCCACTGTCTCTAAGAAATCGTTCCACTGTCTCTAAGAAATTGTTTCACTGTCTCTAACCAATTGCTCCACTGTCTCTAAGAAATTGTTCCACTGTCTCTAAACAATTGTTCCACTGTCTCTAAGAAATTGCTTCACTGTCTCTAAGCAATTGTTTCACTGTCTCTAAGCAATTGCTCCACTGTTTCTATGAAATTGTTCCACTGTCTCTAAGCAATTTTTCCACTGTCTCTAAGAAATAGTTTCACTGTCTCTAAGAAATTGCTTCACTGTCTCTAAGAAATTGTTCCACTGTCTCTAAGAAATTGTTTCACTGTCTCTAAGAAATTGTTTCACTATCTCTAAGCAATTGCTCCACTGTCTCTAAGAAATTGTTCCACTGTCTCTAAGCAATTGTTCCACTATCTCTAAGCAATTGCTCCACTGTCTCTAAGCAATTGTTCCACTGTCTCTAAGCAATTGTTCCACTATCTCTAAGCAATTGTTTCACTGTCTCTAAACAACTGTTCCACTGTCTCTAAGCAATTGTTCCACTGTCTCTAAGCACGTGTTCCACTGTCTCTAAGCACGTGTTCCACTGTCTCTAATCACGTGCTCCACTGTCTCTAAGAAATTGTTCTACTGTCTCTAAGCAATTGTTCCACTGTCTCTAAGCAATTGTTCCACTGTCTCTAAGCAATTGTTCCACTGTCTCTAAGTAATTGTTCAACTATCTCTAAGAAATTGTTCCACTGTCTCTAAGTAATTGCTCCACTGTCTCTAAGTAATTGCTCTTCTGTCTCTAACTAATTGCTCCACTGTCTCTAATGAAATGTTCCACTGTCTCTAAGCAATTGTTCCACTGTCTCTAAGCAATTGCTCCACTGTCTCTAAGCAAATGTTCCACTGTCTCTAAGCAATTGTTCCACTGTCTCTAAGCAATTGTTTCACTGTCTCTAAGCAATTGCTCCACTGTCTCTAAGCAATTGCTCCACTGTCTCTAAGTAATTGTTCCACTGTCTCTAAGCAACTGCTCCACTGTCTCTAAGCAATTGTTCCACTGTCTCTAAGCAATTGTTCCACTGTCTTTAAGCAATTGTTCCACTGTCTCTAAGTAATTGTTCCACTGTCTCTAAGCAATTGTTCCACTGTCTTTAAGCAATTGTTCCACTATCTCTTAGCAACTGCTTCATTGTCTCTAAGCAATTGTTCCACTGTCTCTAAGCAATTGTTCCACAGTCTCTAAGCAATTGTTCCACTGTCTTTAAGCAATTGTTCCGCTGTCTCTAAGTAATTGCTCCACTGTCTCTAAGTACTTGCTCCACTGTCTCTAAGTACTTGCTCCACTGTCTCTAATCAATTGTTCCACTGTCTCTAAGCAATTGTTCCACTGTCTCTAAGCAATTGTTCCACTGTCTCTAAGCAATTGATCCACTGTCTCTAAGCAATTGTTCCACTGTCTCTAAGCAATTGTTCCACTGTCTCTAAGAAATTGTTCCACTGTCTCTAAACAATTGTTCCACTGTCTCTAAGAAATTGTTTCACTGTCTATAAGCAATTGTTCCACTGTCGCTAAGCAATTGTTCCACTGTCTCTAAACAATTGTTCCACTGTCTCTAAGCAATTGTTCCACTGTCTCTAAGCAATTGTTCCACTGTCTCTAAACAATTGTTCCACTGTCTCTAAGCAATTGTTTCACTGTCTCTAAGAAATTGCTCCACTGTCTCTAAGAAATTGTTCCACTGTCTCTAAGCAATTGTTTTTACTGTCTCTAAACAATTGTTCCACTGTCTCTAAGCAATTGTTTCACTGTCTCTAAGAAATTGCTCCACTGTCGCTAATAAATTGCTCCACTGTCTCTAATCAATTGTTCCACTGTCTCTAAGCAATTGCTCCACTATCTCTAAGCAATAGTTCCACTGTCTCTAATCAGTTGTTTGACTGTCTCTAAGCAATTGTTCCACTGTCTCTAAACAATTGTTCCACTGTCTCTAAGCAATTGTTCCACTGTCTCTAAACAATTGTTCCACTGTCTCTAAGCAATTGTTTCACTGTCTCTAAGCAATTGTTCCATTGTCTCTAAGAAATTGTTCCACTGTCTCTAAACAATTGTTCCACTGTCTCTAAGCAATTGTTTCACTGTCTCTAAGCAATTGTTCCACTGTCTCTAAACAATTGTTCCACTGTCTCTAAGCAATTGTTTCACTGTCTCTAAGTAATTGCTCCGCTGTCTCTAAGCAATTGCTCCACTGTCTCTAAGCAATTGTTCCACTGTCTCTAAGCAATTGTTTCACTGTCTCTAAGCAATTGCTCCACTGTCTCTAAGAAATTGTTCCACTGTCTCTAAGAAATTGTTTCACTGTCTCTAACCAATTGCTCCACTGTCTCTAAGAAATTGTTCCACTGTCTCTAAACAATTGTTCCACTGTCTCTAAGAAATTGCTTCACTGTCTCTAAGCAATTGTTTCACTGTCTCTAAGCAATTGCTCCACTGTTTCTAAGAAATTGTTCCACTGTCTCTAAGCACTTTTTCCACTGTCTCTAAGAAATAGTTTCACTGTCTCTAAGAAATTGCTTCACTGTCTCTAAGAAATTGTTCCACTGTCTCTAAGAAATTGTTTCACTGTCTCTAAGAAATTGTTTCACTATCTCTAAGCAATTGCTCCACTGTCTCTAAGAAATTGTTCCACTGTCTCTAAGCAATTGTTCCACTATCTCTAGGCAATTGTTCCACTGTCTCTAAGCAATTGTTCCACTGTCTCTAAGCAATTGTTCCACTGTCTCTAAGCAATTGTTCCACTGTCTTTAAGCAATTGTTCCACTGTCTCTAAGCAATTGCTCCACTGTCTCTAAGCAATTGTTCCACTGTCTCTAAGCAATTGCTCCACTGTCTCTAAGCAATTGCTCCACTGTCTCTAAGAAATTGTTCCACTGTCTCTAAGAAATTGTTTCACTGTCTCTAACCAATTGCTCCACTGTCTCTAAGAAATTGTTCCACTGTCTCTAAACAATTGTTCCACTGTCTCTAAGAAATTGCTTCACTGTCTCTAAGCAATTGTTTCACTGTCTCTAAGCAATTGCTCCACTGTTTCTAAGAAATTGTTCCACTGTCTCTAAGCACTTTTTCCACTGTCTCTAAGAAATAGTTTCACTGTCTCTAAGAAATTGCTTCACTGTCTCTAAGAAATTGTTCCACTGTCTCTAAGAAATTGTTTCACTGTCTCTAAGAAATTGTTTCACTATCTCTAAGCAATTGCTCCACTGTCTCTAAGAAATTGTTCCACTGTCTCTAAGCAATTGTTCCACTATCTCTAAGCAATTGCTCCACTGTCTCTAAGCAATTGTTCCACTGTCTCTAAGCAATTGTTCCACTATCTCTAAGCAATTGTTTCACTGTCTCTAAACAACTGTTCCACTGTCTCTAAGCAATTGTTCCACTGTCTCTAAGCACGTGTTCCACTGTCTCTAAGCACGTGTTCCACTGTCTCTAATCACGTGCTCCACTGTCTCTAAGAAATTGTTCTACTGTCTCTAAGCAATTGTTCCACTGTCTCTAAGCAATTGTTCCACTGTCTCTAAGCAATTGTTCCACTGTCTCTAAGTAATTGTTCAACTATCTCTAAGAAATTGTTCCACTGTCTCTAAGTAATTGCTCCACTGTCTCTAAGTAATTGCTCTTCTGTCTCTAACTAATTGCTCCACTGTCTCTAATGAAATGTTCCACTGTCTCTAAGCAATTGTTCCACTGTCTCTAAGCAATTGCTCCACTGTCTCTAAGCAAATGTTCCACTGTCTCTAAGCAATTGTTCCACTGTCTCTAAGCAATTGTTTCACTGTCTCTAAGCAATTGCTCCACTGTCTCTAAGCAATTGCTCCACTGTCTCTAAGTAATTGTTCCACTGTCTCTAAGCAACTGCTCCACTGTCTCTAAGCAATTGTTCCACTGTCTCTAAGCAATTGTTCCACTGTCTTTAAGCAATTGTTCCACTGTCTCTAAGTAATTGTTCCACTGTCTCTAAGCAATTGTTCCACTGTCTTTAAGCAATTGTTCCACTATCTCTTAGCAACTGCTTCACTGTCTCTAAGCAATTGTTCCACTGTCTCTAAGCAATTGTTCCACTGTCTCTAAGCAATTGTTCCACTGTCTTTAAGCAATTGTTCCGCTGTCTCTAAGTAATTGTTCCACTGTCTCTAAGCAATTGCTCCACTGTCTCTAAGCAATTGTTCCACTGTCTCTAAGCAATTGTTCCACTGTCTCTAAGCAATTGTTTCACTGTCTCTAAGCAATTGTTCCACTGTCTCTAAGCAATTGTTCCACTGTCTCTAAGTAATTGTTCAACTATCTTTAAGAAATTGTTCCACTGTCTCTAAGTAATTGCTCCACTGTCTCTAAGTAATTGCTCCACTGTCTCTAATCAATTGTTCCACTGTCTCTAAGCAATTGTTCCACTGCCTCTAAGAAATTGTTCCACTGTCTCTAAGCAATTGTTCCACTGTCTCTAAGAAATTGTTCCACTGTCTCTAAGCAATT
This sequence comes from Bombina bombina, assembly GCF_027579735.1. Taxonomy (NCBI): domain Eukaryota; kingdom Metazoa; phylum Chordata; class Amphibia; order Anura; family Bombinatoridae; genus Bombina; species Bombina bombina. The sequence continues at coordinate 1,275,643,632 of NC_069501.1, forward strand.
GTTCCACTGTCTCCAAGCAACTGTTCAACTGTCTCTAAGCAATTGCACCACTTTCTCTAAGCAATTGTTCCACTGTCTCTAAGCAATTGTTCCACTGTCTCTAAGCATGTGTTCCACTGTCTCTAAGCAATTGTTTCACTGTCTCTAAGCATGTGTTCCACTGTCTCTAAGCAATTGCTCCACTGTCTCTAAGCAATTCTTCCACTGTTTCTAAGCAATTGCTCCACTGTCTCTAAATAATTGTTCCACTGTCTCTAAGCAATTGTTCCACTGTCTCTAAGCAATTGTACCACTGTATCTAAGCAATTGTTCCACTGTCTCTAAGCAATTGTTCCACTGTCTCTAAGCAATTGTTCCACTGTCTCTAAGCAATTGTTCCACTGTCTCTAAGTAATTGTTCAACTATCTCTAAGAAATTGTTCCACTGTCTCTAAGTAATTGCTCTATTGTCTCTAAGTAATTGATCCACTGTCTCTAAACAATTGTTCCACTATCTCTAAGATATTGTTCCACTGTTTCTAAGTAATTGCTCCACTGTCTCTAAGAAATTGTTCCACTTTCTCTAAGTAATTGCTCCACTGTCTCTAAGTAATTGCTCCACTGTCTCTAATCAATTGTTCCACTGTCTCTAAGCAATTGTTCCACTGTCTCTAAGCAATTGCTCCACTGTCTCTAAGCAATTGTTCCACTGTCTCTAAGCAATTGTTCCACTGTCTCTAAGCAACTGTTCCACTGTCTCTAAGCACGTGTTCCACTGTTTTTAAGCAATTGTTCCAATGTCTCTAAGCAATTGCTCCACTGTCTCTAAGCAATTCTTCCACTGTTTCTAAGCAATTGCTCCACTGTCTCTAAGTAATTGTTCCACTGTCTCTAAGCAATTCTTCCACTGTCTCTAAGCAATTCTTCCACTGTATCTAAGTAATTGTTCCACTGTCTCTAAGCAATTGTTCCACTGTCTCTAAGAAATTATTCCACTGTCTCTAAGCAATTGTTCCACTGTCTCTAAGTAATTGTTCAACTATCTCTAAGAAATTGTTCCACTGTCTCTAAGTAATTGCTCCACTGTCTCTAAGTAATTGCTCCACTGTCTCTAATCAATTGTTCAACTGTCTCTAAGCAATTGTTCCACTGTCTCTAAGAAATTGTTCCACTGCCTCTAAGAAATTGTTCCACTGTCTCTAAGCAATTGTTCCACTGTCTCTAAGCAACTGTTCCACTGTCTCTAAGCAATTGCTTCACTGTCTCTAAGCAATTGTTCCACTGTCTCTAAGCAATTGTTCCACTGTCTCTAAGCAATTGTTCCACTGTCTCTAAGCATGTGTTCCACTGTCTCTAAGCACGTGTTCCACTATCTCTAATCACGTGCTCCACTGTCTCTAAGAAATTGTTCTACTGTCTCTAAGCAATTGTTCCACTGTCTCTAAGCAATTGTTCCACTGTCTCTAAGCAATTGTTCCACTGTCTCTAAGCAACTGTTCCACTGTCTCTAAGCACGTGTTCCACTGTCTCTATGCAATTGTTCCACAGTCTCTAAGCACGTGTTCCACTGTCTCTAATCATGTGCTCCACTGTCTCTAAGAAATTGTTCCACTGTCTCTATGCAATTGTTCCACTGTCTCTAAGCAATTGTTCCACTGTCTCTAAGCAAGGCTTGGGCCAATGCTGTTATCTACTTATTTGTGAATTTGTGTTTTGTCCCCTTCCCACTTACCTTGTCTCTCTAGTCATTTATCCTCTTAAGGCTGATTATTAGTTGTTCATCATCAGGAGAACTCTTCTGTACAAAGGCAATTGGCTTTCTGTATAGTTTAGGTGTAATATTAGTGAGTATATCAAAATATAACTGTTTATATTAAGCAGTTAGATGGAGAATAGAAATGTATATGTCTCTTTAATAATAAGTATTTAGCTAGTACCCAAGCTTATTCATTGCTAAGCCACCTTAAACAAAGAGAAGATATAGCCCCCAATTTATTTTTCTTTACCTGCACATGCGCAAACAAAAACAAATGCTCAAATCTTCGATATGTGTATTAGTTTGTGATTGGATAGCAGCATGTATGGAAGCATCTTGTTAGTGTGTTTGTCTATATATGTATTTATTTAGGGACAGATTACAAGTGGAGCTCGTTAAATAGTTGAAAGCAAACTGTTTTCGCTTGCACGCTAACCCTATGAGTGCAAAGAGCCGAAAATACAATAAAGCTTATGCAATAAAGTGAGCTAACACGACATGAAAATATTATTATTTCCAATGTTCTTCACATAGAAGAATCTGTTCTATGTATTCATAAATACATATTTCTATATATACCTGATGTTTTTGGTACTATATATACTGTATCTATACCTATATATATATATATATATATATATATATATATATATATATATATATATATATATATATATACTGTATATGTGTGTGTGTGTATTAAAAAATACTTAGAACCAAAATTGAAATGTAAAATATTTACAGTATAACACTTAATAAATATGAATATTGAATAAATATGATTTTTCATGTTTTCATCTAATTAACTGCAAAGGGCTACAATGCACATATATATCCAAGTTCAAGCAAACAGTTCTCCAGCCATGAGCAAGGGTAAAAAAAAGAAATTTATTTATCAATACTTAAAAACATATACATAGCATATTATGTTAAAAAGGGCATCAGATCAGGTCTCACGCGTTTCAGCTCTGCTGAGCCGTACTCATAGATCTCTGATCTGGTGCAATGACTGCACAACTTTATGTTAAATGTCATGAGGTTAATTAAAAACACACTTGCCCAATTTAATTGCTGCTTGTTAACCCCTGATATCATTCTTATCCGGTTTGTGGAATATAATTCATGTGGGGTATAAGGGAATGCGTGTATATGTTTACAATATCTTTTTAGGGCTTCTGGAGTCAATTGTAATGTAATGAAAAACAAATCTATCTGCCTATGATTCAATGAATTATACAACTATTAAATTTCCATAAATATATATATGTAATCTATGTGAAACTGGCAGTATAGTAGTTCTTTGTTGTCTTGTTGTGTGCAATACATTAAATGTAAACACAGGAAAGTGTTTAAATGCTGTATGCTCAGGTTAGAACTCATAATTGAATTTTAATCATTCATTTGGGACTATAAGACTAGTATGTTCATTCCCAAAAATTTATGAGTTCAAACCTAGAGTTAAATCCATGTGGAATATTAGTTTTTAGATGGAACATCCAATATACTTCTTTCTTACTGAGTATGTTGTCTAAGTCACCACCCCTTGAATCTAGGGTTATTTTTTCTACTACTGTCCACTTTAGTGATTTTGTGTTCCTGTTATGTTCCTCTATGAAATGTTTCGTTATAGGTAGGAGTTTATCTTCTCTTTGTCTGCTTTTTTCTGTATCTACTGTGATACTAAATAAATGCTCTCTTATACGGTTTCTTATTTCCCTCACCGTTTTACCAATATATTGAAGTTTACAGATATTACACTCTATAAGATACACTTCCCCTTTATCTCTGCAATTTAAGTGTCTATTTATCTGGAATATTTCTCCAGTCATTGTTGATTTAAAGGTGTTTCCTATGTCTGCATGTTTGCAAGCTTTGCAGTCCACACTTGTAGAGTCCTTTAGTTTGTAGCCATGTTGTTCGTTTAGTTGTTTTTAAGTTTGTAGGGGAAACTATGTTCCCTATTGTTTTACCTCTCCTGTATGAGAATAAGCAGTTTTTGTCTATTATTTTTGCTAGGCTGTTGTCGGCCTTCAAAATAGGTAAATGCTTTTTTATTATATTACAAATTTGATTGTACTGTGGTGAATATTGTGTAACAAACTTAATTCTATTACTATCATAACTGGGTTTCTTTTTTGGTTTCGTTTTAATCAAGTCTGCCTGTTGTTTTGTAGACACTGCCATGCGGGCATTTTTAATAGTTTGTTTGTTGTAACCTCTGTCCTTTAATTGTTTATCTAAAGTCTTGGCCTCTTTTAGATAATCTATTTCATTAGAACAGTTTCTTTTTCCTCTGATGTGTTGGCCCTTTGCTATGGCTCTAAATGTTTCTTTAGGGTGATTACTCTTTGCATGCAAAAGTGCATTTTTAGATATTGTTTTTTTGTATATAGTTGTCTCTATTGTACTGCTGATTGTGTTACCTCGCAACGTGAGATCTAAATAGTTAATCTCTCTATTATGTAATTCATGTGTGAATTTAACTCCCATTCTGTTAGCTTCAATATACTTAAGAAAGTTCTCTATTGAGGTATCGTCTCCTTCCCATATTAGAATGAGGTCGTCAATAAATCTGTTGTATAATTTAATATGTTCCTTGAAGGGGTTTCCACCTGCATAGATGTGGCACAGCTCCCACCACCCCATGAATAGTTTGGCGTACGTGGGGGCAAATTTTGCCCCCATAGCTGTGCCACATCTCTGCAGGTAGAACACCCCTCCATATGAAAAATAATTGTGTGTAAGAAGATATTCTATTAATTTCAACAGATATTCCTGAAAAGCCTCCTCTAGGTTACTACGTGTGCGCAAAATTTTTTTTACTGCTTCCAAACCTAGTGTGTGGTATGTTGCTGTAAAGTGACACAACGTCTAATATTAGCCATCTACTTTTGGTGGTCCAAGTCACATTCCTCAGTTTTTGTATCAGATGGGTAGAGTCCCTAAGATAACTGGTCAAATCAAGTACTAAGGGTTGTTGAATGGAATCTACCCACTCTGATATAGGTTCCAATAAGGATCCCATCCCTGAAACTATGGGGCGCCCCCGTACATTTTCCATATTTTTATGTACTTTCGGGAATATGTGAAATACCGGGGTTTTGGATTGTTTGTTAATTAAATAATCATGTGTTGCTTTATTTAGAAAACCATTTACTAAGCCTTCATCCAACAGATGAGACAGTTGAAGCATATAATTTGATTTAGGATCACCTTTTAGAACCAAATAATTGTTAGTGTCATTGAGTTGTCTCATTATTTCTTTATCATAGTCTGTTTTGTTTAATACAACTATGCTTCCCCCTTTATCTGATTTTTTAATGACTATGTTGGCATTCTCTGCTAGTTCTTTTAAAGCCATTCTCTCTTTTCTAGTTAAATTGGTATCATACTGGGGGCTATTGTCTGCATTCAGTTTTTCCAAGTCTTCGACTACTCTTTAAACTGTTCTAAAATAGTACCCCTGGATTGTATTGGGTAAAATGTAGATTTTGATTTAAAGCCTGTATGTGAATTTTTTTCCTCAATGTTTACTTGCTCACTTAAGAGGCTCATTAGTGTCTCTCTAGCACATGAATCCTGAAAATCTAATTGTATTTCTGGTGTGGATTCCTCAGCTGTCAGATTTTCCTCTGTCACTGTTGTTGCTTCTTGTGCATTATGATAATGCTTTTTAAGGGTTAAGTTTCGGACCATCCTATTGACATCAACTATGGTGTTAAATATATTAAATTTCACTGTTGGTACGAAATTCAAACTTCATAATTAAGTACCTTTTCTTGTGTTGTTGTCAATAGGGTGTCCGAAAGATTGATGACTATTGATGTATTGTCTGTTCTAAATTCTTCTTGGCTCTTAATTGATATCTGTTCATTTGCACTTGTCTGATTTTGTTTTCTCCTCCTACGCTTTGTTTTGTAACCGGTATTGTGTCTCTCTGTGTTTGTGGAGGAGCTGTTACTAAAATGTTTTTGGTACTACCTGATGTTTTTGGTACTATATATACTGTATCTTAGCTTGTTAGATCATAGCAGCACTGTGTGTAGTTCCCTAAGTGTGCTAGTTCATAAGTGTAGAGAGAGTTATAACAACGGAGTTATTATATATATTATATATATTATATATGGATATTAACAATATAGAACAGTGACTGGTATATAATTGGAACATAATTGGAACTTTTAATCCTGCTTACACTGCTGTCTCTCCTCTCTCATCAGGTATGTGCTTAACAAGGACTCCATTTTAAACTGCAACACATATTAGAACTGCATATTTTACCCACCAAACTTTATATCTCTCTGGTATGTGCTTAAGGACTCCATTTTAACCCTGCAACACATATTAGAACTGCATATTTTACCCACCAAACTTTATATCTCTCTGGTATGCTGTATTACCTTTTTAAAAAAAGCTTTCTTTTCTGTGTCTCCCATTTTGATAAAAAAGGTGCCATTTGCAATGTTTGTTTAGGCCTTGTTTGATGCTGCTCTAATTTATGACCTATGCTAATTAGGATCATGTGACTGTTATTACCTTTAAATTGAATATCCCCAGCTTGTAACATCAAGCTTAGCTTGTTAGATCATAGCAGCACTGTGTGTAGTTCCCTAAGTGTGCTAGTTCATAAGTGTAGAGAGAGTTATAACAACGGAGTTAAGTGTGCTAGTTCATAAGTGTAGAGAGAGTTATAACAACGGAGTTAAGTGTGCTAGTTCATAAGTGTAGAGAGAGTTATAACAACGGAGTTAAGTGTGCTAGTTCATAAGTGTAGAGAGAGTTATAACAACGGAGTTAAGTGTGCTAGTTCATAAGTGTAGAGAGAGTTATAACAACGGAGTTAAGTGTGCTAGTTCATAAGTGTAGAGAGAGTTATAACAACGGAGTTAAGTGTGCTAGTTCATAAGTGTAGAGAGAATTATAACAACGGAGTTAAGAGTGCTAGTTCATAAGTGTAGAGAGAATTATAACAACGGAGTTAAGTGTGCTAGTTCATAAGTGTAGAGAGAATTATAACAACAGAGTTAAGTGTGCTAGTTCATAAGTGTAGAGAGAGTTATAACAACGGAGTTAAGTGTGCTAGTTCATAAGTGTAGAGAGAATTATAACAACGGAGTTAAGTGTGCTAGTTCATAAGTGTAGAGAGAGTTATAACAACGGAGTTAGACAAAGGAGTGGACAACAGAAATAAGTACTATCAAATTCCAACAATTAAATGCAAACATGCTACACTTTCTAATCTCTGCTTTAACCTTTTCCTCCCTTCTCTTTAAAGTCACAACTCTTCCATTCACAAACAGCACTCAGAACATTCATATTTCTCATTCCCTTCTACCTTCCCCCCTCTACAACACACATTAACTTTATTCCTATCTCACATCCCTCAGCCAGCCATGCTTTACTGATCCTAAACTTAAACACTCACATAAGACACATTCTCATCTCCTTTCACTCACCATCTTTCTTCTTCTTGCAGCTGGGGATGTCTCGCATAACTCAGGTCCACCCTCTGCTTCCCTCAGATCACTACCCCAAATGTCACCTCATACACCTTGCACACGTAACCCTCTAAACCTCATTAACTGCACCTCTATTAGTACACCCCAATTCTCGTGTGCCCTTTGGAATGCACGCTTGGTATGCAATAAGCTTACATCTATTCACGACCTATTTATTTCACGTGCACTTAACCTGTTAGCCCTCACTGAAACTTGGCTTTCCTCCTCTAACACAACTGCTGTAGCCTCTCTGTCCTATGGCGGCCTGCACTTCAGTCACACTCCCAGGCCTGGAGACAAACAAGGAGGAGGAGTAGGAATTCTCCTGTCTCCTCACAGTACCTTTCACTGCATTCCTTCACCCCCCTCTCTTTCCTTCTCATCTTTTGAAGTTCACGCTATCCGCCTCTTCTCCCCTATAGCTCTTCGTGTTGCAGTTGTCTATCGGCCCCCTGGCCCAGCATCACAATTTCTGGACCACTTTGAAGCCTGGCTTCCACATTTTCTCTCTTCTAATGTCCCCTCTCTCATCTTAGGGGACTTCAACATACCCCTTGATAAGCCTAACACACCTGCTGCCTCTAAACTTCTATCCCTTACCACCTCTTTAGGCCTGTCCCAGTAGACAACATCTCCAACACACTGTGAAGGCAACTCCATAGACCTGGTCTTCACAAATCTCTGTGCTGTTTCCAACTCCCTTAACTTTCCGTTTCCTCTCTCTGACCACCATCTATTAACTTTCTCTCTCACTCTACATGCTAAATCTTTGCAAGCCCCCAAAAAACTGCTACCTCACAGGAATTTAAATGACTTGGATCTCACAGACTTTTCCACTCAACTGAGTCCTCTGCTCTCTGACATTTCATCCCTCTCTTGTCCAACCCTCGTGACTCTACAGTATAATTCGGCACTAAAATCAACACTTGACAAAACTGCACCCTCCACTCTTCGACGTACATCAATCACTCGACGGCAACCGTGGCACACTAAACAGACCAGATATCTTCAGCGATGCTCACGGGCCACTGAACGGCAGTGGAGGAAATCACACACCTTTGCTGATTTCCAACATTATAAATTCACCCTTAAGTCCTACAGCTCTGCGCTCAGCCTGGCAAAACAAGTCTATTTCTCCTCTCTCGTGTCATCTCACGCATCCAACCCCAGAAAGCTGTTCTCAACCTTTAACTCCCTTCTACGTCTGCCTGCCCCCCCTGCCCACTACCAACCTCACTGCTCAAATTATTGCTGATCACTTCAAAAATAAAATTGACACCATTAGAAAAGAGATCTGCACCTCACACCCCGCAAACCCAGCGATCCTACCCACCCCTTCTATTAACAAAAATCTATGCTATTTCCCTCCTGTAACAGAGGAAGAAGTCTCTGCACTCCTATCCTAGGCTCATCTCACAACCTGCCCACTTGACCCTATTCCTTCACGACTTATTCCCCCTCTCTCTGCTTCACTAACCCCTACCCTAACTCATCTCTTTAACCAATCCTCACTACTGGCACATTTCCTGACACATTCAAGCATGCTTCAAGAGAATAAAGAAAAATTGATAATAGGAGTAAATGAGAAAGTTTCTTAAAATGTCATGCTCTATCTGAATCATGAAAGAAAACATTTGGGTTCAGTGTCCCTTTAAGCATATCATGGAGTTAATCACAATCTTTTGGAAATAAATATTAAATAGTTTATCCATGAAAATACCCATATATTGATGGTGGTTTTCTGATTATTTGTTAAGTTTTTCAAATGGATTTTTATTGACTCCCATGTTCTTACCATAAGTTAGAGACACTCAAGTCAAAATTAAACTTTAATGATTCAGATAGAGCAGGTAATTTTGAACAACTTTCCAATTTACTTCCATTAAGAAAATGTGCACAGTCTTTTTATTTACACTTTTTGAGTCACCAAGTCCTACTGAGCATGTGCAAGAATTCACAGAATATACGTATATGAATTTGTGATTGGCTGATGACTGTCACATAGTACAGGGGGAGTGGAAATATACATAACTTGCATTATATTTTAATGTTATATTGTAAACTTATGTAAGCAGAGACCTGTGGTTGTCAGTGATAACCACTCATCTAATACTTTTCTCTTGCTTGAAATAAAAAATCACAATAATCTTTTCTTGAATTTCCTTGGTTTTTACTCCGTAAATGATTGGGTTGCACATTGGTGGAATAAGAATATAAAGATTAGCGAATGTAATATGAACTGACGGTGAGATGTTGTGACCAAACCTGTGTGAGAAGAAGGAAAACAGAGCTGGGACATAAGATATTAGGATGACACAGATATGAGAGCCACAAGTACTAGCTGCCTTGTGTCGAGCTTCATTTGAGGAAAGTCTCATGACAGCCCTAACTATGACGGTGTATGATAAAGTCACACACACTGAGTCAACAGCGATAACCAGTAACGCAGCTATCAGCCCATACACCTGGTTTATGGTTGTATCAGAACAGGCTATCTTTACTACGGCCATATGCTCACAGTACGTATGATAAATTACATTGGTCCTGCAGTAGGACAACCTTTTGATGAGCAACACACAAGGAGTCATAAGGAAAGAACCTCTAAGTATAGCCAAAACACCAATTGTAACTATTCTCTTGTTAGTAAGTATTGAATTGTATCTCAGGGGATGACATATAGCAACATAGCGGTCAAATGCCATGGCCAATAAGACTGTAGACTCCATCATGGATAGGGCATGAATGAAGAACATTTGAGTGAGGCAAGCATCAAATATAATTTTGCTGGAATTGAACCAAAATATCCAGAGAATTTTAGGTGTAGTGGTTGAAGATGCCACAAGATCTATGATTGACAACATGGAAAGAAATAGATACATTGGCTTGTGAAGACTTTCTTCTGATAAAATAACATACAGCATGACTATATTTCCAAATACGGTGATAAGATACATGATGCAAACAGGTATAGAGATCCAGATCTGCTTGTCTTCCAGTCCAGGAATACCAACAAGGATGAAGTTTTCTGGTCTCATGAAGCTCTTGTTGAGTTCAAGCATTGAGGAGATTTAAGTGTATCTCTGACAATAAAACAAAATACACAGTTAATAAAATAGTACAGTCCATTACCTATAACATTTCATACTAATTCCACAATGAACTAAAGCTCTCAGTTCCGGTGAGATGATCTAAGATATCTTGTCCATACAGTGAGGTCTCAAAAAAGACAACTAAATTATGCACCAACCATACAGGATATATTGAAACTAATAAGAAATAATTCTACTACACACACACATATATATATAAATACAATAATAATTATTTATTTATACTTTCCACAATTAAACTTATATAACTATAATAAAGTAATTAGAATTAAAAACATATATATGAGATGTGGATTTTCAAGTGATACTAACTACACATCTGCTATAAAAATAAACATTTGATTTGTGGAAACAATGGCCCCCTGAACAATAATTTTTATTTGGATGAAACACTTCACAAGTTCTACACAAACATTTTACATTAAATGCAGAAATAAAACTAAGACTTGAAAAAACACTAACACTGCCTCAGGATAATACCCAGAAAAGGACAGAAACAAAGGAACCCATTCACCACTCTCATTTCCAGATCTCCTGGTGGCTTAGGTTACCCAAATTGTAAGTATGAATATCCCAGTACATTAGTTTAAATAACATGCAATATGAGAGCCCTTGCATTCACATAGCTAGTAAACATGGCGGCTTCTGTTATTACTGGTCTTAATAGGATTGCTGGAGGGCTAAGCCAGAGAACACAGGAAATAAACTGACTGGCCTCTCATTAATGGTCCTATTCTCAAAAGCTTTCCAGCTTGGAGTAAAATCATTGTGCAGGCTACAAAGGGCAAAACTCACTGCAGATTCTATGACAAGGGGTGAAGCCTTGAAGTCCAAGAGAAATGAGGGGTGCCACTCATAGAAACTAATGAAGCTCTCTGGGATAGAAAATCTAACAGGGAAGAGTGATATTAACAGGAAAACACCTGGCACTGATACAAAGAGGCCTATTTATCAAAGGTCTTGTGTACCTGATTCGACAGTGCGGATCAGGTCCGTAAGACCTCGCTAAATGCGGAGAGCAATACGCTCTCTGTATTCAGCATTGCAACAGCAGCTCACAAGAGCGGCTTGTGCAACGCCACCCCCTGCAGACTCGTGGCCAATCAGCCACCAGCAGGGAGGTGTCAATCAACCCGATCGTACTTGATTGGGTTGAATTGTGGCGATTCCTGTCCGCCTGCTCAAAGCAGGCGGACAGGGTTATGGAGCAATGGTCTTTAGACCGCTGCTTCATAACTGCTGTTTCTGGTGAGTCTGAAGACACACCAGAAACACGGGCCCTCAAGCTCCATGCGGAGCTTGATAAATGGGCCTCAAAGTCTCAGTTTGTAACAAATACAAATTAAACAGAAATGTTTTCACTACTGTTTCACTTGTATTTGTGTCCAGGTTAACACACATTACTTTTCTGTTAGGTAACAGTATTGTGAATTTTAATTAAACTTCACCTGCATGACATCGACAAGATACAATAAATCAGTGACATCTGCAGGTGTAAAAAGCAGCGTTAAGCTCCTAACGCAGCCCCATTGTTTCCTATGGGGAAACACTTTCTAAGTCTGCACCAAATACCCTTACATGAACCCCGAGTCTAAACACCCCTAACCTTACACTTATTAACCCCTAATCTGCCACCCCCGCTATCGCTGACACCTGCATTACACAATTAACCCCTAATCTGCCGCTCCGGACACCGCCGCAACCTACATTATACCTATGTACCCCTAATCTGCTGCCCCTAACATCGCAGACACCTATATTTATTAACCCCTAATCTGCCCCCCCCCAACGTCGCCGCTACCTTACCTACACTTATTAACCCCTAATCTGCCGACCGGACCTCACCGCTACTCTAATAAAGTTATTAACCCCTAAACCGCCGCACTCCCGCATTGCAAACCCGATAATAAATAGTATTAACCCCTAATCTGCCCTCCCTTACATCGCCGCCACCTAACTTCAAGTATTAACCCCTAATCTGCTGACCGGACCTCGCCACTACTCTAATAAATGTAGTAACCCCTAAAGCTAAGTCTAACCCTAACCCTAACACCCCCCTAAGTTAAATATAATTTTAATCTAAAAAAAAAAATTAAATCTTATTTGCTTAAGTATTCCTATTTAAAACTAAATACTTACCTGTAAAATAAACCCTAATATAGCTACAATATAACGAATAATTATATTGTAGCTATTTTAGGATTTATATTTATTTTACAGGCAATTTTGTATTTATTTTAACTAGGTACAATAGCTATTAAATAGTTATTTACTATTTAATAGCTACCTAGTTAAAATAATTACAAAATTACCTGTAAAATAAATCCTAACCTAAGTTACAATTAAACCTAACACTACACTATAATTAAATAAATTAAATAAATTACCTACAATTACCTACAATTAAATAAACTAAACTAAATTACAAAAACAAACAAACACTAAATTACAAAAAATAAAAAAAGATTACAAGAATTTTAAGCTAATTACACCTACTCTAAGCTCCCTAATAAAATAACAAAGCCCCCCAAAATAAAAAAAATTCCCTACCCTAATCTAAATTACAAAAGTTAACCAGCCCTTAAAATGGCTTTTTGTGGGGCATGCCCCAAAGTAATCAGCTCTTTTGCCTGTAAAAAAAAAACACAGTACCACCCCCCAACATTACAACCCACCACCCACATACCCCTACTCTAACCCAAACCCCCCTTAAATAAACCTAACACTACCCCCCTGAAGATCTCCCTACCTTGAGTCATCTTCACCCAACCGGGCCGAAGTCTTCATCCGATGGGGCAGAAGAGGACATCCAGACTGGCAGAAGTCTTCATCCTATCCGGGCAGAAGAGGACATCCGACCGACAGACATCTTCATTCAAGCGGCATCTTCTATCTTCATCCATCCGGCGAGGAGCGGCTCCATCTTCAAGACCTCCGGCGTGGAACATACTTCTTCACCGACGACTAGACAACGAAGGACGGTTCCTTTAAATGATGTCATCAAAGATGGCGTCCCTCGAATTCCGATTGGCTGATAGGATTCTATCAGCCAATCGGAATTAAGGTAGGAAATCAGTCAATCATATTCAAGTTCAATCCGATTGGCTGATCCAATTGCCAATCAGATTGAGCTTGCATTCTATTGGCATTCTATTGGATCAGCCAATCGGATTGAACTTGAATCTGATTGGCTGATTCAATCAGCCAATGAGATTTTTCCTACCTTAATTCTGATTGGCTGATAGAATCCTATCAGCCAATCGGAATTTGAGGGATGCCATCTTTGATGAAATCATTTAAAGGAACCGTCATTCGTCATCTAGTCGTCGGTGAAGAAGGATGTTCCGCGCCGGAGGTCTTGAAGATGGAGCCGCTCCTCGTCGGATGGATGAAGATAGAAGATGCTGCTTGGATGAAGATGTCTGGCGGTCCGGATGTCCTCTTCTGCCCGGATATGACCCCTTAATGCTGCTTTTGACGGCTACCGCATAACTCTAAATCTAGGCGAGTGTTTTTATGAGTGTAACTGTACTGTGTAATGTATATTTATTAGACAGTGTTATTATGAGTGTAACTAACTGTATTGAGTAATGTATATTTATTAGAGAGTGTTAATATGAGTGTAACTGTACTGTGTAATGTATATTTAATAGACAGTGTTAATATGAGTGTAACTGTACTGTGTAATGTATATTTATAAGACAGTATTATTATGTGTGTAACTAACTGTATTGAGTAATGTATATTTATTAGACAGTGTTAATATGAGTGTAACTGTACTGTGTAATGTATATTTAATATACAGTGTTAATATGAGTGTAACTGTACTGTGTAATGTATATTTATTAGACAGTGTTAATATGAGTGTAACTGTACTGTGTAATGTATATTTATTAGACAGTGTTAATATGAGTGTAACTGTACTGTGTAATGTATATTTATTAGACAGTGTTAATATGAGTGTAATTGTACTGTGTAATGTATATTTATTAGACAGTGTTAATATGAGTGTAACTGTACTATGTAATGTATATTTTTTAGACAGTGTTATTATGAGTGTAACTGAACTATGTAATGTTAATTTATTAGACATTATTAATATGAGTGTAACTGTACTATGTAATGTATATTTATTAGACAGTGTTAATATGAGTGTAACTGTACTATGTAATGTATATTTATTAGATAGTGTTAATATGTGTGTAACTGTACTGTGTAATGTATATTTATTAGACAGGGTTATTATGAGTGTAACTGTACTGTGTAATGTATATTTATTAGACAGTGTTAATATGAGTGTAACTGTACTATGTAATGTATATTTATTAGACAGTGTTAATATGAGTATAACTGTACTGTGTAATGTATATTTATTAGACAGTGTTATTTTGAGTGTAACTGTACTATGTAATGTATATTTATTAGACAGTGTTAATATGTGTGTAACTGTACTGTGTAATGTATATTTATTAGACAGGGTTATTATGAGTGTAACTGTACTGTGTAATGTATATTTATTAGACAGTGTTATTATGAGTGTATTATTATCGGTTATTTGTAGAGCGCCAACAGATTCCGCAGCGTTGTAAACAGAGGGTAGTACAACAAAGCAATTAAAGGGATCAAAAATGGGTAGAGAGCCCTGCCAAGAGTTGCACTGTTGTAATCAGCTCTTAAGAAAGTGATCTACAAACAGCTGGACTTAAGGGGGTTCAGGGGATAGCAATGGAGGAGTGGAACTGGTATAAAGAAAGGTTAGCGTAGGTTGTATGCATCCCTGAACAGTAGAGTCTTTAGGGAGCGCTTGAAGCTTTCAAAACTAGGGGAGAGTCTTGTGGGGCGAGGCAGAGAGTTCCACAAGATGGGAGATAGTCTGGAGAAGTCCTGTAAACGGGAGTGCGATGAGGTAACCAGAGACTGCACTGCGTAATGTATATTTAATAGACAGTGTTCATATGAGTGTAACTGTACTGTGTAATGTATATTATTAGACAGTGTTAATATGAGTGTAACTGTACTGTGTAATTTATATTTATTAGACAGTGTTAATATGAGTGTAACTGTACTGTGTAATGTATATTTATTAGACAATGGTATTATGTGTGTAACTGTACGGTGTAATGTATATTTATTAGATAGTGTTAATATAAGTGTAACTGTACTGTGTAATGTATATTTATTAGACAGTGTTAATATAAGTGTAACTGTACTGTGTAATGTATGTTTATTAGACAGTGTTAATATGAGTGTAACTGTACTGTGTAATGTATATTTATTAGACAGTGTTATTATGAGTGTAACTGTACTGTGTAATGTATATTTATTAGACAGTGTTAATATGAGTGTAACTGTACTGTGTAATGTATATTTATTAGACAGTGTTAATATGAGTGTAACTGTACTATGTAATGTATATTTATTAGACAGTGTTAATATGAGTGTAACTGTACTATGTAATGTATATTTATTTGACAGTGTTAACATAAGTGTAACTGTACTATGTCATGTATATTTAATAGACAGTGTTAATATGATTGTAACTGTACTGTGTAATGTATATTTAATAGACAGTGTTAATATGAGTGTAACTGTACTGTGTAATGTATATTTATTAGACAGTGTTAATATGAGTGTAACTGTACTATGTAATGTATATTTATTAGACAGTGATAATATGAGTGTAACTGTACTATGTAATGTATATTTATCATTTATAAGACAGTGTTATTATGAGTGTAACTGTCCGGTGTAATGTATAGTTATTAGACAGTGTTATAATAAGTGTAACTGTACTGTGTAATGCATATTTATTAGATAGTATTAATATGAGTGTAACTGTACTGTGTAATGTATATTTATTACACAGTGTTAATATGAGTGTAACTGTACTGTCGTAATGTATATTTATTAGACAGTGTTAATATGAGTGTAACTGTACTGTGTAATGTATATTTATTAGACAGTGTTAATATGAGTGTAACTGTACTATGTAATGTATATTTTTTAGACAGTGTTATTATGAGTGTAACTGAACTATGTAATGTTAATTTATTAGACAGTGTTAATATGAGGGTAACTGTACTATGTAATGTATATTTATTAGACAGGGTTATTATGTGTGTAACTGTACTGTGTAATGTATATTTATTAGACAGTGTTAATATGTGTGTAACTGTACTGTGTAATGTATATTTATTAGACAGGGTTATTATGAGTGTAACTGTACTGTGTAATGTATATTTATTAGATAGTGTTATTATAAGTGTAACTGTACTATGTAATGTATATTTATTAGACAGTGTTAATATGAGTGTACTGTACTATGTAATGTATATTTATTAGACAGTGTTAATATGAGTGTAACTGTACTATGTAATGAATATTTATTAGACAGTGTTAATATGAGTGTAACTGTACTGTGTAATGTATATTTATTAGACAGTGTTATTATGTGTGTAACTGTACTGTGTAATGTATATTTATCAGACAGTGTTAATATGAGTGTAACTGTACTATGTAATGTATATTTATTAGACAGTGTTAATATGTGTGTAACTGTACTGTGTAATGTATATTTATTAGACAGGGTTATTATGAGTGTAACTGTACTGTGTAATGTATATTTATTAGACAGTGTTATTATGAGTGTATTATTATCGGTTATTTGTAGAGCACCAACAGATTCCGCAGCGTTGTAAACAGAGGGTAGTACAACAAAGCAATTAAAGGGATCAAAAATGGGTAGAGAGTCCTGCCAAAAGTTGCACTGTTGTAATCAGCTCTTAAGAAAGTGATCTACAAACAGCTGGACTTAAGGGGGTTCAGGGGATAGCAATGGAGGAGTGGAACTGGTATAAAGAAAGGTTAGCGTAGGTTGTATGCATCCCTGAACAGTAGAGTCTTTAGGGAGCGCTTGAAGCTTTCAAAACTAGGGGAGAGTCTTGTGGGGCGAGGCAGAGAGTTCCACAAGATGGGAGCTAGTCTGGAGAAGTCCTGTAAACGGGAGTGCGATGAGGTAACCAGAGACTGCACTGCGTAATGTATATTTAATAGACAGTGTTCATATGAGTGTAACTGTACTGTGTAATGTATATTTATTAGACAGTGTTAATATGAGTGTAACTGTACTGTGTAATGTATATTTATTAGACAGTGTTAATATGAGTGTAACTGTACTATGTAATGTATATTTATTAGACCGTGTTATTATGAGTGTAATTGTACTATGTAATGTATATTTATTAGACAGTGTTAATATGAGTGTAACTGTACTATGTAATGTATATTTATTAGACAGTGTTAATATGAGTGTAACTGTACTTTGTAATGTATATTTATTAGACAGTGTTATTATGAGTGTAACTGTACTGTGTAATGTATATTTATCAGACAGTGTTCATATGAGTGTAACTGTACTGTGTAATGTATATTTATTAGACAGTGTTAATATGAGTGTAACTGTACTATGTAATGTATATTTATTAGACAGTGTTAATATGTGTGTAACTGTACTATGTAATGTATATTTATTTGACAGTGTTAATATAAGTGTAACTGTACTATGTAATGTATATTTATTAGACAGTGTTAATATGAGTGTAACTGTACTATGTCATGTATATTTAATAGACAGTGTTAATATGATTGTAACTGTACTGTGTAATGTATATTTAATAGACAGTGTTAATATGAGTGTAACTGTACTGTGTAATGTATATTTATTAGACAGTGTTAATATGAGTGTAACTGTACTATGTAATGTATATTTATTAGACAGTGATAATATGAGTGTAACTGTACTATGTAATGTATATTTATTATTTATAAGACAGTGTTATTATGAGTGTAACTGTCTGGTGTAATGTATAGTTATTAGACAGTGTTATAATAAGTGTAACTGTACTGTGTAATGCATATTTATTAGATAGTATTAATATGAGTGTAACTGTACTGTGTAATGTATATTTATTACACAGTGTTAATATGAGTGTAACTGTACTGTCGTAATGTATATTTATTAGACAGTGTTAATATGAGTTTAACTGTACTGTGTAATGTATATTTATTAGACAGTGTTAATATGAGTGTAACTGTACTATGTAATGTATATTTTTTAGACAGTGTTATTATGAGTGTAACTGAACTATGTAATGTTAATTTATTAGACAGTGTTAATATGAGTGTAACTGTACTATGTAATGTATATTTATTAGACAGGGTTATTATGTGTGTAACTGTACTGTGTAATGTATATTTATTAGACAGTGTTAATATGTGTGTAACTGTACTGTGTAATGTATATTTATTAGACAGGGTTATTATGAGTGTAACTGTACTGTGTAATGTATATTTATTAGACAGTGTTATTATAAGTGTAACTGTACTATGTAATGTATATTTATTAGACAGTGTTAATATGAGTGTACTGTACTATGTAATGTATATTTATTAGACAGTGTTAATATGAGTGTAACTGTACTATGTAATGTATATTTATTAGACAGTGTTAATATGAGTGTAACTGTACTGTGTAATGTATATTTATTAGACAGTGTTATTATGTGTGTAACTGTACTGTGTAATGTATATTTATCAGACAGTGTTAATATGAGTGTAACTGTACTATGTAATGTATATTTATTAGACAGTGTTAATATGTGTGTAACTGTACTGTGTAATGTATATTTATTAGACAGGGTTATTATGAGTGTAACTGTACTGTGTAATGTATATTTATTAGACAGTGTTATTATGAGTGTATTATTATCGGTTATTTGTAGAGCACCAACAGATTCCGCAGCGTTGTAAACAGAGGGTAGTACAACAAAGCAATTAAAGGGATCAAAAATGGGTAGAGAGCCCTGCCAAGAGTTGCACTGTTGTAATCAGCTCTTAAGAAGGTGATCTACAAACAGCTGGACTTAAGGGGGTTCAGGGGATAGCAATGGAGGAGTGGAACTGGTATAAAGAAAGGTTAGCGTAGGTTGTATGCATCCCTGAACCGTAGAATCTTTAGGGAGCACTTGAAGCTTTCAAAACTAGGGGAGAGTCTTGTGGGGCGAGGCAGAGAGTTCCACAAGATGGGAGCCAGTCTGGAGAAGTCCTGTAAACGGGAGTGCGATGAGGTAACCAGAGACTGCACTGTGTAATGTATATTTAATAGACAGTGTTAATATGAGTGTAACTGTACTGTGTAATGTATATTTATTAGACAGTGTTAATATGAGTGTAACTGTACTATGTAATGTATATTTATTAGATAGTGTTAATATGAGTGTAACTGTACTTTGTAATGTATATTTATTAGACAGTGTTATTATGAGTGTAACTGTACTGTGTAATGTATATTTATTAGACAGTGTTATTATGAGTGTAACTGTACTATGTAATGTATATTTATTAGACAGTGTTAATATGTGTGTAACTGTACTATGTAATGTATATTTATTAGACATAACTGTACTATGTAATGTATATTTATTAGACAGTATTAATATAAGTGTAACTGTACTGTGTAATGTATATTTATTAGACCGTGTTATTATGATTTTAATTGTACTATGTAATGTATATTTATTAGACAGTGTTAATATGAGTGTAACTGTACTATGTAATGTATATTTATTTGACAGTGTTAATATGAGTGTAACTGTACCGTGTAATGTATATTTATTAGACAGTATTAATATAAGTGTAACTGTACTGTGTAATGTATATTTATTAGTCAGTATTAATATAAGTGTAACTGTACTGTGTAATGTATATTTATTAGACAATATTAATATAAGTGTAACTGTACCGTGTAATGTATATTTATTAGACAGTATTAATATAAGTGTAACTGTACTGTGTTATGAATATATTTAATAGACAGTGTTAATATGAGTGTAACTGTACTATGTAATGTATATTTATTAGACAGTGTTAATATGAGTGTAACTGTACTGTGTAATGTATATTTATTAGACAGTATTAATATAAGTGTAACTGTACTGTGTAATGTATATTTAATAGACAGTGTTAATATGAGTGTAACTGTACCGTGTAATGTATATTTATTAGACAGTATTAATATGAGTGTAACTGTACCGTGTAATGTATATTTATTAGACAGTATTAATATAAGTGTAACTGTACTGTGTAATGTATATTTATTAGACAGTATAAATATAAGTGTAACTGTACTGTGTAATGTATATTTATTAGACAGTATTAATATAAGTGTAACTGTACTGTGTAATGTATATTTATTAAACAGTATTAATATAAGTGTAACTGTACTGTGTAATGTATATTTATTAGACAGTATTAATATAAGTGTAACTGTACCGTGTAATGTATATTTATTAGACAGTGTTAATATAAGTGTAACTGTACTATGTAATGTATATTTATAAGACAGTGTTAATATGAGTGTAACTGTACTATGTAATGTATATTTATTAGACAGTGTTAATATGAGTGTAACTGTACTATGTAATGTATATTTATTAGACAGTGTTAATATGAGTGTAACTGTACTGTGTAATGTGAAATGTATATTTATTAGACAGTGTTAATATGAGTGTAACTGTACTGTGTAATGTATATTTATTAGACAGTGTTAATATGAGTGTAACTGTACTGTGTAATGCATATTTATTAGACAGTGTTAATATGTGTGTAACTGTACTATGTAATGTATATTTATTAGACAGTGTTAATATGAGTGTAACTGTACTGTGTAATGTATATTTATCAGACAGTGTTAATATGAGTGTAACTGAACTATGTAATGTTAATTTATTAGACAGTGTTAATATGAGTGTAACTGTACTATGTAATGTATATTTATTAGACAGGGTTAATATGAGTGTAACTGTACTGTGTAATGTATTTTTATTAGACAGTGTTAATATGAGTGTAACTGTACTGTGTAATGTATATTTATTAGACAGTGTTAATATGTGTGTAACTGTACTGTGTAATGTATATTTATTAGACAGTGTTAATATGAGTGTAACTGTACTGTGTAATGCATATTTATTAGACAGTGTTAATATGAGTGTTACTGTACTGTGTAATGTACATTTATTAGACAGTGTTATTATGAGTGTAACTGTACTGTGTAATGTATATTTATTAGACTGTGTTATTATGTGTGTAACTGTACTATGTAATGTATATTTATTAGACAGTGTTAATATGTGTGTAACTGTACTGTGTAATGTATATTTATTAGACAGTGTTACTATGAGTGTAACTGTACTGTGTAATGTATATTTATTAGACAGTGTTACTATGAGTGTAACTGTACTGTGTAATGTATATTTATTAGACAGTGTTAATATGAGTGTAACTGTACTATGTAATATATATTTATTAGACTGTGTTAATATGAGTTTAACTGTACTGTGTAATGTATATTTATTAGATAGTGTTAATATGTGTGTAACTGTACTATGTAATGTATATTTATTAGACAGTGTTAATAGGAGTGTAAAAGTACTGTGTAATGTATATTTATAAGACAGTGTTAATATGAGTGTAACTGTACTGTGTAATGTATATTTATTATACAGTGTTAATATGTGTGTAACTGTACTGTGTAATGTATATTTATTAGACAGTGTTATTATAAGTGTAACTGTACTATGTAATGTATATTTATTAGACAGTGTTAATATGAGTGTACTGTACTATGTAATGTATATTTATTAGACAGTGTTAATATGAGTGTAACTGTACTATGTAATGTATATTTATTAGACAGTGTTAATATGAGTGTAACTGTACTGTGTAATGTATATTTATTAGACAGTGTTATTATGTGTGTAACTGTACTGTGTAATGTATATTTATCAGACAGTGTTAATATGAGTGTAACTGTACTATGTAATGTATATTTATTAGACAGTGTTAATATGTGTGTAACTGTACTGTGTAATGTATATTTATTAGACAGGGTTATTATGAGTGTAACTGTACTGTGTAATGTATATTTATTAGACAGTGTTATTATGAGTGTATTATTATCGGTTATTTGTAGAGCACCAACAGATTCCGCAGCGTTGTAAACAGAGGGTAGTACAACAAAGCAATTAAAGGGATCAAAAATGGGTAGAGAGCCCTGCCAAGAGTTGCACTGTTGTAATCAGCTCTTAAGAAGGTGATCTACAAACAGCTGGACTTAAGGGGGTTCAGGGGATAGCAATGGAGGAGTGGAACTGGTATAAAGAAAGGTTAGCGTAGGTTGTATGCATCCCTGAACAGTAGAGTCTTTAGGGAGCACTTGAAGCTTTCAAAACTAGGGGAGAGTCTTGTGGGGCGAGGCAGAGAGTTCCACAAGATGGGAGCCAGTCTGGAGAAGTCCTGTAAACGGGAGTGCGATGAGGTAACCAGAGACTGCACTGTGTAATGTATATTTAATAGACAGTGTTAATATGAGTGTAACTGTACTGTGTAATGTATATTTATTAGACAGTGTTAATATGAGTGTAACTGTACTATGTAATGTATATTTATTAGATAGTGTTAATATGAGTGTAACTGTACTGTGTAATGTATATTTATTAGACAGTGTTATTATGAGTGTAACTGTACTGTGTAATGTATATTTATTAGACAGTGTTATTATGAGTGTAACTGTACTATGTAATTTATTAGACAGTGTTAATATGTGTGTAACTGTACTATGTAATGTATATTTATTAGACATAACTGTACTATATAATGTATATTTATTAGACAGTATTAATATAAGTGTAACTGTACTGTGTAATGTATATTTATTAGACCGTGTTATTATGAGTGTAATTGTACTATGTAATGTATATTTATTAGACAGTGTTAATATGAGTGTAACTGTACTATGTAATGTATATTTATTTGACAGTGTTAATATGAGTGTAACTGTACCGTGTAATGTATATTTATTAGACAGTATTAATATAAGTGTAACTGTACTGTGTAATGTATATTTATTAGTCAGTATTAATATAAGTGTAACTGTACTGTGTAATGTATATTTATTAGACAATATTAATATAAGTGTAACTGTACCGTGTAATGTATATTTATTAGACAGTATTAATATAAGTGTAACTGTACTGTGTAATGTATATTTAATAGACAGTGTTAATATGAGTGTAACTGTACTATGTAATGTATATTTATTAGACAGTGTTAATATGAGTGTAACTGTACTGTGTAATGTATATTTATTAGACAGTATTAATATAAGTGTAACTGTACTGTGTAATGTATATTTAATAGACAGTGTTAATATGAGTGTAACTGTACCGTGTAATGTATATTTATTAGACAGTATTAATATAAGTGTAACTGTACTGTGTAATGTATATTTATTAGACAGTATTAATATAAGTGTAACTGTACTGTGTAATGTATATTTATTAGACAGTATTAATTTAAGTGTAACTGTACCGTGTAATGTATATTTATTAGACAGTATTAATATAAGTGTAACTGTACTGTGTAATGTATATTTATTAAACAGTATTAATATAAGTGTAACTGTACTGTGTAATGTATATTTATTAGACAGTATTAATATAAGTGTAACTGTACCGTGTAATGTATATTTATTAGACAGTGTTAATATAAGTGTAACTGTACTATGTAATGTATATTTATAAGACAATGTTAATATGAGTGTAACTGTACTATGTAATGTATATTTATTAGACAGTGTTAATATGAGTGTAACTGTACTATGTAATGTATATTTATTAGACAGTGTTAATATGAGTGTAACTGTACTGTGTAATGTGAAATGTATATTTATTAGACAGTGTTAATATGAGTGTAACTGTACTGTGTAATGTATATTTATTAGACAGTGTTAATATGAGTGTAACTGTACTGTGTAATGCATATTTATTAGACAGTGTTAATATGTGTGTAACTGTACTATGTAATGTATATTTATTAGACAGTGTTAATATGAGTGTAACTGTACTGTGTAATGTATATTTATCAGACAGTGTTAATATGAGTGTAACTGAACTATGTAATGTTAATTTATTAGACAGTGTTAATATGAGTGTAACTGTACTATGTAATGTATATTTATTAGACAGGGTTAATATGAGTGTAACTGTACTGTGTAATGTATTTTTATTAGACAGTGTTAATATGAGTGTAACTGTACTGTGTAATGTATATTTATTAGACAGTGTTAATATGTGTGTAACTGTACTGTGTAATGTATATTTATTAGACAGTGTTAATATGAGTGTAACTGTACTGTGTAATGCATATTTATTAGACAGTGTTAATATGAGTGTTACTGTACTGTGTAATGTACATTTATTAGACAGTGTTATTATGAGTGTAACTGTACTGTGTAATGTATATTTATTAGACTGTGTTATTATGTGTGTAACTGTACTATGTAATGTATATTTATTAGACAGTGTTAATATGTGTGTAACTGTACTGTGTAATGTATATTTATTAGACAGTGTTACTATGAGTGTAACTGTACTGTGTAATGTATATTTATTAGACAGTGTTACTATGAGTGTAACTGTACTGTGTAATGTATATTTATTAGACAGTGTTAATATGAGTGTAACTGTACTATGTAATATATATTTATTAGACTGTGTTAATATGAGTGTAACTGTACTGTGTAATGTATATTTATTAGATAGTGTTAATATGTGTGTAACTGTACTATGTAATGTATATTTATTAGACAGTGTTAATAGGAGTGTAAAAGTACTGTGTAATGTATATTTATAAGACAGTGTTAATATGAGTGTAACTGTACTGTGTAATGTATATTTATTATACAGTGTTAATATGTGTGT